>NC_009917.1:675088-1012632 GCF_000002415.2 Plasmodium vivax | reverse complement strand
TTATTTTATTAATATATATAATTTAATTAATTATTTATTTTATTTAATATATTACTGTATATTTAAATTATTATATATTTAATTTATTATATTATTATTTTATTATTATATATTTAATTTATTATTATATATTTATTTTATTAATATATATTTTATTTATTATTATATATTTATTTTATTAATATATATTTTATTTATTAATATATATTTATTTTATTAATATATATTTATTTTATTTATTATATATTCATTTTATTTTTTATTTTATTAATATATATTTAATTTATTTATTATATATCCATTTTATTTTTTATTTTATTAATATATATTTAATTTATTTATTTTATTTAATTATAAAATGTGTTATTTATTTTTTTGATTTGTTTTATTTAGCTAATTTATTTATGGTATTGTTTAATTAATTTTATTTATTAATTAATTTACTTATTTTATCATTTAATTAATTTATTTTATTTATTATTTTTAACTATTATTTATTATTTAAAATATATATTTTTATATTTGTTAGAACTAATCTTATATTTAATTAAATGAACATTTTTAAAAAAAAAATTATCTATTTTAAATTATATTTAAGTAAATTTATTTTTATTTGATATTAACTTTTAAAGAGTCAAAATTAGCTTACATTATGTTTTTTTGTTTTAAATTATATATTTTATGTAAATTTTTGCTTTATTTATTCAGTTATATCTGAATAACATAGTATTTATTTTGCTTTTAGAAAAATAGACTTTAAAGGTCATTATTGTGAAATGAATAAATATGTATAAATTTATATCTAATTTTCAGTATGAATGCTTCAAATGGAATAAGTAACATTCAAGAAAAAATGATACAGAAATGTTTTGCAACAGTTTTATAACTGCTTTAATAACATCAAAGTGATGTTTTTTTTTAAACCCAATCCGATTTTTGCTTAATATTGTAAACTGTAGTAGGAATGTAACACGAAGAGGTGCATTTTAACCCATGGATTTTTGGTTTTTTTGCTATGATCGATAGAGATAAAGCTGTGTCATTCATTGCACTTAAAGGGTTATTTATCTTTGTATCTCATAAATTCTTAAATCAACTTTTTCAATAATATGTAGACTTAGATAACAATTCATGAAATATGATGTTGCTATTTTTGTTATACCTTCTAATGTTTATCTTTGTACATTTTTTCCGGCTTCCGCGTTAGTTATTACACAATACTTATTGGTATAAAATATTTGAAATTGTAAACCAGCACCTATTAGAATAAATGTAAATTTTTAACTTCGTTCTCCACTTTACACAAAGAATGCTTTTTATTTCATGCATCCGTGAATCCTAATTAATGTAAGAAAAGTGCCTTCCTGATGCATAAACATATAACTACCTAAAATTTAATAATCATAATGAGTAATAGACAAGACACCTAAAAATACACGTAAATTTAAAATTTTATACATGTCTATCCTATGCCAACATCCCAAATTAAACTGTAATTAACAGAAACTTGCTAACATGTTAAGAATGTATATGGTTTAATATGTTATATTATTATTAACATATTTTAGTATTTTTGAAATATCACAAGATAAATCCTTTTTATAACACTAGCATTCATTTATACGAAGAATAAGTTATCAACTCTAAGGAGAAATGATAAAAACAGCCAACTGCTGCACATATATTTTTTTTATCACAACTTAACACCTATTTTGAAATCCCTGTCCAAAAAATGATAATGAAAATGCATAATTACTTATAATAATTTATAATTAGCGGTGTCTTGTATTTGTATTTTGCTCGAAAGCAGTATGCTATAAGAACGAAATTTATCATGAGGGTAATTGTTAGACCAAAGCACAGCATGGATAAATTGCAAAAAAAAATGCTATGAACGTTTAAAGTACTTAAAAAATATATTTACATTTATTTAAAAGTTGTTTTTTCATTTGTCTTATGAGTCTAATTAATAACTGATAATTTTCTAGTGGACACATTTTTAAAATGAAATGTGTTATTTTCTCAAAAAGTGATTTATAAAATATTGTATAAATGAAACCTTTAATAAAAAGCGTACTTATCTGTAGAGACAGTTGTCATTTTACTTAATATTTTTTATGCTTACTGTTATGATAACTTTTCACAATAATGAAATGATTATATAATTACGCATTGCGCCCTGCTACAAATCAGGGAACCTTGAACTCCTTAAGCTTATAACACAGAAATCGGATGATGTTTCTATATATGTTTATACTGAAATACTGAAAGAATTATTTCTTTCCACATTGAACTTTCATTATTACCTATTGCATGTTTTAAAAGGTTATGGAATGAGCTGTGTTTGTGTTACAAAGAAAAAAATTCTTTCAAGTTGTAGGAAAAAATAAAGGAGTCCTTTACTGCTTGAATACACTCATTTGAAAACTTGAAGGAACATATAAAAAATAAATTCCTTGTCAAGTATTTGAGTACTTTTTTTATTTTTTTTATATTACATGTTGGATTTTTTCTTTGTTCTATAAAATTATCATAACCGTTGCTTAATGAGCTTTAACATGTCAAAGATCTTATTTTTAAATGAAGGTATTATTGTATACATTTCAGGATGAGTATCAGTGCATTATACAAGTAGTATTGTGCTCTTAAAGATACACTTTAGAATAAAATTATGTGAATTAAGAAAAGAACACAGGATATATAAATTATTAAACATATTCATTTACCATTATACTGTAATCACATAGATAAATTTAATGAAAAAGGGCACATTTTATGTAATGAATTTTTCTAGACAATCCAGAGTTTATACTAGCACATGTACTACTAACCATTTGTAGTAAGAAACACGGCATCTTTTATTTATATGTTTTTACTCTAGCTTTTTTATTGCTAATAAAAAATGAAGCATCAGCTAGTGCTTTTAGAGTATTAGTTATTAACCTTTTGTGCAAAATTAAATGAGCATTTCTTCATCCTCTTATGTAGGGCACTATATTTGCATTTAAAAACTTAAATCATTTATTTATGTAGAAAAATACTTAAGCACCTATAACATGTGTCTGCCATATGGGCTAGGGGTAAAAACATTGTAAAATCATTTACCTGATTATTTACATAAATTAAACTTTAGGCTTTGTCTAACGCATGATTTCTAAATAAGTGGTCATAAATATTAGCTTATAATAGAACAGTTCACTTTCATCTTATGTGTTGTTGTTTATACCAGTTGATGGAATTATGTAATTTGCTTTATACATTTTCATTTTACTGTTTTGGGAGAGAGGAACAAAGTTGTCTTAGCAAGATGCATGAGTTATCTTTGTACGTTACCTTTTTGACAAAATTAAAAATTCGGTAAAAATTCTGTTATATCTCTTTTTCTGTATATACAAATGGAATTAAAAAGGGCAAATTCTTCAGATATTTATGCTGCACATTTTTTTCATTATCCTTAGACACAACCCACAACATGTAAAAACATGAGGGTTAAAACATTTCCATAAGATCTTTTACTTTTTCTATAACATGAAACTTATCCGATTAGTTTACCGCGTTCAGTTTCATTTATCTTTCTTTTGTACATGGGGTTACTAATTTTATTTTTATTCAAATACAATGACGATAATAGAACAAAGAAAAAAAGTATTTGAAAGGCGCTCTTGAGAACTGTGATATATTTATTTTTCATGTAAATTTCAATGTGTAAAGATTATTCATTCGCAAATTTTGTGCAAACATATGTGTCATATATTTATGAGAGTTTTTAATTTTGTACCTTAAAATGAATAAGTGTTCACATATTTATCGCTTCAGAAAAATGAGGCATTTTTTACAATAATATGATACTTTTGCTTTATATTGTGAACTACCTAAAATGGGGATTTTGCTTTTGCAGTTCGAACGCCTTTAGTCATATTATACGCAAGCATTTGTATTCTTAAAATACGAAAACAAGACACCCTGTTATGTCGAAATGTACATATTCACATTTAAACCTTTTAAATGGGAGAAAAAGACATAATCTATTTTTTTCAAACTTAACATTTTATAATTTTTTTCTTGTTTCTTGTAGAAAATAAAAGTACACGTTTTAAACGTATAAAAGTTCCACGGTTTCATGAAACTTTCTAGAATAGTAATGATATTGCCTTTGCTTCTATCATAAAATGACATGCGGTTAAATGCAAAAAAAAGGAAGATAAATGGCAAAGGTAAAGAAAAGCTAAGCACATATAGTGTATATATAGAATGAAGCAGAAGGTGAGCAACATTTATCTCTTCCTCTAGGGACACGCACATGTCAAATAACTTTTTAAAAAGCTTGTACGTTTTAATAATTACTTAACATGCAACAGCTTATGTTGACCCTCTTTACGATGTTGTTTAGTACGCCTAAACGCATACAGTAGTGCCTTATATGTACAGATGTGCACGATAATGTAGCATAACGCTACTTCACGCGTTGCCTTTCGGCTACTTTTCGAAACTTCAACTTGAAAACTTTGCAGTAGATCTATTTTTTTATAAAGGGTATTTAATTCAGTTGTTAATAAGTAAAGATATATCGTACACTGTTTTAGGGGTGAAGAAGGCCAATTGAAATGTTTATTAGGTAATTCATAATACAGAAAAAAAAATGCATACATATATAAATGTATATATAAATGTGTACATAAATGTGTACATAAATGTGTACATAAATGTGCATATACTTGTGTGCATGGGCACTTGAGCATAAATAATATATACCGTTTGGCATGTGCTCACATAAGGGTAGAATACACGACTAACGATTTAAAATACCTATGGACTGAGATGTTAAACAAAGAACTTAATTAAAAAAGAAGGCCAAGCAAGAGGGAAAAGGGTAAATAGTGACGAGAAAAAAAAAAAAAAAAAAAAACAGAATAATCACGAATGAAGAGGAAGGCCCATCCATTCCATAGCTACAACATTTTTACCACATCTGCGCATTCCCGTAAAATGTTGATAGGTTTAATTATTTAAGAAAGGCTGCATATGAGTAAGTTGCTAACCAGGGTTGCCTTACTGCCAATTTTGTTTTTTAAAAAAGGGTTTTACTTAAAGCGCGCTTCTTCAGTTACTTGGGTGGGCTGATGATGCCCATTTAATCTTTTTTCCCTAGAATAACTTTTTAAAAACAGAGGTAGCCATTTTGAAAGCACTAGACATGGAAGTTTCGCTGGTTCTGCTTGAAGGGGATTCTACACTTCCTTTCTTATTACCCTGTCCTTTGCCATTTTCTGAATGCTCAAAAGATGTGTTATCATCTTGACACATCTTATTGGTGTACCTTCTAATTTTTCTATTTTCGTTGACAATAATGTTGCTATTGCTTAGCCTTTTCGAATTAAAATTTACTGTCGAATTATCTGTGTCTTTATTGTTTGTATAAAATGACATACTGCTTTTAATTTTTTTTTCTAGAATATTTTTTTTGTCAATATTTTGTTGCGTAATCTTTAGGATGTTCATGTCTGCCATAGCGTTGTTCGTACTTTTCTGAGATTCGCCAGCGCCGTAGTGCTCATTCATTTTATTTTTTTTTTCCGTCGGGTCGTAATTTTCAGCATTCTTGCTGAGAAAATAGTTGGCTATCATTTGGCTGTTTTTACCGTTAGCGTGTTTGTTTGAGCTGTTTTCATACTTGCACTCGAAGTAGTTGCAGTTGTCCCCAGTGCCCGCATCGTCATTGCGGTTGTTGTGGCGGTTTCCGCTGGCCTTGTCTCCATGGCTGTCACTGTACTCCGCGTTTGTGCCCTTGCATTTGCTGGGGTACCTTTCGCTTAGCTCCTTCACGGGGAATTTCGCTTCGTTTCGGTTTTGGCTTCGATTTTGACCTTGATTTTGGCATTGACTTCGACTTTGACCTTGACTTTGATTTTGGTTTCGACTTTGACTCTGCTCCGCAAAGCTGGGCTTGGACAAATCGGTGCGGAAAATGCTGCCGTACTGCAGCTCATTGGGGGCCATCTCCCTGGTGGAAAAGTGGCCGAAGTTGTTCGAGGAAAAGCTCGTTTGCTCCATGTCGTAGTAGCTCCTATCCACGAAGCTGCTCTTGGTGAAGGGGCCCTTTCCCATGCAGCTGCCGCCATGGTTGTCCATGTTGTAATCTCTGCTGAGGCTGTTCCTGCCGTCACCATGATCCCCGTGCTTGTTGAAATTCTGCTCGTACATTCGTATATTGCTAAATATGTTCATATTCACATTGCTGTTCGCGTTTCCATACTTGTCCGCCATGCTCATGTGACGGAAGGGTTGCATGTAGTCATTAGTGGGTCCTCCTCCCCCCCTGTAGCAGAAGCTTCCACCTTTGCTGGGGAAGTTCTCCTTATCATTCTCATTGTCATTCTCATTATCGTTATCCCTTGTCATGTAGCCCATGCCGCGGCTATTCCCCAGCCCATCGTGGTCATTCTTTCTAAAGTCATACGCATTTTTGGCGCCCCTAAATTCGTATACATTACTATTGCTGATGTAGCTGGTATGCTCGTTCATTCGCAAATTTTCGCACACGCTCTCCGAGGCATTGTCAAATCTGTCCATGTGCATGATGCCCCCCATGGGATTGCTTCTTAACTCCACTTGGTTTTTGCTTCTCATCTTATCATCTGAAGCGTCGAACGTATCCTTGTGAAAAACAGATGCCGAGTCATTGCCATCCGCGGAATCCTTCGAATCGAAGCTGTCCAAATTGTTGTTGTAAATGTTGTCCGAATTAATCATGGAGGAATTCAAGTAATAGAAACTGTCCGAATTGTTAACAGATTTTTTAACTGAATTGTTTTTCCTCGTTTTCTTGGGGGAGGCAAAAAACTTAATGGTGTTGTCCTTATTCTTTATGTAATCAAATGCCGTGTTGCTGCAGTTGTACTTGTTGTCCAAATTGTGCCTGTACAGGGACGTATTGACGGTCATAATCGGTATGACATCTTCGTCGTAGTTTTTGCTACGGTAGACACTCTTCTTCTTCTTGGTGGAGAAAATGTTCGGGTAATACGCGCTATCGTGGTTGTGCTTCTTGCTCTTCAACGCGCTCATACGCATGTCCATGTTCATTCTCATCCGCATGCTCATGCACGGGTCATTTGAAAAATTCGGGCGGTTGTGCTGGGAGGAAAACGCATGTTTGAAGTCATTTTCGGACCCCTCTTTGGCTTCCATGTACAAGCCAGCCGCCCCGTCTGCCGCGTCTGCCCCGTCTACCCCTTCCACGTCTACCGCTTCCATATTTGCCGCTCCCCCATCTGCCGCTCCCCCATCTGCCGCTCCCCCATCTGCCGCTCCCCCATCTGCCGCTCCCCCATCTGCCGCTCCCCCATCTGCCGCTCCCTCCCCGTTGTTCTCGGCAAAGCGCCTGCCCTGCTCCCTCAACATTTGGTTCTTCTCCTTGAGCATTTTTTTTTTCTTCCTTAAGAGTCTCTTCTTCCTCTTGGATAGCTTCTTCTGCTTCATCAGGTTCTGCTGAAACATGAGGTGCTCGCACCCGCTTGCCCTCTTTCTGAAGGAGACCTGCTTATCCTTATTCTTCAGCTCCGCGTTCTTGTTCCCCCCGTACTTGACCGACTGGCTGCCCGGCTCCCCATCTTCCTTCGATTTGTTGTAGCACAAGTTTGTGTATATAACCCTAGAGTCGTTCCAAGCATAATAAGAACTAGGGTCCAACGTGGGGCAGTAGCAAACCTCAATATCGGCAACTTTATCGGTCATGTTTAGGTATTCATTATTTGTGCTTAAATACCACTCCAGCTCTTCATACAGTAAAGGGTCGCACGCCCAGTTCAGTTCAATGTTTGTCTCTTTGCTCCACCTCTTCTTTAAATATGAGTGCACTTGTGGCCACTCCTTATCGGTTATTTTATCATTAAGGTTGTTAATAACCTTCTGCTTTGCAAGTATCCGCAGCAGAGAGTGAGATTTGCGGCTGTTCCTTGAGACGAATTTGTTATACACATCTTTGTCAAAGACTTCATCAAAATCGAGCAGGCTGGGAGCAGATCCGAATATCGTGAAGGGGTTAAAACAACTCTGTTCCTTCAACCTTTCCACTATCTTCTTCTTGTTATGCCATTTGGGTTGATACAATTTTATATTTGTCACATTTGTTATGTTACTTTTTATGCACCCTTTTTTAGGATCGTAAATGGCACTGTGCTGCACGATTTCTTTGTCCCTCAAGATGCAGATATTCTCTTCATTGTTTAGGTCCCCCCCATGCTTCTGCAGTAGGTAGAGACAAATGTCAAAGTTGTTCGATCGGTTTTTCACTGGCAGGGGCTTCAACACCTTATGCAGGAGAGGTATCTTCCCATTGAAGTCTCGTAATATCTCTTCGTACTTTTTCTCCGTAGATTCTAAGTTATCAAAAGAGTTTAACGAATCCTTCAGGAAGTTCATTTCACTGTCTTCATTTTTCAGATCATCATCGGAGCCGAAGCTGTCCTCCCTGCTTAGTCCATTCAGAAGGGTATTCTTAAAATCGTAGCAATCGGTGTAATTAAACTTCTTTGCCTCGTTCTTGTCATTGTCTTTATTAGCATACTGCTCATAGTACTTTATGAAAACGTCATTGCTGTAGTCGTTTCCCTTCTTCATGTAAAACTCCTTGTTGATAGAATTGATATGGCTGTTGCTGTAAATCCCCACGTTGTTAAAGGTGCTATTAGACGTATTCTGCGAAGCCGTATTGTTGAATACGTTAATTTTCATATTATTCATAAAATGAGAGTTCGGATCGTTGTACAGGTTGTACCCAGGGGGGTCCTTAAAACAGCTGTTTCCACATTCTGCATTGCTCATATAGGGTTGATAGTGAAAACTGGAGTTGCGGTAAGATGCAAACTTCTCCTGGTGACTCTGCAAAAATCTCTCACCAAGTCTCTTCGACTCTTGCGGAATGTACTCCGGATTTAATATCTTGTCTTCATTGCAGTACCTTTCATAATCTTCATTCGTTCTAAATTTGGATGCATTTTCCTTCAAACACTTCTTCAAGCATTCTTCAACCAGAAAATTATGATCATCATTGTTATTCATTTTTCTCTCCTTATTATTGTACGTAAAGTTATTCACCTTATTTGTACCCTTTTCTACCAAATCAATGTCATTAGCCGTGTTGAGCAAATTCGGAACGTCAACAATTAGGGGGGTCTTGCTTGAGAGCCTTTCCCTTCTCCGTTTCGTCTTGAAGATGCAAAAGGAGCTGCCTCCCTTTTCGCCTATCTTGGGAATCCCCTCAAAATGGCCGCTTTGAATGTTTGACACCACGGGCGTTTTTACCAACTCCGCGCTGGTCAGCGAGTTTACGCTCGACCTCAGGCTTTTCTGGTCCTCCAAGTTGTTTGCAGCCAATTCGGGGGGGTCTATCCCTGCTCTTTGCTTATCTCCCGTACTGCCCCTCACAGCATCAACAGCAGCAGCGTCAACAGCAGCGTCAACAGCAGCGTCTACAGTAGCGTCTACAGCTTTGGTCTTGACGCTTCGCTGAAAAGGGATAACGAGATTTGCGCAATGATCACCGTTGCTCTCCTTGCCCGGGGGTGCAACGCCACACCCACCCGCACGATGCCTACTGGTTGAACTGCTGAAGGTAGAAATGATACTCTGCTCCTTGTAGCTGCCTTTGAAAAGACTGAGGCACCCGCTGCTCACGCACTGTACACTGTTGCAGCGGAGGCTGCTCATGGTGTGACTACTCTGGTTGTCCGCACTAAAATATACGTTGCTACTCGCATTATCGTCGGTGGAGTTGGCCAGCGAATCGTTTCTCTTAACATTGTCCGGCCTACATGTGCACTCGCTGTGCGCGTTCGCGGAGGCGCCGCCGCCAAAGCTACCACTGAAGCTACCTCCACCGCTACGGCCACCGACAACGCTACTACCCGCATTTTCAGAAAACGTGAAGCTGCCTAAATTATTCGTTCCTCCGTGCAGCTTCTCTCCCCCACTGCACAGAAGCACCTTTTTGTGCACAATGCACGCGGTCCACTTCTCCTTTTTTAAATTTATTTGGGGAAGCCTCTTCTCTGTCTTGGGAGATTTACCTGAGTGGGGGTTTTCTACTGACGGGCAGTCCTTCTCCAACTTATGGTCCAGATGGTTCTCCCTTTCGGGGATGTGCTTCTTCTGGTCTGTAAAAGTAGATGTGCATTTTTTGACGCAGTGTAGTGGGTTCCTGTCCAAATGAAAATTACCTTTATGGTCATTTGGCTCGCTCGTCCCACTGGTTACACACAACAATGTGTTCTCTTTCTCATTATTCCCGTGCTTGATTTTGTTGCATACGGTGGTGACAGTAGCAGCACCGGCGATGCCGTGATTGCCGCTGGCTGCTCTCTCCCCCACATGGGTCTTCTTCCCTACTACTACTCCTCCTCCTCCTTTCCCAGATGCATTCCCCACTTTGGCGTGGTCCCCCCTGGCGCCCGCGTTTTGGTGGTCCAAAGGGGGCTTCAAATTGGTAAGGTGCTTACTTGTTATCCTTTTGTCTATCCTTCTCACCAAAGAGTTACTTCCCCCGTGTTTGCTCAAATTTGCTTGCTCAACAGGGTTGACAGGCTGATAGACGTGACTTTTCCTCTTCTTCCTCTTCTTCTTTTTTTTTAGCTTTTCTGAAAAGTAGTTATCCGAGTGGCAACGTTGGTGTGTGTAAAGCGAAGGGGAAGGGGCTTTTAATTTTAGTCTTATTTTTCTCTCCTTTTTCTCATCACGTATGTGCTCATTACTTCCCCTCTTACAACTATTCGATCTGCCTCTAGCATCGTAATGAACGTCGTAATCGCTACTGTAGCAGTGTGCAGTATGCAAACCATTCCCGCGCTTACGACTGCTCTCGTTTCTCCGCTCTATATGCTTAAACAGTTTTCTAAAATAAAAGTTGCGTATATCATTGTATTTTTTTATTTTCCTCTTTAACTCATTTATTTCGTTCTTATGTGCACTACTAACGATGTCATAATGGAAATTGTGGTCGCTCAAAATTCTGCGCACATAACGCAGCACACTTCTGTCGTACTCATGTTCGGACTCCTCTTTTTTCTCACTTGTCTTATTCAGCTCGTTTGATAAGTTAATAATGGAGTCTATTAAACTACTCGTTGCATGTGTTGCATTTGTCGCATTTGTTGCATCTGTCGCATTGGTTGCATTTGCTGCATTTACGGCATTTTTTCGCATGCTACGTGCGCTGAGAAGTGCCTTTCTGGCTAGATGCCTACTTAGATGCGAACTGGGATGTTGCCTCTCCCTGTTCACCACCACGGTCAGCACGTCTAACGCGGAATTATTCGCAATTATGCCATCCACATCTGCACCATTTACTTCTACATCATCAAATTGTTTACTTTTTGCGACATTTTGGCTAGCTACATGGTGGTGATTTGTTTTTACCTTAAAGTGAAACGAGTCCCTTAGTGGATGCAGACTTGGGGCCTGTCTCCCACCTATATCTTTAGCCTTGTCCAAAGCAACTTCCCGGACTGTTAAGCAGTCCTTTCGAGCGCTTCTCCTAATGTGGCTTTTCCTTTTCCTCCCTTTTAAATGTACTAAAAAGGAATTTGTTTCATATGCAACATTTTTTACATACGAATTGTTTAGGATAACATTATAGTTCACTCTCCTTGCTATGACTTGATTTTTTTTCTTTCTAATTTTGGAGAACTTTTCCAAATGGTTTAAATTTTTTGTTTTTTCAACGGAAAAAAGTTTTATTTTCCTTTCATGTTCTCCATTGCATAAATGTTTTCTTGCATATAGATAGTGGTACTTTATCTTATCACTTTCCTTTAAGAACTTACGTGTTTTTATTAACTCCCTTTTACTTTTTGTTATGTCTCCACAATATGGGGTGATTCTGTTTGATATGACTTTCACTTGGGAGTTGTTTCTTTTGATTGCCACTTTGCTCCCTCTTGGATACTTTGGGTTGTTGGGTTTTTCGAATGTGTTTTCTGTAATTACGAGCATGATTCCGCCATTTGATTAGTGCCGAACGGGGAAGGGGGTTAACAAACGACTGGCTATTCATGTACATTTGCATAAACGCCTTCGCTCACATGCCTACGTAAACGCTCATGCCCTATGCACACGAGCGCAGGTTGACCGTTATGCATTCCCAGCGGTTAAGCATTTTTGCTCGCTCTCTTTTAAATCTGTGCTTGCCGATGTCGCTCAGTGGGTGGGTGGCTAACTGCCTGGTTGCTGCTTTACCTGCTTTGCCTGCTTCACCTGCTTTGTTGTTTGCTTTGAGCGCGGTTGCGTCGTTTCGAAGGTTCGCTCGGCCGCTTCGCTTCGCCACTTCGCTGCTCCACTTCGCTGCTCCACTTCGCCGCTCCACTTCGCCGCTCCTCTTCGCCGCTCCTCCTCGCAGCTTGCTGAACTCCCCGGGGAGGCACAACGCGGGGAAACGTTACTGGAGACACAAAGGGCACTGCACGGAATAACTGGAGGCAGCTTCCAAACTATGCAGCGTTCATTATTCGGAAATTCTATATCCCCGAGGGCAAACGTATGACATGTATTTTTTTAATTCTGGCGAGCAGGGCCGGTGCAGCGCAATATGCCTGCACGTACATATATATTTACATACGAACGTACGCACGAGGTATATGTACATTTATATACATTCGCGCGTACCCTCTGTAATGCTCCAAAATTACATAACGTGTGTGATGCGATGGAAAGGATGAGCCAGAGAAGGGGGGTATTGCTTTAAAAGCGCTTCACTAGCTGACTTCGAACGGCTTCCATAAAGGTACATAAGCACGCGCATACGCAATAAAAAATTTACGAATGCGCTATGGTTATATCACCAAGGTATCACTTCATAAGGGGGCGTGTTCCAGCATTACGCATATTTTTCAGTTTTCCCTTTAAATCGCAAAGGGGGGATTTCCTTTTTCCGCTCTGTACATACGCACATACAAATGCACATGTACGTATATACATTTAGATAGTACGTATCGCTACACACGGGAAGGAAAATACATCGCAAACAGGAGAATGGGTTAATAAAGAAAAAAGGAAAAAGAAATCTCATTCATAATGTCATATTAAAAAGAACAAATAAGATTTAGACATTTCATAAATAAAAGTTTTTTTTTTTTTCTTAGTACTCTTATGGGTATATTCAATTCAAAATGAAGGATGCGTTAAATGTATGCATATTATATATACATTTACATACACATATATATACACATTACAATTGTTATGAAGCATTCTTTCTCCATAAAAAAAAAAAAAGCGAAAAGGAAGCAGTCACTGTTTACATGATTTTTCATATACATCTTTTATGACCGTTTTAAAAACGAAATGAAATTTCTCACTTTTCTTTCTTCGAAAAGGATATTGTCTTTTTTTAGTATGTTCTTTTTTTTTTTTTTTTTTTTTTTTTTTTAACATTGCCAAATCAAAAATGAAGCATAAAAATGTGTAAAAGATATGAACAAGCAATAAAAAAGTTGCGCATTTTTTTTTTTTTTTTTTTTTTGTATGACCAATTTGTATGTTACGTTTACAAAAACGGCTGGCTGTTCATAATTTTTTTTTTTTTTTTTTTTTGCGTTATGAGAAAATTGTTTGAAATAATTTTGCGCAACGAATCTGACTTAAAGAAGCTAACGTTCTCCGACCGATAAACGATTTTTCTTAGAAAGATGAATCACATTCAAGTGATGACAAGGGGGGTGGAAACCGCTTGGGGAGACAATCGTGTCAGCGTATTGTAGAGATACGCTTACGCATGCGCATACGCATATGCACACACGTGTATAATATGTACGTGCTGCGTATACACCTATATATGACGTCACCCCTTTTAATGGCACACCAAAAAGGGAGGGGGGAAATATGACCGCTTAGCAGCAAAATGTGTGTTTGTTCCTACAAGCAGGTGAACATGAGCGTAGCACAAATTGCGAACTGGCGTATTTGCGAAATGTACTATTTTTCTTTCTTTGCTAGGTAGCTCGCCACGCGCTCCGGCACGCTAAAAATTCGACAGTCAATTTGTAAGGGGCAACAGCGCTCATCTAACGAAGGGTGCACATCATTTTGTTTAATCTCACTCCGTTTTTCCTTGCACCAGGCCGTGGGTGCAGTTGGTTCCTTATGGCCTTTCCTCAAGTGTGGGCCCCAAATTTGCTTACACCGTTCATGCGTAAAAATATTGCCCGCGCCGTGCAAACGTAAAAAATGAATTGTGCAAACTGATGTGATAACGAGCTTTTGCCATGTGAGAAAACCCGCACTTGAACAGAAATCCGCTTGTTCGCATAGCCCTTTCTCACTTTTGCTAAAGCTGTTAAGTCCACGAGGACGTTCGCTCTTTTGCCGCCAATGCTTGAGTGTACCACACGGGGGTGTGACTCATTTGTGTTCGAAAAAAAAAAAAATAAAAGGGGAACCGTAACGCGTGATATTATTCAGTGTACACTTTTTCCACGTTTTCGTTTGAGAAAAAAAAAAAAAAAAAAATAAAATAACCACCGAGTAGCAAATTCGTAATGGGCACGCTGCTTAAAAAGTTGCGCATTTTTACCAGCTGGCTTGGTTAAAAGCTTTTCGTATTCGCGCCTTCCATTTGAAGCTACCTTTTGAAGCACCCCTTCTTTTTCATTTCGTTTAACACATATATGCTACTTTCCGTAGTAGGCGCTCCCTCCACTTGCATTTACTTACGAAAGCATCCGCGAGTAGCACTGCTCACCGAATGCGCAATTTGCAGCAAGCATACCATTTCGAACCAGCGTGCATATTTTGCGGCCGAGGGAAACTTTTTTAACATTTCTTTTGCTAGGAGGGATTAAACATCAGGATATGCGAACACATGTACAGCTGCACTTTGGTAAATCACGAATTTATGGCATGTGAATAATTTGGAAGGGGAGAGCTGCAATTTAAGGGCACAACAAGAGTAACCCCTGGTATGTACTCCCCCCCCGAACAGCAAACGGATAACCATTCCTCTGCTTCACCCCAATTCGGGCCCCCCCTCCTCCAAATAACGAAGTATACACGGCGAAGAATCACAGCTTAAAAAAAAAATCACCCCACAAACGACGTAGCACACGTTAACGTTACACCGAGCGCAAAGATGAAGCTCGAGTATATGAATGCGCTGAAAGAAGAAAGTGGAGGATTCAATTTTGAAAATCTCAAGAGAAATGAAATTTTGAAGGAAAAAGGAGTCACCTTTCCCAATTTTCGAAAAACGGGAACAACCATCTGTGGCTTGGTATGCCAAAATGCAGTTATTTTGGGAGCAGACACCAGAGCTACGGAAGGTCCAATAGTGGCAGATAAAAATTGTAGCAAGTTACACTATATAAGTAAAAATATATACTGTGCAGGTGCAGGGGTAGCTGGAGACTTGGAGCATACTACGTTATGGCTACAACACAATGTAGAATTGCATCGTTTAAATACGAACACACAGCCCCGAGTAGCCATGTGTGTTTCAAGATTGACGCAAGAGCTGTTTAAGTACCAAGGATATAAAGTGTGTGCAATTGTCTTAGGAGGGGTAGATGTTACTGGCCCTCAGCTGTATGGTATTCACCCACATGGCTCTTCCTGTTTGTTACCCTTCACGGCTTTGGGGTCTGGATCCCTTAGTGCTATGGCTGTATTGGAGGCCAAATACAGGGATAATATGACGATAGAAGAAGGGAAAGAACTCGTGTGCGAAGCTATATGTGCAGGTATTTTTAACGATTTGGGTTCAGGTGGAAATGTAGACATTTGCGTTATAACGAAGGATGGTTCGCAACACATAAGACCGTATAAGCAGCCGAACGTTCGACTATATCACCTGGCGCAACCGACCGTTTTTCCAAAGGGAACCACCCCTGTGTTGTGTCAAAAAATTGAAAATATAAAAAAATACATCACTGTGGAGGATGCATGATTTGGCCCCCTACCGTCTGCCCCCATGTGTAGCGCTACTTATCATCATAGCAAGTGGCAAAAGTTGTTTTAATTTTGCGACTATCTTCCACGACGTTGTGGTTACTATTTTTTTTTTTTACACATTTGGAACGTGTAACAGCGGGGCTAAAAAAAAAAAGAGAACTTTTAAAAAAAAAAAATTTTTTAAACATGTATGTAGACGGACTACCGCTTCACCTATGCCGTCCCATTTGAGAGGTAGCCCGACTGGTGTTGCTGCGGGAGGGGGTGGTGGCACACCTGCCAGGTCTCCAACGCGACAAGCGATTCGTATGTTGGGGGCGAAAACGTGGAAATATTCGCCCAGAACTGCAGGCATAACTGTTCGTGCTAACCATTTTTTTGTGCAGAAGGGAAGAGAAGTAATGAGCGACCAGGTTGGCACTTCCCATTTGGAAAAAAATGCCCGCATGTGAATAATTCCAATACATTTTCACCTTTGTTACGCTCCTGCCTATTCGCGGTGCATGTCTACCACGACATGTATGCTCCAAGAGGGGAAAACAACAAAAAAAAAAAAAAAAATTAGAACTTTTCTAACGTTCATTGAGAACGTTATAAGGAGGTTCATTTTGAAGTTGCTGCTGAAAATTCCTCCCCAGTATGCGTCTTTTTTTGTGCTGAAAATTCGCTTAATAAACTGCCACGCGGATATGAGCATTTTATACACACACATCGCATGTTCATCCTTTTTTTTCGCAAAGGGGAAATCAAAATTGGGGGCGAAAGCCTGACGGTACAGGAAGCATGCCGTCAACGGGTACGCTCCCGTTCGCGTAAACCGCTTTAGCGATTTATTTTCTCCTTTTCACGTTTGGAGAGTTAACGCGCGAGGGGAGCAGCAGAGCAGCGGAACGGCAGAACGGCTGAGCATGAGAAAATTGCCCTTCCGTGGAAAAAGCACAAAAAAAAAAAACTCTTCAGCACCTTTTTTAACCTGTTCCTTTTTTTTTTTTTTTTCTCAAAGGTGAACACACCGGGTTGGCTATTTAACAATGCCGGGGTATTCCCAAAGGGGCGAAACTTCCTCGCGTGGCTGATTCTGATGGGAAAGGGGAATACCCGCCCGAGGTTTGCAGCAGGCGCGATTTTTTCTTCTCCCCCAATTTTTCATGCTCCCCATTTTTTCCCCTCCCCCCGTTGGCATATTCACCAGCGCAGGTCGAGGGGCAAGTCCAATTTGCGTAGCAACTGCAAATGAACAGAACATTCAAAATGGAAAGAAGTACGTTTTATCATACCATGGCAGAGGGCGAGGAAATGCGAAGCGCTTTGTCGAAATGAATAGTACTGAACAGATTGGTGAGAGGTGAAAAGTTTTTTTTTTTTTTTTTTTTTCGTAACTTAAATAGCACCACAGAAAAACAAAGACAAGTGAAGCGCATATTCACCACTCGCCCTGTGGTGTGTACGCCTTTTGGGAAAAATTGTAAACTTTGGTTGACACGAAAAATTGAGGAGAAGAGGGATTCACTTTATGGTCAGTATCGCGAGTGGCATTACTGCTACTCACTCTTGCAACTTTTGCTAGCAGTACATCACCGCGATTAACAGTGCGATTTTTTTTTTTTTTTTTTTTTTTTCTTTCCCGCTTTTTAAAAAAAATGGCCACAAATCCACCAAAATGAACAGCAGCAAAATTAACGGGAGCGTGCCGCGGAAAGACAATAACGTGAAAGATGAGTGGAGTGCATACGAAAATTATGGTGCTGGACATGGGAAGAATAACCATGTCTGTGTGCACATCCACAATAACGTACACATTTTTTACAACGCTGGCGATGATTTATGTAGCATCGATAGGGTTATAAAGGCGTCTAGCAATAATGTAATAGACTTGGGCATATTTCAGAGTCAGAAAAGGGATGTGCAAGACATCGGACGAGTGAAGAACAGCTTCCACTTAAACAAGCCAAACGAGTTACACAGAGACAGTGGGTTACTTGCGTGGGAGAGTTGGTTCGACACTGGTGACGCAAATGTTCACGGCTGGGGCGGAGCGGGTTGCATTAGTGATGCGGCTCAGAGGTACTTTACCACGTCCAGTTGCAACAAAAGTGCTGTTAACTGCAGCCACAGCTGCTCCCCACGGAATGACACCAGCATCTCCAGTCATGTCAACCCAAGCAGTAGACACGAATTCGCCTCTGCTCAGCAAAACGTGCCATCTAACAAAAGTATGTCAGAAGGCTTTAGCGCCTCAAGGCATAATCACAACAAGCAGTATTTCGAAAAAGAGCACTTCACTAAGCAACTCAATTTTTACGATAATGACTCGAATGGGAAGAGCGCAAAGCTGACGGGAAAACACCGTCAGTTCAGCAACAACCACGATGGGAGCAGAATTTCCGTTTTGAAAACGAAAGACACAGGTGAAGTAAATCTGCAAAGTCTACATGCGGGTGGACCACACGAGGGGGGGAAGCATACACAAATTGTTAACATTCCTCATGGCAACCATCGCCACCATAGAAGTGACTGTGCAGTGGGGGAATTGCAAAATGGGAAGAGCGAGTTAAGTTATAACAGCGCTATAGACGCTTTCATGAGCGGAGAATATGTCACTTGTGAAAACTTCCGTTGCGACGCGGATGGTTTGGGAGAGCATTCCAACATAGGGGTGGTTGACAGTGCATATAATTTTTCGGACACTACGGAGAGGTCCAGCACCTTCGGAAAAAGGGAATTTACACAGGGAAGCTCGGCAAATAGTGCTGCCACAAAGCGAGACTTTCCTAGCAGTGGCGACTTGGATAAGCGCAGGAGACCACACGAGCAGGGGGAAATATTTTCTCCACGGAAATGGAGCGAGGTGGTAATTGGCCCAACTGGTAATCCCCCCGAAGGAAATGACAGATGGGAAAAAATAGAGAAATGGGAATTTCAAAAAAACAGCATGCACAGAGATACAAATGAGGGAGAAAAAATGCCGCACTTTGATGAACAGCTAATAAAAAAGGCGAACTTGCCCGGTACTCACTATGACCATATTCCTGGGGAGGAAAAAAAAAAAAAAAATTGGCTAGACAGCGAAAATGGGTCTTACAAGCTAAACGGTGGAAGGAAAGGGGAGAATGGGCCTACGCAGGGCATCAAACTAACGGAGAAGAGCACCACCGCAGGGGGGGTTGACGAGAATTTAATTTGTAATTGGGCGCTCGACACGTTTGAAGATGACAATTTAAGTTATGGCCGTGTGTGCAAATTTGATGATAGTCAAAATTGCCTGAACGGGTCAGGCGAAAGTTTCTACACAAATCGCCTGAACGGGTCAGAAGAAAGTTTCTACACAAGTCGCCTGAACAGGTCAAGCGATGTCCGTCCCACGGGTGACCCTCAAGGAAGCGGAAACATCGGGAGCTACTACATGGAAAACAAAACCCGCAGTATCCACAGCGAGGAGTGCCAAAAGGGGCATCCCGCAAACGGTGGAATTGACAATAATTGCAATAAAGTGTTACCTGGAAGGGGCGAGGAATATTTTCACGTCGAGCGAAATGGATGGAAGGAAGACAGTTTTTACCTGAACAGTCATAATTTTGAGCACATTTTTAACCAAAGTGCAAATCAGCAAAGTCCACGTAGCTGCTACGAAAAAGACTTGCACAGTGACGGTTGGCCGAAAAGTCCATTTTGCAAAAATGACGAGGCGTACAATGAGAACAATTACATACGCGAGGAAGATACATACGTTGAAAATAAAAAAAAATACATTTGTGAGGAAAAAAAAAACAACGCAAAAATGGACATGTTAAAAAAAGTAACGACATACGACCAAGTGTCATCATCAAATCGCGTTTTCACAGATGCCTACATCAATAAACAAATAAATGCAATTTTTGGAGATTGCAAAAAAGACGGTGATTTAAGTGAAGATAATATTGCACAATTAGTTCATGGCACTTTTGTGAGGGGGACAAATTTCCTATTTCGAAAAAGTATTGACATGGAAATTGAGAAAAAGGAACATATGAAATATAACCCCACCACGCTTTTGCCAAAAAATCAATTTTTAAAAAATAATTTTAACCATGAAAGTTACGACCATTCGCAAAAATTAAATGGCCACAATAACAACATATTGACGTTTAACGTTGCGCAATACTTCTTGGAGGATAACCATCACGAAAATTTTTCGTGCAAAAGCATTCACGTTGGGTCATATGAAAGTAGGAAGTTTACCAACGCCACTACCATCTCAGGACAGGGGCAGGGAAATGACTTGCAAGAATTTTTTCACTTTTGTGATCAAAGCCAAGTTGGAAGTGAACCGAGAGAACGCCAATTACATGACTTGCTCGAAATTTACGACAGAAACAATTACACCATTCCAGTTGAGGAAGCAACACAGGACGAATTTCTGGAAATCCACGATACCATTAATGGCACAGGGAGGAAAGAAACTAGCAACATGAAGGATGAATTTCGTGAGATCCATCACAAGGGGGAAGATTCAGTTTTACACGTCGAAGATGAATTTCGTGAGATCTATCACCAGGGGGGAAATTCTACCTTGCAGGTCGAAGATGAATTTCTGCACATTCGTGAGAAATTGCAAAGCAGTGGAGCTGGCCCCCAGGAGGACGAGTTTTTAGACATATACGACAAAATTGTTAGCGCGAAGAGTGCGCAGGTTGGTGAATCTTTGGAGATCGGTGGCGGGGGGGAGAGGCAGTGGCAGCAGCAGCAGCAGCGGCAGCCTGAGGGTTGGGGAGAGCAAGTGGTCGGCAACGCTGAGAGGGAGTGCTTGGAAAAGGAAGACCGCAATGGAGGTGTGCAAAGTGGGCAAATCGGGCGAAGTGAACAAATTGGGCAAACTGCTCAAAATGGACATAGCAACCAGTGCGACCAACTGCGCCAGAGCCGGGGAAGCCACTTTACGCCCAGCCACAATGCGAGGAAAAAGTTTAAGCAAAGTGAACCCCCCGATCTGTTGGAAGATCCCCCCCAGGGAAATAACAGCTCCGTGAGCGAGAGACCCAAAAGTTTCTCTTCATTCACGTATGCTTCTGGGAAGGAAGTGAACATAAATAAGGATGTGCTAAACGAAATGAGGAAAAAACTGTTCGGCGATGACGATGAGGGAGAAGGGTGCATTACCAGGGAGGCAATTCCGACCGAGGGAAGCACCCAAGTCAGACCTAGTAGCAGTCACAATTACCCATTTAGGAGCGTGCAGTTGCCCAGTGAAAGTGCCCCCCCGAGCAGTGGCAAGGAGCACAAGTCGTTCACGTACGCCTCTGGGAAGGAAGTGAGCATAAACAGGGACGTGCTGAATCGGATGCGGGAGACGCTATTCGGGGATGACCCCGACGTTGGCGAAATTAGCGCTGTTAGCGGCGTTGGCGGTTTTAGCGGCGTTGGCGGCTTTAGCGCTGTTAGCGTCCTCAGCGGCAATGCTAATAATAGTAGCAGCAACAGCCGTAACGGTGACGATGCGGGCGCGAGGGAGCGGCCGCTCGGCTCCTTCGCGTACGCCTCCGGGAAGGAAGTGAACATTAACAAGGACCTGCTAAGCCAAATGAGAGACAAGCTGTTCGGGGACGACGAGCACCATGAGGACGCCGCCGCCTCCCTAGACAACTTGAAAAAAAAAAAAAAACACGTGGATCTCATTTTCGGAAATGGGGATAAAACTGCACACAGAGATGAGCCTCAGTTGGGGTATGCCCCCCTCACGTTAGCACACCCATCGGGGAGGGAAGAAGACAAAGGGGTGGAGGAGGCGGAGAGTAGGGGGTCCCACTTTAGCAACGCGAACAAGGTGAATCTGCCTGATGGGTCAGAGGATGACAAGCATGTTATCGCAGAACAGAGGGGAATCAAAGTGGAAGAGGAGGTTAAGAAGAACGAAGAGAGTGAGAAACTGTCTGTATGCAGGGACCCCCAGTCGAAGGGCATCAAAGTGGAGTGCTCTCAAAAGGGCATTCCGCCAGGATTGAGGGACCAAACAGGAGGAACCCTTCACGAAGGGGTACGCGTAAAGGAAGAGGAACTGTACGAATCGGAGGGTTACAACGAAATTACAAACACGGAGGTGAATCTGTTGCACAGGGTAGAATATAAGGGCACCTCTGCAGAGGGTGGAAACGCTTCGAAGAGGAGAGTGGGCAGACAAATGTTGAGGAGTGATGTGAAGAGCAAAAATAGTTTTGTTAACCCGAGGAAGCGTAAGTTAAGCGAAGAAGAGAGCGGGGCGCAGTGGACTCACGAAAGGGGAGAAGCTAACCACACGAATGGGACAAATATCACTTCAACTGGTAAGCAAAACAAACAACTCGATTTAAGCCTCAACTTGAGGGACCACTTGAAGCTGATAAGAGATATCTACACCCTTTTGGCGAAGAGGAAAAGGTTAAAAGGGAACAGACGATTGACAAACACCCTCATGTATGTGAATGAAAATAAACGAGGGTGTACATTTAACTGGTGCGATAATGACTACTTATATTTTCTAAAAAACGAACAGCTGAATGAGTACTACACGGCTGACGTGACTGTCCTGTACGAGCTCTTCGTGCTGACCACGAAGCAGCTGAACATTTTCCATTCGTATGATTTTGCCTGGTTTTTGAAGAAGTTCAAGTTGGTAACCATGGCGCTGGTGCGTAGGTACACGAAGGAGCTCCACAGGAGGTACAACCTGGTGCGGGAGGGGGTACACAGTGTTGAGGGGGCACACAATGGTGAGGGGGAGGGGTCCCATCCCTGTAGAAGTTACTTCCACGAAGGGATAGCACATTTCGGGGAGATTCCCTCAGATTGCAGGAGTGAGGAAAAGCGCGCCCTGAAGAGGGAACGCGGCAGCGTCGTTAAACCGCTTCTTAAGGATGAGCGGCGTGAAGAGGGTTACACTACTCCCATCGCAGAGGGGTGCACCTATGGGGAGACACCGGGGGTAGGTCCCCGTGTGAAGAGTGAATTTTTGAGTGGGGATCTCCCAACCGGTTCGACCTTCCGAGGAGGTATGCATCACTGCGGGGTGAACATAGGGAATGGAGCGATTGGGACGGTCCTCAGAGGAGGCGTGCCCAGAGGAGACGTGGCCGGGCTGCCGCCCCTGCGCGAATTGGGACAAATTGGGAGGCCCCCCCAGCGCACGCTCACCATTCGAACCGTCGACGAGGTGGAGCCCCCCTCCCCAATCGAGTTCATGTTCAAACTGCTAAAGAGATACGTAGAGGAGAGAAAAAACAAAAAGTCCATCCTGCAGATGATGCAGGATAACACCGTGTCGTACAGAGTCCCCGTAAATCTGCGCGTGGAAAAAATTATAAAAAGAGAGGACAATGAATTTGTTTTCATTTTGAGTGACAATTTCGAGTACATACACTGCACTGCGAAAGATGCTTATTTAAAAAATCTAATCATGTCAAATAGAATAAAGCAAGGCAACGTGTTAAGGATTAATGCCCTAGATTTATACAAGACAGAGGAGCAAAACCAGAGTGAGGGCTGGAATAAGCCCGCCATGCTGTTTGCCCTTTCGAGCAACGACTTGATCGAAATAGACCAACAGAATCAGCTACGAGTAGGGCTGACAAAATATAGGGCCAAAAGAATTAAGCATATTGAGCACTGGGGGAACTCTTGCTTCTTTGTAGATGTAATAATCATCAGCAAGAGTGATTTTTCCTACGGGTTCTATGATTCCGTAAAGAAGAGGTACTACCTCCTACACAGCAATGTGTACGAGAAGATTATCTACAACTTGAGGCACGAAATGAGCAAACTCCTGCAGGAGGAGAACTTTCAGGAGGATGCTCGGTACACGAAAGTGAAGAACGACTTGAGCATGTTCCTCGAGGCCACTTCCTTCTGCGCCGTGCAGGCCATAGACTTCGCGGCCTGCGAGCGGATAAGGGGCGCGGCCTCTCTGGATGACAAGATCGAGCACGTCATCAACTCGCTGTGCCGGGTGAAGCTCGTCCGGGTGAGGCGCGGCAGAGAAGCGCAGATGAAAAGATGCACAGATGCGAAGATGCGAATAGGCAAAGATGCGAAGATGCAAAGATGCACAGACGCACAGACGCACAGATGGGGGACGCGTCACCCCCATTTTACACATACACTTATATGTTTTTTTTTTTTCTTTTTTTCCCCCCCAGATGGACATGGAGACGTACGAAGGCCTGCGGCGGGGCAGCCGCATCCAGCTGTTCAACGTGTACGTGCAAAAGTCAAGCAGGAACAACAAATTCAGTCAGGTGCTGGGCGAAGACATTATGGACGACTTCATTTACGAGACGTTCCAGGGGGGCAGCAAAGCTAACCACATGAAGAAGGCAATCAATTATGACTCTTTTGAGTCCCACTTTTTTAAAAAGGAGATGGAGGGAAGGAATGGGGCTAATGGAGGAAGCAACCCGGATGATCGCCCAGATGGCCACCTAGATGATCGCCCAAACGACCAATCGGATGACTACCCATATGACCACCCAGATGACCGCCCATATGACCTCCCGGATAACTACCTGCAGAACCCATTCAGCGGGTTCCTGGGGAGAGGCAAAAAGTACTCGCCCATAGTCCTTCAAGCCACCCACGCCACGTACATCAATTTGGATGACAAGTATAGGAGCAAACTGTTCGAAGAGCTTAACGACGGGGTGGCCTTGCAGAGTACCGCACAAGGGAACCAATCTGGAAGGAAAAGTCAAATCAAAGTTAAGAGAGAGGAGCAGCAGGTCTGCTACCCGTCGTTTATCTACACAAACGTTTTTAAAATCCCCGTTTTGTCGAGGATCCACATGGCCCTTTTGAGAAACTACGCCAAGATGAATGCGAGCGGGAAAAGTTTCTACTACGATTTGATTCAGGGCAATTTCTACACCCTCTCGGGGGTGATAGTGCACTACACGGACGTCGAAATGAAGGTAAACTGGGATGATCGGGTTGAGCGGGATGATCAGGATGAGCAGATTGAGCAGTATGTGGGGGGGAGGGCGAACGCAAAGGAGAGTCCTGCACCCGCACGTAGTTCCCCCCCGTCATATACACCCACATGGGAGGCACCCCCAACGGCCCACCCATCAACGCCTAATCATTTGTCTCACGTTTTTCAAATTGCCCAATTGTCACCTCCACACACCCTCCCCCACGCCACCCCTTCAGGAAGTTGTCGACTACGCCTGCGCGGAAGACAAGAAGAACATTTTGTTTTACAAAGTTTTTCTCCTGACGTCCAACGGAAACCTATGCTGCGTAAACATTTCAATGATTTCTCCCGACTCCTTAATCTCGACGTACAGGAAAGACTTCGAGTGCAAGGAGAGAGAAATGCTTAAAAAGATGATTCACGTCCAGCATGTAGAGTCCAGCGGGGCTCAGAAGGGCGGACAGAAGAGGGGCCAAGCAGACAGCAGAAATGCGGCTAACAATAATGGGAACCATTTGTACAATTACTTGTACAAGGTGGAGAGAAAGAACAAGGAGAGTGCCTCCAAGGAGGACGTGGCCAACAAAAATGTGGACGTTTTTATATTTTTTAAAGATGTGGAGTTTATCAATTATGATGAGAAGTACGACATTTACAACTTCCGATCGTACAACCACCCGGTAAGTGAAGATGCGCTAGCGGAGAGGGAGATGGGTGTGCCGAGATGTCACCTGCTGATGTGCGTTTGGTTGGGTAGATTGTGCAGGCGGCCTTCTATTTGGCGTTCCCATTTGGCGTTCCCATTTGGCGTTCCCATTTGGCGTTCCCATTTGGCGTTCCCATTTGGCGTTCCCATTTGGCGTTCCCATTTGGCGCTTCCATTCACCCCTCCCATTTGGCACTTCCATTCACCCCTCCCATTTGGCACTTCCATTCACCCCTCCCATTTGGCACTTCCATTCACCCCTCCCATTTGGCACTTCCATTCACCCCTCCCATATGACACTTCCATTCGCCCCTCCCATATGACACTTCCATTCACCCCTCCCATATGACACTTCCATTCGCCCCTCCCATATGACACTTCCATTCGCCCCCCCTCGCAGCACTTTCACCCCCCGAGGCTGTACTCGAACGAGTTTGAGCACACAAAAAGGAGCATAGCCGAGTTAATCAGAGGGAAGTACATCGAATGTGAAAAGAACAGACTAGTCGTGAAACTATCCACCAGCTGGAAAATAAAAATCGAAAAAGACAATCTGCCCTGCATGCATTTCTTTTATTTGCTTATTTACTCAAAATCGAAATCCATTGAATTGACTGGAGTTCGTCTTAAGAACAATTACTTGTCCGCCTTCTTGAAGAACATGTGGACTGTGTTTGTAAAGTAACCTTTTGTTATCCATGTGTATTTGCTTGCCATTGCTAGCACGCGGCTGAAGGGTGAAAAGGCCGTCCGAACTTGCGCGGGCCCAGCGTAGAGGCGCATTCCGCAGCGTTTATTTGGCCCCTGGAGGGCGCGTCGCGCACGTACAAAGAGATATACTTATGCATATATATATACATTTACATATATTTATTCATGCAGTACACATATGTACGACCACTTCACGTTTGCCACTTTTTTTTTTTCGAGTGCCCGTGTGTGTTAAGCTGCGCGCTTGTGCAGCGATTCGAAAATTAACCCCCAATTTTGACGTGACCTGCTCAGCATCGCGTAGATCTGCGCAAGTGTTTTGCCGCCGTTTTGTTTTTATTTTTACCTTTATTATTATCATTATTATTGTTAACCGGTTTGTTGTGTGTAAAAAGAAAGGTGCCCCCCGTCGAGGGGAGGAGTTTAAACTGCGCTGCAATTTGTTCTGCGTCCTCTTTAAGGCAGTTTTTTTTAGATAAATTGCGCAGAAAAAGCAGCAATGTGTATTAACGTGCAGGTGGATGAAAACTCCTGTTACTTGCTTTAAATCGTAATTAATGGCTAGCTACCTGTCCGTTCATATTTTTTTTTTTTCCTACCAAATGTGCAGAAAAAGCAGCAATGTGTATTAACGCGCAGGTGAATGAAGGCCCCTTTTAGCTGCTTTAAGTCGTAATTAATGGCTAGCTACCTGTCCGTTCATATTTTTTTTTTTTTTTTTTTTTGCACTCGTTTGTCAAAACGACCGACCGAACTAACACATCCGTTGTGTAAACATTTTAAGGGGGCGCGAATTGGCACTCCCCGAGCGAGTCTCTACAATGTGGGGTTATTATGCTGTGTACATATAAGCAGAGGCATACGCAAAAACATCTATGCACGTGTGCATAAGTCTATTTGTGCATGCACAAGGAAACGCACTGGGTTAAACGAAGCGCGTCACAACTGATGATAATGGGCGACGAGGTACAAAATTTTACGGCGCGCAGGGCACACATGGCACACATGACACACATGACACGAAGTGGTACATGTATTTTTGTTCCCCCTTTGCCAAAAGGGGAAGCACAACAAAAAGGGAAAGGACATGTTCACGTCTTTTTACATTAAAAAAAAAAGTAACAGCAATGACGATGACAATAATGTGTAACGTGTAAAGTAGCACCATTGCGTATCCTCACTGGTGCGTGGTTTCATTCTGAACAAGTGACAGAAGGGGGGTTACATATCAAAGGGAAATAAACTAATAAGTTGAGAACACGTGCAAGCACATCCACATGAGGGGTCATTATAGCATTACATAAACAGCTGAACGAATGTACATGATAATCCCTTGTTCAGTGTGTTAAGAAGAATTAATAAGTTGCAAAAAAAAAAAAAAAAAAAAAACATAAAAAAAACTATACATATGTGTATGTGTATGTGCGTGTGCACGTATGCACGCATGCATGTTTGCACACACACGAGTTGGGGGGACAAAAGATGCTGACATAAAAATGTTAAATTAGGGTTTGATGTCCACAGCATAACGCTGATGTGAAGTGCTGTCAAAAATGGGGGGCAACCCGTCAAGTTGCCTCTACATAATATATGTGCACGTTCGTACGTACGTAAGAAGCTTACGTGTGTGCCTACCCATTTCGCCTTTCAAATTAAAAATATTTGCGCGCAGAAGGGCATTTCATTGAAAACGTCACTTGCAGCAATGTCGCGGGGGGTATATGGTGTGTCCCCTGTGCCATCCTGTTTGTGCAGCTTCTCTATAGGTGGGTCTTGTGGGGGCGCACTTTGCAGGCGTCAGTTCTGCGCAGCTCTCCTTCTCTTCGGTCGCACATGGGGCAAGTATATTTTTTTTTGAGCGTGCACTTTTGAGTGTCAACACACCTTTCCTCTCTGCTGACGAGTCCACGCATGCACAGTTGCACATGCGGAACGCTTTCGGACTGACGCAAAATGCACACTTGGCGAATTCAAGAAGGGGGAAATAAAACGCCATTTAAAAAGTTGTAAACAGCGACTAAACATTAAATCAGAGTTTCAAATATTTAACAAATTGGGGGGAGGGGCCGCAAAGAGGTGGAGCCGTCCACAAATGAGGGCATGCATTGCTAAGCAGACGGGCAGATACATAACTCACGTGGGGTCATCCCATGTGGGGTCATCCCATGCGGGGTCATTACACATAGGTACAAACGCAGAAAAGACTGAGGTGCGTCACCACCACCCCACCGGCACAGCGAGCGAGTTAATTTTCCCCCCCATCAGAAAGTTCAATATCACTGCATATATCCTTGTCATTATTTTCGTTCTTCATTTTTCTCACTTGCCAGTTCCACGACTCAATACCCTCCCCTGCCCTTTTATTTTTTAAACAAATATAATCCTTATCGCCATGCAGTTTGGCTAGCTCGCTATACGTAAACGATTTATCTTCATATTCTTCCATCGTCATTTTGTTCGTTACAAATACACTGCTCTCCTTTTCCATCAGAATTTTGTCATTTTTCATATTTATAATTCCATGGATTATGCTCAGGATGGAGATTGCCGTGAAGAACATGAGGATTAAAATGGTAAACAGAACTGTGAATTCTGTGTTCAGCGGTTTGAGTGCTTCTATGTACGGCTTGAAGATGTTCCACTTGGCCATCCCCTCCTCCAGCAGGGTGTTAATTTTGACGTTCTGCAAGGGGGAAAAAAAAAAAAAAAATAAATAACAAACAACAAACAACAAGCGACAAATAAATAAACCGCAAAGATGTGCGAAACGTGCGAAGCATGCAAAGCGCGAAATGTAATGCACGGGGCAAAGTGGCGCGATGGGTCGGTTCCGCTAGATCCGAGCGCGCGGACGACGTGACCCTCCCCGGGCCTTACTATCAGCGCCACGGTGATCATTAAATTTTTGAAAGCCGGCACGTCCTTTATCAGGGCGACAAATCGGAGCTTCAGTGCGCTGATGGCCTTGATGATCGCGTGGTCCTCGTCCAGGTGCAGGTGCAGGATGGTCACTGCGGGGGGGAGGAAAACGAGGTATGAAAAAGGCGCGAAAAAGGTGCGAAAAAGGTGCGAAAAAGGTGCGAAAAAGGTGCGAAAAAGGTGCGAAAAAGGTACGAAAAAGATATGAAAAAGGTACGAAAAAGATATGCATGAGGTGGTGCGAAAAACCCGATGTGTAACCCGATGTGTAGCTCGAGTGAACAGCGCGAGGGCCGCCCCAACCCGCTTCCAATCGGAGCACCCACCTATCGCCACGATTATGTACAGTACAGCCATGACATTGGAAAGGATGTACATCACGCCGTCTTCCTCGTTGTTGGGATCTGAGTGCAGTTCCTCCTTCACACTCGTGTCATGCGTTTCGTAAATCTGCGGAATGTTTGCAAAAAACTTCTGTTCCTTTTTGTTGCCACTCTTGCTGTTGCTGTTGCTGTTGCTATTTGTGGCTCCGCTGTTGTGATTGCTGTTACTATTACCGTTGCTGCCGTCGGTGCCACCACTGCCGCCCCCGCCGTGACCATTGTTACCAGTCCCATTTTTTTTCTTCAAGTTCTTCAAATTAGCGTCAGTTTTATTTTTCTCATTCCCCTTGTCATTAGCCTTTTTCGTGGACGACTTTGTGCATGTGTTGCTGTCAAAGGAGTCGTTATTCAACATGATATCGTCGCTAAAGTTTTCGATGGTTTCCATCAATTCTATATCCTCTCTCGAGTTTCTTTTAATTTTATAATTTTCCCTAAATAGAGTTTTGTTCAGTTGGTTCATGTGCATTTTGTTTTTTACCGACATGGTGTTTGAGAAAAAAAAAAAAAAAAGAAATTCCCAATGGAAACGGGAGGGACGGTCGCGGTGTGGTTGGCGGTGTGACTGGTGGGGTGACTCGCGGTGTGATTTGCGCTGGGCCAAATGAACCAGTGGTGGCCGAAGCGAATTGGCGAGGAGATGTTGAAGAGGGAAAGGGGGGGTGCCGGCCTAATTGGAAATTTTGCGCGAACAAAATTTGCGGGCGTGTACGGAAGGCCGTTAAAAATTGCACTTCCTTTGTCACTATGTTGTCACTCTGCTGCGACTTTCTGCGACTTGGCTGCCACTTCGCCCGTCCGGCCGACCGCTCCTTTATTTTTCACGAGTTGGCAAATCAGGTGTACGCGTCGGTGTACATAACTGGGAAGAAGCTTCACAAAAATGTCCCCTTTTTTTTTTTTTTTTTTTTTTTTTCACTCTGCCTAAGTGAACAAATACACACTGGTGGGGGGATTTATTTGCTTGTTTTTTTCCCCTCGGGAAATAAAAAAATGGAAAAGTAAAAAAATGTAAAGGTATAAAAAGGTACAAAGTGAAAAGGCACAAATGTCAAAAGGTGCAAATGCCCAAAGGGACAAATGTGCGAGTGTGCGGGTGACATGCACAGCCGTTCCTGCGTAAACTCCTTTCACTGCGCAATTGCGAGTGGTGTAACGTGGAAAAATGGTGAAGCGGAAAAATGGTGAAGCGGAAAAATGGCGAAGCGGAAAAATGGTGAAGCGGAAAAATGGCGAAGCGGAAAAATGGTGAAGCGGAAAAATGGCGAAGCGGAAAAATGGTGAAGCGGAAAAATGGCGAAGCGGAAAAATGGTGAAGCGGAAAAATGGCGAAGCGGAAAAATGGTGAAGCGGAAAAATGGCGAAGTGCGAAAAAAAAGGCAAATTGTAAAAAAAGGCGAAGTGGAAAAATGGGAACTTGCTTAGTCAACCATGTTGACACTTTACACCTGCCGCTTACCGCTTACCGCTTACCGCTTTGCACTGGGGAAAAAATGCACGCCCAGTTGGGCCAGCGCGAGGGGGGTGACCGGGCACGAACAGGTGTACGCAGCAGTGAACAGGTGTGACTAGGCGTACGCAGTGGTGAAGCGAAGCCTCTCATCTTACGCGCCGCGTTCGCCCGGCCCGCATGCGCATGTGATGTTAGTGTGCCATGTGTGTATAACTGCCACGCGCGTGCTTCATTTTTTTTTTTTTTTTTTTTTGCCCCCTCAGCGCTGCTGCAACTCGGCACAAACGCATACGGGTGTGTAGCAACCCCAGGTGCACGTGAGCGGTTCGCCGCAGCGTAGCCCAAGTGCACCGCGTAGAGTTGCAAAAAATGGGGAACAAAATGGGAAAAAAATAGGGAAAACACGGTGAAAAAATGGGGAAAAAAGCAGCGAAGCGTTGCTCTTCCCAAAGGCACGCACAATGGTACACATGTTCCTCCCCTGCCGCTCCCCAAAAGAATTTTTCGCTCTCTCGATTTTAACCAGCGAAGATGGGAATGCCTCAGAAAAGGTGACACTAATGTGTTTGTTTTTTTTTCCTCTCTCTTTCTCCCCTTTTCTTTACATCCTCGCCGATCTTCTTTCGCTTCGCCACCCCACGTCCGCATACGCAGCAGCAAATGGCAGCTCATGGCAGCACGTTGCATCACTTGGCAGCGTTTCCTCGAACCGGCGCAGAGTAACCGCCCACGGGGGACGCCCCAAACCTGTCAACAGCGCAATGTAGCGTAATTTTTTGTTCCCGCGTCTGCTCACCCGCTGCGCATGTTACATGTGCCTTGTTAGACCATCTCCTCATTTGCACGGAATGACTAAAAGGCGGCCACACCTTTGGAGGAACTCCGCTTCAGCGAGGCAGCAACAATGGGAGAGGCGCCTCATTTTGCCGCGTTGCCCGTTGCAAACGCGGTGGAGTTAGGACGAATCGGCTGATGCCTGAGGTTCATCACGCAGCGAATGAACAGCTAATGCGCAGGGGATGAACAAACGGGGGGGGACTCCATTCCGATAAAGCGGCCACCCGTCCGTCCTCCCCATCGTTCTGAGCTCACGACTGCCCTCTCGCGCGTAGGGCGGCGAAAATGAATTGAACGGTTTGTCCGTTAGAGTTTGCAAAAGGGGGATACACATGGCACGTAGGCGCATATGGCACATATGGCACATATGACACATTTGAAAAATGGGGCAAAAAAAGGCGGCGAGGAGGGGCAGCGTGACTGGGCTGCTTGGAAGGGCTGCGTGACGGGGCTGCCCCGCCGCCGGCACAAACTGAGACAAACTCGCTGCGCACGCGGGGTCCATCACTCGGCGCGCGGTTGAAAAAGGGGGGCAGTACCGCCAAGCTCACCTCGTGTGGGGCCTGCAGAGGGGGAGAAGCGTGGCGGGAGTAAAAACCGCCCCATAACTGCTCGCAACTGCTCGCAGCTGCTGGTAACCGCCCCCGCTAGGAAGACTTGATGCGGCTGCTGCGCTTCAGCCGAACCACCTTGGCAATGTAGGGAGTGATCAAAATGGTAATAACAATGCGGACGGGTTCAGTCACCTTGGAGGCGATGTAAGCGAAAAGGAGTTCGCCCCAAAGAGAATCAATTTTTTTCTGCAAATTGTCATCGACATATTTAGTTAAGTGCATCTTTTCAGACCAATACGTTACGTCCGATAGGGAGATGTATTTGAAGTGAACGAAGAAGTAGCAACAAGAGAAGGTAACAAAGAACACAACGAAGTAGGTCCCTAACCCTATGTAGCCATATTTTTGGAAAAACCTTTTTACATTTATTTGTGCTAGTCTCGAATTCGTAATTAATTTCTTTTGCAATTCTAGCAACTTTTGCTTTCTTATTTTATATTTTCTTTTTTCTTCATAGTATATGTCAACGAAGGACCTTTTTTTGTTTTTTTTTAAAAGCTGCGAGATTTTTGCCTTGGCATTCATGATGGCTTTCCTGTACGTGTGTTCATTTAGGCTTTCCATTGGGATTCCCTTTACACTTCCATTTAGGTTTCCCCTCTTCAACTGGTACATGGAGAGCAGCGCGTTTATTTTGCTCTTTTCCGTTTTTATCTTTTTGGAAATCATTTTGTAGCTCTGCTTGTCCCTCAGTTTGGTTAGTGCCTCCTTGATTTTCTTCGTCAGCAGCAGGGAGTGCGCGTTCTGCAGGTGGTTCCCCTTGGGGTACTCGCGTGGGGAAGCTCTGTCTCCACTGGGGTACTCACGTGGGGTAGCTTTGTCTCCACTGGGGTACTCACGTGGGGTAGCTTTGTCTCCACTGGGGTACTCACGTGGGGTAGCTTTGTCTCCACTAGGGTACTCACTTGGCTTGGCTTCTTTCACTGACGAATCTGCCTCACCATGTGCAGGCTTCCCCTCTTTCGAGACGGAATTAAAATTTGCACCCCATGATGTCCACTTCTTATTGGTGCCCACCAGGACTTTTCCCCCGTTGAGTCTACCACTGTAAAAGGGGTGGCTGCAAAAATTGCCACCTCCACAGCTACGCCACGCACCACTCAAAAGGGGGGAGGGCCTACACAGGTGGACGTTCCCACCGCTTTGCCAAGCACCCCCATGTTTATACCCCCCAAACGGGGATGAAATCACTGTGGGTTGTGGGCCACTCTGAAAAAGCCTCCCTTCATGTCCTGTAAAACGGGGGATGCAGGAGGGAAAAAAATTATTCTTCGTAAAATGGGCTTTATTAAAATGGTTTCGAATCATCCCCCCTCGAGAGACTCTCCATACACTGATGAACACCATCTCCTTCGGTTGGTTCTTCTCCTCAGGGCTGCCTCCTCTCGGCAGTTTTCTTCCGCGTGCATTCGTCTTATGGGGCTGCCCCTCAAGCGGGGGCCTCCCCGTGAGAATAGGTACGTATGGGCAAGTATTTATATGTGTGTATTTATCCGTACGTACGTATGCATGTGCAAACGCCGCGGTCGCTCACAGTGGCGTGGCCCTTTCCTTCCTGGGGGTCCGCGCACAGCCATCTGTGATGGACGTCCCTCCCCACACGTGGCAACTTCCAATGCTGCCTTTTTTTTTTGCCCCTCCTTTTTCACAACTTGAGGAGTCACCTCCTCGTTCGTTACTTCCCTTTTTTTTTTCTTCTTCTTCTGCGTCCCCCTTCTCTCATCAAGTGGGCGTTAAAACGAGGCAGCAAAACTGCTCGTATAAAATTGTGGCAACACAGCTGCTGCTTCTTCTTTCCAGTTGAGCATCTCAGCAATGCTTGTGTTAAAAAAAAGGAAAAAAAAAAAAAGGCGTTGCTTCGATGTGCCACGTATACCAGCTTATGTACGCTGTGGTGCCCATGCGGAGGTCGCCCACGCGCGGGTGCCTCACCTCTACATGCAACGGTCACCTCTGTTGAAGTGGCCCCAATATGGTGCAGGGGAACTTGCAGGAAAACTTGCAGGAAAACTTGCAGGAAAACTTGCAGGAAAACTTGTAGGAAAACTTGGAGGGGGGTTATTCCCGTTCGATCCTTCACTTGAATTTTTTTTTTTTTTTTTTTTCAAAGTACAAAATGGGAAGTTGCCCTTTGCGCACGGTTGGCTCATACCGTTGTAGAGGGGGAAAAAAAAAAAAGTAAAATGGTCCAACTGCTGACGTTATGCAGCGACGCGGCATAATTTTACCCCCCCTTAGCACTGCTTACACCATCGCCAGAAGACAAAACGAACACCTCTGTTGCGGTGCGACACGGCCCATCGGACGCGGCCTTACCACTGCTTTACCGCTTTACCGCTTTACCGCTTCACCGCGGCAATGCAACCGGTTGAGAGAGACCCCACAAAGGGGCCAACCTGGCACATCCGCTTAAAAATTTACAAACCCGGCAGGGGGTAAAAATGGAGAAGGTTGCTACGGAGGGATGTTTTATAATTAAAAAAATAGGTAAGAAAAATGGAAAAATTAAAAGGCAAAATTAAAAGGAAATAAAAAAGGAGAAAAATTAAAAGAATCACTTATGGTGGGGAAAAAAAAAAGGGGAGGAGAATTCGCAAACGTGCACGTGAAGAGCGTTCAACCCCCCGCTGTGGTGGGAGGCGCGTCCATTCGACTGGAGCTCGCCCACAGCAGGATATACACCCATACACACATGTGTAGCTCCCACGCGCTGCAAATAGGCCTCCGCGTAGACTAAAAAAAAGAGGGGCCACCAAAGGCCCACAAAGGCGCTCATTCGAACGTGCACATATAGGCACGATTGCGCAATAGCACAATGGCACAATCGCACAGTGACGGCGCGCTCCCGTGGGAAACTCGGCAACCAAAAAAATTAAAAAAATAGAGATGAAGCAAAAAGGAGCAAAAACGGAGCACAACAGAGCACAACAGAGCACAACAGAGCACAACAGAGCACAACAGAGCAACGTGGAGTGAAGCCCCCCTGGACGCCTTCGGCATGAAAAACGATGTACAGGCGCGTCCCCCGCGAAATGACCACATCTGTGCATGTAGGAAAAAGAAAAAAAAAAAAAAAATGCTCTACCCATGCGACACATTACCTTGTTACAAAAAAAAAAAGAAATGAAGATTCAAACGAGGGAACGTGAAAAGGGACATGTGGGTCTGGAGCACGGGGAACTGGCCTCAGCACAGCTGCATCGACAACGGTGCAGCAGCATAGCGTGCCCCCGTGTGACTGGTCCGCCAGAGACCCAACCCAGGGGAGACCCCTCCTAGAGCCACCCCTAAAGCCACCCCCACAAAGGCTTCCGCCCCACAAACGCTTCCGCCCCACAACGGCTTCCCCCCCACGCGAATCAGCTGCATATGCGGTTGAGCCAGTCGACCAGCAGCGTGACGGTCTCGCGGCTGTGGGGCTCCCCCGGAAGCGTGTGGCAGCCGTACTTCAAAATGTATACGCTGAGATTCTTGTACTGGTCCTCCCCCGGGAGGTCCGCCACCCCGCCGACGCCCTGCAGCTTCTTCAAATTGAAGGACTTATAGTAGCCGTGGTCGAAGGGCGTCCATATGCCCTTTTCCCCCTTCACGTCATCCTCGGAACTGCCCATGGAGAAGTGGCTGTCATTTCGGAGTATTCGGCTGGAGGATTCAATGGACAGGGAGGGTTTAGCAAACATGGGGGGGGGGTGCTGCTGGTGCTGCTTCTGCTGCTGCTGCTGGTGGTGGTCTTCCTTCCTTTCGTCGTGAAGCAGTGCCTGCCGCTCCGACGGGAGGTGACTACCATTCGCGGTAAAGCCACTGCCGCTGTACTTGCTCGCCACCGCTTCTTCTCTCGAAGGGGCGACCTTCCCATCGGCGGTGAGGTGACCCATCCCCTGCGCAGCTGCACCGATGTGTGTGCTGCTCTCACGGGGGAGCGCCACAGAGGAGGGGTCACCACTGAGGTCGTCCTCCCCGGGGTTGTAGGCACTGCCGATAAATGTAGAATCGCTAGGGCCTACGGAATCCCTCTTCTTTTCACTGATTTCCCTGGAGAAAACAGAACTAGCCAAACGAATCCTTTCTGCATCTAAAATAGATGCATTTTTTCGTCTCTCTCTCCTACTGTGAAGGCGAATCATTTTTCTCAAAAAGTCAACGGCCCCCATGGGATCCACCAAGCAGTCATTCTTCGACTGAATCACCATAATGTCAATGTCGCTTTCGTCAATGTGTTTTAAGTTCTTATAAGTTAAGCAACTATCAGCAGCACTAACACACTCGGCTGCAATTCTTATGCGGAGGGGTCCACAGTACTGATGGGGATCAATTTCTGAGTCGTGTTTAATCCAAGGGTACCTAGCATTACTTTCCTTTACATTAACCGGGAGGAGAGGAAAAAAGTACTTCAAAAACTTCGTAGCGGAAATGAGCAGTCTATTACTAATTTTGTTCTTTTGTTTCCCTAAGCTGATCATTGGGGAGACCAGAACGAGAGATTTGACGTAGCCTTTCCATTCCTTGTTCAGCCGAAAGATAGCTTCCATCGTTTTCAAAGCGATACAGCCACCCATAGATAAGCCCATAATGATAATTGGCTTTAACTCATCCTTTTCTTTCCACTCTTTAATAAAAATTTCTAACGCTTGCAGTGTATCCGCTATGAAGCTATCAAAGTCCTCTACATAGCACCGGTAATTTTTAAACCCTTCGGAGAGTCCATGCGATTGATTGTCTATCCCGAAGAAAGAGAACCCATTTTGGTTAAATTTTTCCACCCAGCTATTTTTATATGAGAGGGTCCTTACCCCACAGTTGCAGTAGTTGCAGATGCCACACATGGAGCAGTAATAGACACTAGAATCGTAGTTAACCTGAGTGTCTGACTTATTTGGGAGCAACACATTTTCATCATCGATTATGTCTTCATCACTACTGGTGTCGTCACTGGTGTCGTCGCTACTCGTGTCGTCGCTTCCTTTGTTGCTGCTTTCACTGTTCAGTTTCATCCTCTTGGGGTAGTCTCCACCCCGGTCGGCACCATCCCGGGGACCCTCCCCTTCCCCCCTATCATTCTGATAAACAGGGTGACCACCGCTCTCCCCACTCCCAAAGTTAAATTTGCTATTTAAATGGTTCGACCCCTCGTTTATATTGGTAATGCAGGAGGAGCAGGACAAAAACATGGTGAGCTTCCTCTCCAGGTTTTTTTTCTCCCCATAATGGGAGGAGTCACCAGATGATGAAACCCCTGAGGAGTCATCATCATCATCACACTCTCTCGGCTGGCAATAATCATACAGCATGTTGTTCGTCTCGTTTATGATCTTCATGTCCTTCGTCCAATTGGTCTGCAGAATTTTGTTAAACGAGCACCCCACAGCGCTTCCGTCATCTGCAAGGGTGTGCGATGGTCCTTTTTTTTTTCTCCTCTCCGTTTCCTTCTCCTTTTCCTTTTTCTTTTTCTTCTTCTTCTTCTTCTTTTTTTTTTCCTGCTTGCTTTTTCGGGCATCCCTGTGCGAGATGTTCCCCATATTTGCGCCAGCACTGTTGCCCATATTGTTACCTATATTTGCGCCACTGCTTGCACCCGCGGGCGTGCCCTCCCCAGGGAGGCCTACCAAATTGTCGCCCCCTTCCCCCTGCGCAGCCTTCCCACCATCGTCCTTCCCATCAGCGTCCCTCCCAACAGCATCCTTCCCATCAGCGTCCTTCCCATCAGCAGCCTTCCCACTATCGTCCTTCCCCGCAGCATCCTTCCCATCAGCATCCCTCCCATCAGCATCCCTCCCATCAGCGTCCTTCCCATCAGACTTGCTAACAGACAGGGCTGAATCCCAGCAGGAGAAATTGCTCCCCTGCATAAAGTCATAATCACCGCCAACCACGCAGCTAGCCATTTCCCCCTTCTGCTGCCTCTCATCAACCCATGATGGTCTACCCATAAAATTTAGGTACTCATTTCTCAAGTGGGATGTGATTCCATGCAAGGCGAATACATATGCCTTTGGATTTTCCACTCTCCACGCATATTTCGCTATTTTTAAATTTTCCTTATTTACAAAGAAGGTGATTTCTGGGTTTCCATCGTCATACAGAATGTTGGTGTATTTTTTGTCCCTCTTATCTTCACTTAGACTCGTCTTCAGCTTGTCACTCGCCACATTGCTCCTGTTGGGCTGTGCTACCCTTGCGCTGTGACTCTTGGGTCGAGCCACCTCATGTGGGAGACGCGACTCATTGGGGGAGTGGCTCGCCTTGTTTTCGCCCCCCTCGCTGCTTATCCCCTGGAGTAACTCGGGCTCCCCCTCTGCATGATTCCCTTTGACCATGGATTCGCTGCTTCCTTTCGTCGCTAATATGCTCCGGTTTTCCTGTTCGGACATGCCTCGGCGGACTTGGCGGGGCCCCTCAGGGTTACAAAAAAGGGGGGGTGGTCAAGAGGCCGTTGCCAAACGGGAGGGGCTATACACTAGCCTGAGCAGTGCTAACCTGCGTAGTGCTAAGCTGAGCAGCGCTAACCTGAGTAGGGCTAACCGGAACGGCTGACCTATTCGTCCGTTTCGTGCTCGCGCACACGGGGTCCTCCTCTTTGGGTCATTAACAAACCGCTTTTACGGGCTGCCGCTGGAAGAAGGCCTGTGGATGTCGGACCTCCCGTGGGCGGCGAGCTGGCGCGCCTCTCTCAGTCGCTACGCCTGGGGCTGTCCGGGCGCGCCCCCCAAATTACACAGCTGTGCAGGTATGCAGCTATGCAACTGTGCAACTGTACTACTAGGCGTGCTCACACGAGTTTACGCGCACCTGCGGTGGCACTGCATCACCCTTCGCGCGGGATGAAATGGAAAAAAAAAAAAAAAAAAATAAACAAAACATGTATATTATTCACAACAAGTGAACAGCGCGACGCTACACCTCTTTGCTAAACTTATACCACGCGCGAGATGACGTAATTGAAACCTGCGCAGAAGATGCACTTGCCGTAAGCATCTCTACATGAACGGAGGGATACCCCATGGGGAAAGAAAAAAATAGGATGCAAAGAATTGTGGCTAGGCGCCAACCAAATGACGCACCGGAGGTTCTTCCACACGAGAACCACGCGTGTATACGTATGTATGTATGTGCTTGGCGTAGGCCCAGCCTTCTTATTTTAGCATAATGGAGTAACGCGTTGTGGGCGGGAAGTAAAAGGAAAAAAAAAAAACACTTTGGCTAGCCTCGAAATATACCTATAAGGTACACTCCAAGTGGCACGGCACAAATCGAAGCGTTCGAAGGGAAGGCCGTTATCGCTGAAAGTTCGTGAAAAAAAATTACCCAAAAAGGGGGAAAAAGGATGCAAGAATGTAAAAAAAAAAAAGAGTGAAGAGGTGGAAGAAGTGGAAGGGCGGGTAAACTTTCGCTCACTTATCCAAGCTGGAACGGGAGTGAAAAAAAAAAAAAAAATAGCAAAGCGCTGCCAAGCCTTGCAATTTTAGTGGCAAAATTAGCGGCAAAATTAGTGGCAAAATTAGTGGCAAAATTAGCGGCAAAATTAGTGGCAAAATTAGCGGCAAAATTAGTGGCAAAATTAGCGGCAAAATTAGTGGCAAAATTAGCGGCAAATTTAGCGGCAATTTTAACCGCAATTTCTTCGCTTCATATTTTTAAATTTTATCCCCTTTTCCCAAAAATGCTCAGAAAAAAGGACGGGAAGAACGGCAAAAAAAAAAAAAAAAAAAAAAAAAAAAGTACGCCTTTTTGGCAAGTACAAGGCGGAAAAAAAAAAAAAATCACCTTACATTACATAACATTACATAACATCACATCACATCGCATCAGCCGAATGTACGATGTTTAGGTGGCTCCCCCGCAAAGCGTGTACATGAGGGTACGACAAAAAACACCCAATTGCTGCACTCGCATGTACGTATGGATGCATTCACGTGGCGCATATCCACCACACAGGGGAAGCAAATTGAGGGGATGGGGCCCGTAAAGTAGCCAGAGAAATACCACTGTATTCTGCGTATATGCACGTGTGCGGTGTACGTATGGAGGGGCGCGCCCCGCGCGGTCGTTCGGATTTGAACGAACGTGTAGTAGTGTAGTAGAGTAGTAGCGTGGCAATGCGATCATGCAACCATGCGATCGTGCCGTCATACCATCGCGCGCGAGGGCGTGAAGGCTACATATGTCCGTGTTTGTGCATAATTTTAGGTAGTTCCCTGTGTAGGCAGCCCCCCCGCCGATCACTTCAACAAACTGAGCGAGAGGGGCATCTCAATTTTAAACCACTTGGAGTACGACGTATTTTTCAGCCTCCACACCTCCAGCTGCTGCTTGTAATAGCTGTTAAACTCCTTGTTCGTGTTTTCCGCCTTCTTCTCGTAAAGAAACGTTTCCGCGACTATCAGTTGGTAGAAGAATATTTTCCACTCGGAGTTCTTTAGCGTATGCAGCTGTGCGCGGGAGAGGTGGAGAAAATGTCGGGTGTAAAAAAAAATAGGAGTAAGCGATTTTTTAGCTAGCTAGCATATATTGGCTATTTTTTTTTTTTTTTTTTTTTTTTTCTCCTTTTTTGCCTGAACAGGTCATACCAAATCTGTGAAATGCTCAAACCATTCCTCCCTCACGAATGAGGAGCATTTCTGCGAAAGAAAAGAATAAAAGTGTTGCATTACAAAAAAAAGGTGTTTCATAATTAGGAGGGTTAGCCAAATTGTCGCATTACACCCCTATACCGTGTTGTATTTCCGCTCAGACAGGTAAACAATGGCGTATTGAACGATCTCGATCATGAGTACAACGTTGTCAACTTGGGCGAAACTCAATTTCGCGTGTCTTTCTTTTATAAAGTCCGTCATGCAGATGATGCCTGGCAGTTCGGTTTTCAGCGGGTGAGTTGTGCGATGTGTCCGAAGTGTGAGATGCTTGGTTGGACGGCGCAGCTCCCCAGTTGGGACGCACATTTTCCCATGCGTGCACACACTTCCTTGCGCGTTTCTCCCCGTGCGTAATATTACACTGTTCGTATCTTTTTAAGTTGTCGCCCAGTAGGGCCTTCACCAGGTCGGCCAGCGCCTGCCTGGAAATCCAGCTAGCCACTTCCTCGGCTATTTAAAAGGGGAAAAAAAAAAAAAAAAAAAAAAACATACAAATGAGTAAAGCGAGTACGACACGGCAAAGTAGCCAACGTAATGTACGCCAGGTATGAGCAAGCAGAGAAGCCCACGCCAACAGTGCAGCAAATAAAATGTGGCCATGCGAATTGCCCATCTATGTTTTAGTTGGGAAACATTTAAGGCGGATTACCTTTTGGCTTAAATTTGAAGATGCATTCCGCAATTTTGCCAAGGCACATGTTGAATAGGAGGTTATCGTGGCTCTTCTCTTCGATTTGCTCTGCGTAGGGAGCGGTGTCAATTGGAAGGAGATGACTTCGGCATTTCCTGACCAGAAGAAGAATAACCACACGTTGCACGTGTGCACGCATACAGACACAGGCAGGTTTGTATGCCCGTGCATCGCTCTGCCCAGAGCGCTTACTGAAAAAGAAACGAATCTGCTCCAGGAGCTCGTCACCCAGAAGGCCGCCCTCGCTATCTCCATGGGGGGCCACAACAGCCATGGGGGTAGTGCAGTAGCAAATAAGCTTGTCCGCGAACAGGTTGGCCATCTGGTGAAGCACTGAGTTTTTCTCGTCCCCCTGGTCGTCGGCGCTGGTTAGGTTCAGCTGAAACTTGAGCTCTGCACAGGTGTCATCATGTGTGTGTTGAGTGTGAGGTTTTAGGGTTAGGGTACATGCGGAAGAGGAGCCCCCATGCGAAACACATACGCGTGCATTTCGCACATGCTTGTGCATAGGAAGACACGCATAACCACTGTTGAAGGTTCGCATGAAGGAGATGACCAACTCGTATTCGACGTTCGCGTGGTTCAGCATGTTCACTTGGCACTGCGTGGGAAGCGGTGTTTTGTAAAAAAAGGGAGAGGCAAAATTAACGCAAAGGATGGGGGGAGGGAAAACAAACGGCGAAAAGGGTTACACACAAAAAAAGTAGTTGGTCATAATTTTGCATGTTTTGATCAAACCAACCATTTTGAGATATTTACAAGAGAAGTCTTGCAAACTGTGGAAAGAGATGTCCTGCTTGTCCGGGGGAGCATCCCCGACCACATCCGAACCTCCCACTACTGCTCCCCCAGGATTTTTATTACAACACGGTTCATTTGAGGTGGTTGCATTTTCCGTGGCTGCCTTTTCCGTGGCCGTATTACCTTTGCCCCTCTCACTTGGGTTTCTTTCCCTTTCTTCCAAAATGTCTTTCGCTTTTTGCAAAATAGTCTGTCGAGAAGGGGGTGGAGCGTCAAAGTGGGGGAACACCTGCTTGGCAGGTTATCGGGCGATAAAGCCGTTTTAGAAAATGGACAGGGGGGAAATGTTGTGACAAATTTGTGACAACTTGGTTGGTAATTTTTTTGACAATTTTGTTGATAGTTTTCTTTTTTTTTTTTTTTTTTTTTTTCGGGAGGGGGGTACCCTTTTGAGCTCCCTGCTGGTTAGCCTCTTTAAAATGTGTTCATCCATTGTGCGGCTGATGGGGGTTATCTGCGGTTCGCCTGATGGGGGTTTCCCTCCTAGTTTGGGGCTAACACGTGAATGCCCACTTAGCAGTGCAAAAATGATGCCCCAAACTGGCGTCTACGCTGTGGCCGCCCACAAAAACAGCGACCAAATTTGAAGAAAAAAAAATGAGTGAAAAATCGAAGCTGACGTTGCGCTTAACGATGGGGGTGTCATTTGGACGCTGAACAACGTCTATGTTATTTGCCAAGCGGGATGCTACAAGTTATTTTATTTGTTTTTTTTTTTTTCTTTTTCACCCCTCGAAAGATGTGCATTTCCCTCCGGTGAACAGTTTACCTTTTGCGCCGCGTGGCCGGAATGGCTCTGTCGTGACCTGGACAGAATCGCATCCCCTTTGTCGCTACGCACAGAGGTGTGCCGTGTTGCGTCATTTTGTAGAAATCACCCCTTTCTGTTTTACCCCTTTTTTTTGCCCGTACAGATGGGGGAGGATAAGATGGCAATTTTTCTGGCCACCTGTAGGAACCTTCGACGGCAACATATTTTCGCCCCTCGCGCAGAAGTGTGCAGGTGATGTACGTACGTATGGCAGCGTGGGCATAGCCGCGTCAGGCAAGGCCACGTCAGGCAAAGCCACGTAATGCATGAGGGAGGTACCGCTGGGTGAGGCGTCCCCAAAAAGGGGAACCTTTGCCGAGGGAATAACCACCACGAGGTAATCTCCAACGGGGAGGAAAAAACGCTTTCTTAAAAGTAGTAAAGCAAAACAACTGATTTGTGTTCCCCCCCCTAAACGACGGTCATTTTCCACCGCTGCTCAAATCGAAAGGTACAACTTTGGCGTTCAAAATTGTACATAGTAGATGGTGCGCTAGTTAGCAGCCCCGTTTTGCCCCCGCGGGGTAGCACAAAAAAAAAGAGAAAAAAGAGAAAAAATACCAAGTGACATGAAAAGAGTGCCACAAAAGATGCCATTTGAATGGACCCCCTTGATAGAGAATGAACGAACCGTCACGACAAATGAAGAGAATTTTTTTTTTCCACCCGAAGGGGCACCAAAAAATATATTTTACCTCTTCTCAAATGTAAAGGGTAAAAAAGTGCCACTCTTCACTGCACAGCTTTCTCTGCCTTTTGTCTGCTCTTTTGTTTTAGCTCTTTTCCTTTTATGGAGAATGCTCAACGGTGGATGGCCTTTTCTCTTTTTACAATAAGGGGAAAAAGATATGCCTACCATACCGTATAGCGTACCCTCTGCATTTCCCCCCTCAATTAATTTACCTTTTCTTTCGCTTTACAAGGCCGCTAACTTTTTATGGCCGCTCCAAAGCAGTCGCCACTGATTAAACAAACCAAAGCGTTTCACTGGTGCGAAGTTATTCACATACGTTAACAATACGGTGGATAACTGCCAGCTGCTGCTCAGCTATCGAACGCCCTGCTGAGGAACCAACGAAGAAAATAAGCAACCACACCACCCCATTGGCTCCACCGCCTTCCCCTGGTTAAACTACACTCAGCGATTTAATTCGTTTCGTACGCATGAAATTATATCGTTATTTTATTTTAACCTAAAGAGATAATCTCTTCACCCTTCGTTGCTCTTCGACCGAAACGTTGGTCCGTCTGCCGCGCCTCCCTTTTCCATCACGTAGTTTTAAATTCTTTTAAGGCTATTTGATGGGGAAGGGAGGTGCGGCGGAGGGACCAACGCGTAGGTGGGGGAACAACTTAGGCGTGTTTTGATTTCCCCCTTCATATTCCCGGCATTTTCAACGCCCCCTTGGGGCACCTTCTTGTTAAGGGATGTTGTTTCTGCCGTAACAAAACGGAGGGGCACAAAGAACGACGCTGTTAGGAGCGTAAAAAAAAAAACGGTGTGGTGGGGTGGTGCAGTCTTAGGGTATGGCGGCAGCCCGTGAGTATGCACTTTTGCATACAATACGGATGGGGGGGCGGCAGTTGCAATTGAGCGGCGCAGTGATGCAGGTTGCTAAGAGGAGCTAATGAGATAACTTCGATGGTTATTCCTTTGGCCATGCGCCCTCCGCATTTCGGTTTAAGGTAGTTCCATCGAGCGGTATTTGCTGCATCGTTTTCGCGTGTTAGGCCGTGTTAACCAACTGAGGGGTATATCCCTCTGGGGGGTTAAAGAAACATGTTAAGCAGGTTGATGGGCCTGTTTGGTCGGTGCTTCCTCTGGGTGAGGAAATTCGTCCATCGCGCGTGAAGGAAAATGTACGTATGCCCTTTGTGCTTATGCAACGTATGTGTTTGCCTGCCCCCATTAGCAACGTAAAAGGGGAGAAATCACCACCTGGGGTGAATCATTTTGGAAAGTCGCTTTATTTCATCAGGCAGCCAAAAGGGTTCGCAATAAGTGGTTCCAAATGGTAAAAAAAGAAGCGTCACAACAGACGTGGTATGCACATGCACACACCTGTGCGAATGGCATCTCCGCGCAGTTGCATATTTTCGATCGCTTTTTAAAAAATTGCTAAACTGTAAAGGCGTGTCGGTCAGGGGAATCCGCGCCACTGTTGCGCAGGCCAAAAAAAAAAAAAAAAAAAAAAGAAAATTCAAGTGGGAAACGAAGGATGTACCAATTGCGTCCCATTTTGCCAGCGCACATTTTGGTACGTCAAAGGTGAAGCAGTTAAATGCGTGCGTGCGGATGGGCAAACGGAAAGCGCATCGTTGAAGTCACCCCTGTTTTTCTTTGCAAAAAAAAAAAAAAAAAATTGCTGCCTCTTCGCGCTAACAATATCACTTAAACTGTTGTATCACGTCGGAGGTCGGCAAACATGTGGCAGCAATTTTCGCCATCGCGTAGACATTAAGCGGCACGCCGTTTGTTTGCAACGAAGATTGGCACCTTGCCAAGTGGGTTACCTCTTTTGCGGGAGGAGCGCCGAACGGGGAGAACTCCCAATTTAATGTGAAAATTCATTTGGCCGCTCTGATAGCACCCAACTTCAGGTGAAAATTCATTTGACCGCTCTGATAGCACCCAATTTCATGTGAAAGCTCATCTGACCGTGGTGACCGCACCTTACCTCGGTGAAGCCGCTTTCTCGGGCTGCCCCTTTGCGAGCGCGCGTAGCCACTCCCCAATGGGGAACCTAATGCTGTTCGCCCGGAGGAGGGTGACGAAGAGCATCACGCTGGAGGACCTGGCGTGCATGATAAGGGGATGCACGTACGTAGTGGCCCTAACAGGATCAGGCACCTCCGCAGAAAGTAACATCCCCAGTTTCCGGGGCGCCAACAGCTCCATCTGGAGCAAATATGACCCAAAAATATATGGCACCATTTGGGGCTTCTGGAAATCCCCAGAGAAAATATGGGAAGTTATTAGAGACATCTCATCCGATTACGAAATAGAATTGAACCCTGGCCATACAGCTCTCTCCAAATTAGAAAGCCTTGGCTATTTAAAAACAGTCATCACTCAAAACATTGATGGGTTGCACGAGGAGAGTGGGAACTCCAAAGTAATCCCCTTGCATGGGAGTGTGTTCGAAGCTCGCTGCTGCACATGTAGGGAGACCATTCAGCTGAACAAGATCATGCTGCAGAAAACTTCCCATTTTATGCACCAGCTGCCTCCAGAATGCCCTTGTGGGGGAATCTTTAAACCTAATGTGGTTCTTTTTGGAGAGGTGATTCCCAAGTCTCTTTTGAAACAAGCCGAGAAGGAGATAGATAAGTGCGACCTTCTGTTGGTCATCGGCACCTCCTCCACCGTGTCCACTGCCACCAATTTGTGTTACCATGCCCACAGGAAAAAGAAAAAAATCGTTGAGGTGAATATCTCCAAGACGTATATCACCAACCGAGTGTCCGACTACCACGTGCGCGCCAAGTTCAGCGAGTTGGCGGCCATCTCGGACCTCCTCAAGGGGGGTGGAGCGGCGGAGCGGAGCGAAGCGGCCACTCAATCTGGGGGGGCCACCCAAACGGGGGAGACTAAGCAGAGAGCCAAAGCAGCGCAGAGCGCCAATTCCACGCATAGCACCTCGGCTAATCGGTGATGCGGCGCACCAGTGCCCCCCCGCTACCACTCACCCAGTGGCCTCTCTCACCCAGTTGCTTCCCTCACGCTGCCGCTTCCCTCACCCAGTCGCTTCCCTCACGCTGCCGCTTCCCTCACCCAGTGGCCTCTCTCACGCGGGCCTCGGCAAACTTCCCGCGCAAATACAAAAAGGCCTGGCGCACCTGCTCGTCCGTGGGGGCGTCGGAGTACTTGTTGACGCAGCGGAAGAAGGAGCAGAGCACATCGAGCGCAGTTTGGAGAGCATCGTACCAAGATTTCCACCCCTCGTAGTCAGTAGCGATGTCTGGCTCCTCCAAATACATATAGATGTTTTTCTCATCCACTGGCCTGTTAAGCTTCTTCAGCACGTGCCCCACGTCCCCCGCCTTCTTCACCACGTACCCAATCAGAACGAAAAGGAGAAGAGTGCCCCTCTTCGAGAGTATATTCTTTTGGAACTGCTGGTTCATCAGGTTGATTAGCTTCATTTGCTCGTCATCTACATTTTTGAGCAAGTGCGTTAGGTACTCGATGATATTTTGGAGTGCCTCCTTGAATGGCTGGAATTCGTTTTGCCTGTACACCAGGTAGAGGCAGTCCACCAGGGGGAGCGGCCAGTTGGCGGGGTTAGCGGGGGTAGCAGGGTTAGCGGCGGTGTCGGGGCTGGCGGGGCTGCCCCCCCCCGGAGGCCTCCCCAACTGCGCGTACACGTACTGCACGGCCGCGCCCCGGTCGCACGCGGCGGCGATCTCGTCACAGAGGAAGCTGCACTTCTCCTGAATGATCGCCTTTATCGTTTCCACGCGGTTCATCCGATGAGCATGATCCTCCTGTGTGTTTTGTAGGGCCCTTTTTTTTTCCTCATTTATCCGTTGAATAGCTAAGTGCTCCTTTTTTGTTTCTTCCCTCCCCCTGTTGAGTAGCTGCGCTTCATATTCCTTGCGCTGCTGCTCCTGCAGCAACTTCTTCGCAACGATATTTTTTTTTTCAATTTCGTAGTTCTCTTTAAAGATGGTGAGTTCCTCCTCGTAGATTCTGTAGAGCAGATCATACCTCTCCAGGAGAGTGTCCACACTTTTGATCATCTTCACTCCATAGGTCCTCTTCGACTCATCCTGCTCGTTCCTACGAATCCGTATGCGCGTTATTATTGGCTGCAGCTTGTTAAGTTTCTGCTCCAGCTCGTCGTAGAGGCTCAGCTTGTTGAACACGTCTTCCTCCGTTGCGTTCAGCAGCTCGCTGCAAAGGTTTTTGATTTCCTCCAGGAAGCCGGAGGCCGTCTGGAAGTCCGTCATTAGGGTGGCGGTGGGTGAGCGGCGGGTTAGCGGCGGTTGGGCGGCGTGGCAGTTGTGCGGCGTAACAGTTGTGCGACGTGGCTGTGGGGAGCGCCCCCTCGTTCGCGTCAGCGCAGTTTATCGCCTCTCACGTGGAAACGTAGAAAAACAAAAAAAGCGCAATGATGCCACAAATAGCGCACAAATGAGTGATGACCATCTGGGGTAGACCCACTCGCGCGGAGCTCCACCCAGCAGGTGCCTTTTCCTTCCCCTCAAAGGTGGCCACTTCCTCGCAGGGTACATCTCGCAAACTACGTACTAGCCATGTTTCGAAGGAGCGAAATGGGGCAGGTAAAAAAAAAAAAAAAAAAAAAAAAGCGCGTCATTTTAACGTTGTTAGAGGGGAAAAAAAAACGCAAAGCAAAACGCCCCATGTGGGTAGGCGACTCACTGCCGCTTGCCAAAAGAAAAAAAATTGCCAGAATATTATAACCTCCATTATGCAACTAGGAGTCGCCCTTGGCGATTTTCACCGCTTCACAGCGCGACGGGCAGTTAAATTGATGCAGTTGCAAGGTTCGAAAGAAGGAAAAAAAAAAGGGGCCAAATGGACGGACATACATACGTATGCACGTACGTATTCACATGCCTATTCACATGTGTGCTAAACAAATCGGAAGGGAAACAAAAGTAGGTGAGGCGCACTGGAGGTGGGAGAACGCAAGTCTGTGGGCTACTGCCCGCATTTTTTTTTCCTCCAAGTGGGATTTAAGGGTGGGAACTCCCCCCACGACGTGGCCTCTCCGATGGGCATTTGGTTCTTCCAGTTCAGCTGGCTTGGCTTCCCATCGGGCAGTGCCACGTTCGCGTCATCTCTCCGGCATGCCTTCCCCACGTTGTGAGATCTCTCCGTTGTGAGATCTCTCCGTTAGGCCATCTCCTGCTGAGCCCGTTCCAGGAGGGTGAGCTTCCTTTCCTCTCGGTTGCTGCAACGGAAAGGTGAAAAACGGGGGCGTACACATGTGCATATGTGTGGGGCGCAACAAATCGGGGGGAATCGAGTGGGCAAGGGTGGAGGCACTCGCCTGGTCAGCCGCTCAACCAGCCGCTCAACCAGCCGCTCAACCAGCCGCTCAACCAACCGCTCGGCCAACCACTCGCGCGCACTCACAACTTGTAGTCGTAGAGGAGCTGGAAGGCACCCGTGCCAATGGGGATGTTCTTGCCCACAATGATGCTCTCGCTGATGTTATTTATTTCGTCTCTGTTTTTGAAGAAGGAGGAAACGAAGAGGTGCTCGTTTGTCTCTTCGAAGGACGCCAGCATGAGCGTGCTGTGCCTGGCCTTCTGGATGCCGAAGCGGTTTATCCCGAGGATGTCTCCCCTGAGGAGCGGTAAAATGGTGAAGGAAGCGCGGTAAAAGGGTAAAAGAAGCGTGGTAAAAGGGTGAAGGAAGCACGGAAAAGGGAGGGGGTTGATACGTGGAGGTACACGCACACGAGGTAACTCCCCTGTGTGTAATCCCTTCGTGCACTCCCCCGCTTATGCCGCACTTACGTGAAGGCCATGATATCCGCGAGCAGCATGATGTGCCTAATGTCGATGTCGATGCTGTAGGCCTCGACGCACTTCTTTATCTCATTGATGATGGTGACTCTGGCGGCCTCGATGCCCAGCACCTGAAAAACGTTAATCACGTGGTTCGAAATGATGTGCTTGAAGTCTACGCCCTCCAACCCCAGGACGTAGTTCAGCGAGTTGCCCTCTACAAGAATAGAGTAAATTATTTTTTTTTTTTTTTTTTTTTTTTCTTCGCATTCCGGCCCATTCCCTCCACTGTACAGATTCCCATCGCGATCGTAATGGTCAATTTTTTCATGCCTTATTTGATTTATATTTATTTTTTCAAAATTCAGGGCGTCTATATTGATGGTGTCTAGGTGGACGACGGGTTCGTCTTCTCCCTCCGCCCCTGGTGGGATCTCCCCCTTTGACATTTCTTGCTTCATTTGGACGTCGAAGGCCTCCATGATGCTTCGCAGCTTAGCCTCACCGGCGCCTTCCTTCGCGGTGGTTTGCACCAGTTCACCGCTTGGTTGCACCAGTTCACCGCTTGGTTGCACCAGTTCACCGCTTGGTTGCACCAGTTCACCGCTTACCACTCCACCGCTTTCCTCCCCACCGCTGGCCTCCCCGTCCGTGACCTCCACCTCCTCCTTCTTTATGATGCAGCGCTTTATGTCCTTGTCGCCGTGAATGAGCAGGTCCAGCAGCCCCTTCTTCAGGGCCTCCATTTGGAAAAACAAAAACTCGTCGTTCTTCAGAGACATGTGCAGCTTGTACGCATCCACCACCTCCACAAGAATTTTATTAATCTTTATCTTGCTGATATGACTCTGCCTCATTATGATATCCCTAATGGTATACGCATTTATGTTTAGGAAAAGGTTGTGGATGAGTTGCTCGTTGAATTTCACAGAGAGGAAGATGCCTCGAGCGGTGTAGTCCTCCTTTATGTAGAGGCAGATGTCTCTAACGGTCGTTTTCTCTAATTTTGACTTCATCATTAGGGCAAAGTTGTAGCTGTCTTTCACCTGCAGGGGGATGTTCAGGATGGGCGTCTGTATGGTGCTCGACGCGTTTATGATCTCTTTGATTCTTGGCACGCCCAGGGTCACGTTCATGCTCGCCACGCCTGCGGGGGGGGGGAGCGGTGGAATGGGGGAAGCGGTTGATGGGGAGAGGCGATGAAAGGGGGAAGCGGTGGAACGGGGAAGTGTACTTGGGGGAGAGAACCACCTCAGCGCTGCCACCACCGAGATCCTCCCCAAGTACACTTCCCCCCTTCCTCCACCCGCCCTACCTGCGAAGTGAAACGTCTTGAGCGTCATCTGCGTGCCGGGCTCCCCAATGGACTGGGCCGAAATGGACCCCACGGCGTCCCCCGGAGCGGAGATATACTTAAAATATTTCGAGACATTAAAAAAAATGAACAAGTACAGCTGCTTCAAATTCACAAAGGGGTAATCGTAAATGAGGTAACGGCAAGATGGCTCATACGTCTCTGGGCAGACGAAATTGAGGTAATCGCTTCGCCTCATCAAGTGAAGCCCCTTCTTATGCCTAAAGTACTTATACACATTGATGGCTTTCACAACTAGCCATTTTTTAATTTCTTTCATAAAGATATTCATCGCTTTGGTCCTCTCCTGATGAGTGGGGCTTTCCCTTTGAGACAGTTTCGTATGCACATATATGTTTGTTGGCATCAACTCTGGCAGGTAGTTTAGGAGGAAGTCGGTCCACTCCACCACTTCGTAGGGCAGCAAGATGAAGTGTTGCTTCTTCTTTTCGACGTGCTCGAAGACGCTCACGAATGCGATTACGTTTTTTATCATTTGCCTGTATAGCTTGCTTTCGTACAGCCGGGCCGCCTCCTCCACGTGCGGCTGTGCCTGCCTTTTCCTCCTGCGGGGGAAGTAGCCCTGTGCGTGAGCGATAGTGGTGTCTCTGCCCGGCACGCCCGCCGCTTCCGTCACGCCTACCACGTTCGTAGTGCCCGCCGCTTCCGTCACGCCTACCACGTTCGTAGTGCCCGCCGCTTCCGTCACACCCACTTCATTCGTCGCTCCCCCCCCGTTTGCCCTCCCCCTGCGCGCCTTCTCCCTCTCGGACCGGTACACCGTGTTAACAATTTCTATCTTCTTCACCACGTTTTTGCTCATCCGGCTGTACATGCCCCGCACGAGCTGCCTTTCCGACTCGCTCAGGCAGACCTGCTTCTCATCCACCAGCTTCTTTATCTCGACTACGTTTCGATAGTCGTTTACGAATTTTGCAATGGCCTGGTGTTGGAGCGGCGGCAGGACGCAGTTGTTTTGGGCGGGCGCCCCTTCATCGGTTTCACTCTGGTGGTGGCGCTGCTGAGGCGGCTTGGAGACACTCAGGGCGCCCTTTATTTCCGCTTCTTCCGCTGATTCTTCCGCTGATTCTTCCACCGCTTCCACTGACTGACCGCCGCTGCGGGCGCGCCCCTCCCGCTGCATGACCATCCGCACGAAGTGCTCGTCGTGCTCCAGGGGGATGAAGGGCGCCGCGTCGGGGGCGCTCATCTTGGCGGCCACCCGGTGGGCGATGCGGGAAATGGGGGAGGCGGCGACGAAGCGGTTAGGGGGCACCGCTGACCCAGCAGACAAGGCTAACTGCTTGGGCGCCGCTAACCCCGCTACCCCAGATAACCGCTTCGTCGCCGCTTCCCCCGCTGATCGCTTGGGGGGGGGCCTGCCGTAGGCGAGCAGAATGTTGCTGGACGAAATGGAGGTGATGTGGTCGAAGATCTTGTCAAATTGGTGCGCATAGGAATTGTTGTTATCCACGAAGGAGGGGTTCAGAGCGTCGTCGCCGTAGATGAACTGAACGATCTGTTTATCGCACGAGCGAACTGAGAAGTCGTAATGAATGGATAGGTCCTCGAGGGCCTTCATGAGTCTCCTCTGCATGTACCCCGTTTCGGCGGTTTTGACAGCCGTGTCTACGAGCCCCTCTCGGCCAGACATGGTGTGAAAGAAAAACTCAGTTGGGTTGAGCCCCGTGTAAAAGGAGTTCTGCACGAAGCCCCTACTCTCGGAATCTTTACAGTGGAAGTTAAAATGAGGGAGAGTCCTATTAATGAATCCGTTTTGAATCCTCTGCCCGGTAACGTTCTGTTGTCCCACGCAAGCAATCATCTGAGCGATGTTAATGAGAGCTCCCTTAGCTCCAGAGTTAAACATGATAAGTGGCTTATTTAAGTGATCCAAATACTGGTTGCATGTCTTCCCTGCATCGTTACGTAAATCATCTAATATATTTTTTACTTTAATTTCTAGAGTTTCTTCTAAAGTACATCCGGGTTGTATTTGCATTTTCTTTTCATTATAGAGGGCGATCTCTCTGTTAACCTTTTCGTAACCCGCTTGGAGGAGGTCCTTTTTCTTTTGAAGGAGAGTATCCGATGGGGTGACATCATCAATCCCTATGGTCATTCCTTTGTTAGAAAAATATCTACTAGTCAGCTTGGAAAAGCGATTCATAATTTTTAGAGCAACGTAGGAGGAGTTGTGGTGGATGAGGTAGTAAAACAGGCCATACTTAGAGGACCCTAGAACCTTCTTCCCCAAAGAGCCGCAAATTAACTCCGACTTGTAGAAACATACGTAAGAATCGTTCAAACACATATGTTTGAGATCCCCATTTTTCGTGGAATATTCCCTCTCCTTTATTTCAAAATTGATGATTGTATTTTCCTTTGTGTTTGGTTTGATGAGCACACTTATCAACTGCTTGCCTGTCCAAAGCTCCTTCGGTTTTAGAATCGCCGGAACAGGCAAATCTATATTCACCTTCGCATCCGAGAAGTAGGAGCAGAGCAAACAGAAGGAGTCCCTATCGAGGAAGGTGTCCTTATTGGTGATGACGTACGAAGCTGACAGGAAGTCCTGCGTCAAGGCTATGATCACTTCCCCATTTTTGGGCGTAATCAAATTGTTCTTTACATTCATGAGGTATAGGGCCTCTGCTCTGGCTTCCTCCGTTTGCGGCACGTGTAGGTTCATCTCATCCCCATCAAAGTCGGCATTATAGGGAGAACACACACACTCGTTGAACCTAAACGTCTTGTACTTCATGACCCTCGCCTTGTGGCACATGATGGACATTCGGTGGAGGGAGGGCTGCCGGTTGAACAGCACGATGTCTCCGTCCACCAGGTGCCGCTCCACCACGTCCCCCACCTGCAGGTTCTCCACCACGAGCCTTTTGTTGGCGTACTTGAGGCTGATTTTGTTGATGGCGGGGTTGCCCCTGCGCGGGTCTCCCACTGAGGCGGCGGTGGGGAGAAGCACACCGCTGGGATGGCCCACGTAGCGCTTCACCACGTCGATGAGGGAGTCCCCCCGCGGGGAGGCCCCCCCCTGGCCGCACGCCTTCTTAATGACGTAGTTGGCGCCCGGCCAGGTGCTCGTCCCGTTCCGTATGAGCCTCTTCAGCTTCGCCATGTTATACCGATTGACCTTCTCCGGGTAGGTGAGCCTCATGGCAATGCTTTCCGGGACCACCACCTCATCGATGGAGATATTGGGGTCAGGCGAAATGACAGTTCTGCTTGAGAAATCGACCCTTTTCCCCGATAGGTTGCACCTGAAGCGACCCTCCTTCCCCTTCAACCGTTGGCAAATCCCCCTCCCCGGTTTAGAAATATTTTGAGTAGCAAGTAACTGCGAAACGGCAGGAGAATCGCTATTAATAAACCTCGTAATTTGTAGCTGCAGAAATTCTACGTTTCCAAGGAACTGGTTCGTCTGGTAGCCATTACTGCACTGGTTATTGATGGTGTTATTCAGTTGGGTAATTTCCGAAAGGATGCATGTCAAGTCATCCTCTGCTGTGCCATGCTCATCAATAACCACAGACGGTCTAATCGTGTTGGGAGGTACCAGCAACGCTGTTATGAGGAGCTTCTCTGGGCTTTCCACGTTTAGAAGTTTCACATGATATGGGTTCATATTTTTAAATAGATTCAATACATAGAGGCTATTCAAATCGTCCTCTTTGATTACCATTTTGCCATTTTCCTTTGTCTTAATTACATGCTTGAGCTTCATAAATTGGTCTAAACTCGGCTTGATGATTTTCTTTATTACCCCCTGGGGGTACCCACAGCGGTAGCACTTGGTGACCTTCTTACAGCTGTTAAGGATCTTCTTAAAGATGTGCCTCTTAAAAAACTTATCCTCAACTGTGCGTCTCTTCAGGTTGGTATAGAACTCCAGCTTCTCATTCGTGAGCAGAATGTGCGAGCACACCTTACAGATGCAATACAAAATGTAGATGATGTATTTGTAGTACCCCACGTGGAAGAGCGGGTAGTTCAATTCTATGTATCCAAAATGACCTGAACAGTTCATAAAATTCCGGTGGCATGTTTCACATAGGGAGTTGCTCTTGTGGGCTCCCAGTTTGAGATCTAAAACTCCGTAAGGGTACGGTATTCCCGTGTTGTTCTTGTACATTTCTCTGTTTAGAATTTTCACTTCGGAGCATTTGATTATCTCCTCCTTGTCCATAATTCCGAACTTGAGGCTTTTGATTTCCCAGTTGCTCTTCACGTCCTGCACGAACCCCTTGCGCAGGCTGCTGCGCTCGATCGCCCCCCGCAGCGCCGTCACGCGGGCGGCGTTGACCGCGTTGGCCCTGTTGGCGGCGTTGACCACGTTGGCCGCGTTGGCCGCATTGGCAGGGTTGGCGGCGTCCATCATGTTGGCTGCGTCCACCACATTGGCTGCGTCCATCATGTCTGTGGCTCCCCCCCCCATGGTCCCGCCTCACAACTCCCCGTCGAAAGAGGCAACCCCCACCAGGTAGGTTTTCTCCTCCTGCCCCTGTCGGATTTCTTTTCCCTTTCCCCCGACGAGCCTATCACAGAAACGGCGATCTTCCCACCCCCCCCTTTAGGAAGCCCACAAGATGTACAGCTCAGCAGGAGGGAGAGGCAACACAGTCAAGCGGTGCATGGGGTAGTGGCTGTTCACTGGGGAGCCAACAGGATGACCAAGATGGGGAAAAAAACAAAAAAAAAAAAAAATCAAAAAAATGAAAGAAATGAAAAAAATGAAAGAAACAATTGCAGGCCTCCCTTGTGCGATGCTTCTCGATTATCGTTTTTTTTTCTCTCTTCTGAGGTCCCACCTTGGGATGTCACCACTTTTGCTCTTCTCTTCTTCTCTTCTGCCCCTTTTTGTGACTACACAAGTGGGGCGTAATTTTGCCTACTCGTACGACCTCCCCCCATCGCGGGTTATTTATTTTTATTTTTTTTTTTTCCCTTGCCCCGGAACATAGCTGCAAAAGCGAGCCTAAGTTGACGAGCGGGGGAGCACGCGCTGTCCCGTTACCGCAGAACGGCGAAGCAAAGAAAAAGGCAAGTGGGTCAAGAGGAAGAAACAAAAAAAAAGCCAATTCCTCCCCGAATGGCTTATAAATAGTAGGCCGCTTATACACAGGGTAGCAGAAGTGGCCCCATTTAAGAAGGCAGCATTTATGTGATGCCCTATTGTCAGCACCGCCTGCTGGGGAGGTCCCAAAAAATTGGCTCGTAGACGTTCCCTTTTGGGAAAGTTTGGAGGTAGACGACAAATTGAAATTGAAAGTGCGACGAGGGGAAACGTGATGCAGGAACAACCGGGGACACGCCCGATTAAACACAAAAATGGGAAAAAAAAAAAAAAAAAAATCGTTAATTCGTTTCTTTTTTTTTTGCACAACTGGGGAAACGCGAACCGATCTGCCGCATGCTCTCCGTGTAGGGCCCTTCATGGGGGGAAGCCATCGGAGCAGCGGCAGAAATGGGCGAATGGCTTGGCGCGCACGCCTAAATGGGCATATGACTGACCCGCACGCCTAAATGGGCATATGACTGACCCGCACGCCTACACGGGCATATGACTGACCCGAACGCCTACACGGACATACGTTTTTTCGCGCGATGCCTCGCGGCTACACGAACGCCCGCCTCCAGAAGACCACGTTTCCCTTGGAGTCGCCTGACACCATCAGCGTGTCGATGTCGTTTACCACGACGGCCATGACGGGAGCCTGCGGGGGGAAGTGAGCGGAAAGTGAGCGGAAAATGAGGGGAAGCAATTGGAGGGGTGCAGGTGCATCCGGTGAGGAGTCCCAATTGGGCGCCTCGCCTAGCCAGCGTCTACTCCGCTACCCCGCCGCTAGACGCCGCTACTCGCCGCGACCACGCCGCGCCTACGCCGCTTCTCCGCTTGCCCACCTTGTGATGCTTCAGAAAGACGAGCCTGTAGTTGGAGTGCGGCAGGAGGGAGCAGACGTAAATGTTGCCGTCCTCGGAGCCGGAAACGACCCAGCCGCCCCCGAACCTGGAAAAGCTGCTTCGGATGGGCAGCAGCGCGTGGTTAATTCTAATTCGGTGCTTAACGGAGAGGCTGGTGAGGACCGCCCCCTTCGACCCATACACACACTCTATAATGCCCATGTGATTGTCACAGGAGTTCACGACGATCAAAGGAGATGCCAGCAGGGGTTGTTTGGGAACAAATCTTATGCACGTTATTGGAGAAAGAGAAAAGAGTAGCTTGAATCTGATCTCTACACGTTCATTGAGCACAATTTCTAGGATGTAAAGAGTGCCGTTTTTTGAGCCTGCAAAGATATTAAGCCCGGTATCATCAATCTCTAGTGTCCTAATTTCGCTCTCAAATTTTATCTTCTGATTAACATGGCCAGTGTTTACGTTTACGATGCGAAGGAGAGAGGTGCAGTTGGAGCAGAGGAAAAGGTCCAAATTCGTGGGGAGCAACAACACGGAGAGGGTTGCCGACGAATCGGAAAATACCTTCAAGAGAAACCCCGTGGCTACTTCCCATATTTTTATGGTGCGGTCAATTGAGGAGGAAATGATTTTTTCCTCTGTGAATGAGAAGACGAGGCACGTGATGGCTTTCTTGTGCCCCGACAGCTTGGTCACCAGCTTGGCGGGCGCGCCCTCCTCTCCGCCCGCGCCGTCCACGCTGCTGACGCTGCTAACTGCGGTCACGCCGCTAATACCGTGGGCGCTCTCGAGGGGCGTGCGCGAACACTTGTATATGTAGATGACGCCGTCCTTGCACCCCACGGCGAGCAGCGTGTGCATTTTGTTAATCGAGTCTTGCCCGATGAGCAGATACGTGATGGGCACGCTCCCCTTGAGCGTAACTTCGAAGATAGGCTGCAGACCTTTCCCCATTTCTACGTTGTATTTTTTGCTACCATATATGTAGCTGTTGTGGGGTAGAGACTCTTTTAGGAGCTGTGCATGGGGATTCTTCTTGTGAGTAACGCCACAAATGGATTTGAATGAGCTGACCATAGAGGAGACGCTGTTTTGCTGGTTCGGGTGAGCCGTCTGTTGGTCTCTCTTCGGCGGGAAGTGCTTCGGTGAGAAGTGATTCGGGGGGCATTCCCCTTCTGGGGGCAAATTGAGGTGGTTCACGTGGGCAGGCGTCTCCCCCGCGGATTTGCCTGGGTCCCCCATTTTGAGCGCACGCGCATGTGAATGTGCATCCACATCCGCATATTCATATGCATGTGCATACGCACTGATGTAGTCGCCGGGGGAGGGGCCCTCCCCGATTTGCCTGGCCACGTGGTGGTACCGCTCACAGTGCCGCCACGGAGAGAGGTCGCCCCCCCTCTGCATGGGGTACGTCTGCCCGGGAAAGGAGCCCAAATAGGACCTCGCTCCACACACATAGTTATTCACAATTTCATACATATCTAGCGCCTTCACATAATGAGCATTGCAGGCTTTTGCTACCCTCAAGGAGTAGGACACATCACATGCGTTCTTCTTCATATTTATTTTTTCATTAAATATATTCTCTAGTAGGTACAATTTGGTCCTTCTCTTGACGTTGGTGAGGGCGGCTTCCTGAAGGAGGTGCAACGCTGGGTGGATGGAATCCCCGTTGCTTGAGTCAAAAACGACGACGATGCTTGCAGAGCTCTTCACCAAATTGAAGAGACCCTCTTCGGCACTTGGGCTGCCACTGTACATGTAATCACAAATCTTTACTGAGGATGACTTGTGTGCCACTACATAGGTGTCATATACAAATGAGTTACTCTCGTTTGCATTTTTCTTTTTATTTTTTCGTAGCAAATTGAGGTTTATTTCGTCTCCTATGCGCACGAAGAGGTCCTCCAGCAGACTCGTCTTTCCGACCCCCTTGGGGCCGCACATCAGGATGTCTACGTCCCTCCCGTTTGGGCGGTGCACGGTCCTTCGCGCGTTCGGTGGGGCGGTGTGCTCATCGCGATGGTCGTAATGGTCGTGATGGTCGCCATCGTCGCCATCGTCGCCGCTTCGGTTGGCTCGCTTCTCCACGGGGCGCCACTCCGAGAGGGACCCCCTCTGTAGCACCTTCGCCGCGTGCCCACTCAACAGCTCTCTCGCCGCCTCCCCCCCCTCCAAACACACATCCTTGCGCCTAAAGTGGGACAGAAGCCCGAGCAGCCGCTGGTAACGCTCATTCAGCGCGTTGTTCTTCTTTAAGTGTTCCTTGTTTTCCAGCTCCAGTTGTTTTATCTTGCTGAGGAGGCTCTCCATCTGTTCTCCCTGTGCAGGTGTGCCCCTCTCGGGAGATGCCGCGGCAGCCGAGGTGGTAGCCGACGTTGCAGTTGCTGCCGTTGCTGCCGTTGCTACCGTTGCTGCAGTTGAGGCTTCGACTGCGGGGTCGTCCCTGCGGGGTGGAGGAGCCGCCCTGATTCGTGTGCGCTCGCTGGGGATCTCACTGATGGGGGTCTCACTGCTGGGTGGCGCATTCGCCTGGGCAAGCCTCTCCATCAGCCCCTTAATCACATTTTCATTTTCCCGGTTGTTCCTTTCGAGCAGGTCGACCCTTTTGGCTAGCTTCTCTACACTTGCGAAAGCCTGCAGCAGCTTGTGTTCCGCTTCCATTTTTTTTTTCCTCTCTTGGTTTATCTGCTTGACTAAGCATTGGTTTTTCTTAATAAGTGCCCCCACTTCTTTGGCTTCCTCCTTCAGTCTCCTCAACTGCCTCCTCGCTAGGATTCCTTTCCACTTGAGCTGAATGATCTCTGCAGCTCTTTTCATGTTGGCCATGTGTCTCCTCTGCTTGTGCATCTTCCAAGTCGCTTTGATGAGACTTGCATAATGGTTAACCCTGTAGTGCTGGAAATGCCTCCTCGCTAAGTAGCCTCTCACGTGTGCCTGTATAATAGTTGCACACTTTTTCTGGCGCAAGAAAGACCTCCTAACAGTGTAACCGTAGATGTGCAGACAGATCAGCTGCGTAGCTCGCTGCACCTTGGTTCGCTCATTTTGAAGGACCACTAGGATGTGTCTGGCCCACCTCTGCAGCAGCACCACCTTCCTCTTCATCGTCAGGAAGAGCCTCCTCTGCCGGTACGCCTTGTAGTTCTTCTGGATGACCACTGCCTGCGCGGCGCGGAGGTCGCTCCGCAGGGCGGACAGCACGCTGTACGCGTCGCTCTTGAAGAAGCAGAGCGACTTCCCCACCGCCCACAGGAGGGCGCTCTCGGGGGTAGCCAGGTCAGCGGCGTTGGCGAGGTTGCCTTCGTTAGCAGTGTCAGCAGTGTTGGCTTCGCTAGCTGTGTTGGCTGCGGCCTCCTCCGCCCGGCGGCGCGCCCCCAGCGAGCGCAGCAAGTCCTGTATGGCGTCGCACCGGTGCAGCTGGCTGAGCACGAAGGTGGCCCTCTGCGCCCAGGATTTGGCCGCGTACCCCCGAAACAGCTCCCTCCCTTCCTTGGGCAGCAAAACGGAGTAGTCCCTAACGCAGTCCGTGTGCGTCAGCCTAACAGGGTAGCCGGAGCGACTAACCTTGATGGCTTGTAGCACTCCCCCATACTTGAGCTGCTCATTCACAGAGATTCGATCGAAAAGGTCCGGCACGTTCTGCGAGTTAGGTTTAATGCATCTAATAAAATGAGGTTCAGTCTCCTTAATCCTTCTCATGAGCTGATGAAGCTGTTCCTTAAATTCGCTAGAAACTGTTTGGATTCTTTTCTTTTCTACGTTTCTTCGTAAGTGCTTTTGAAAAAGGGAAGAGGTATACTCACTCTCGCTGTGTAGAAGTACCTTCTGCACATCTGCCGATAATTGGTCTTTATTTTTTTCCAAAAATCCAGAAGAATTATATGTAACTTTGCCCGCAAAATGGATGATTACAAAGGAGGAGGGGTCCGTTTTGACAGCCATGAACCTGCTGGTGCCACTACCCCCTGGGGAGCAGTGCTTGCTAATAATTTTACTGCAAAAGGTTCTGTCTTTCCCAGATGGCACGTAGCATTCCTCGTCTAGCATGCAGAACACACCATACGGTTTGGACTCAAGCAGATTCACAGAATCTACATTATCTGGGAAGTCTAGAGGGTCCCACTCGATGCCCTCATCGACGTATAGCTTCTCTTCGCACTTAAATATGAAATTGTTAAAAAACTGTTGCAGGCACTCATTTGTGTAGTTGATGCATAACTGCTCGAATGAATTCACTGCAAAGGATTCGAACCCGAAAATGTCTAGAACTCCGCAGAATAGGAGAGTTGCATCTTCTAGGAACCCCACCGATTCGTTTGTCCTTTCGACTACCTTTAGAAATAGGCACCCGTAAATGGCTCTGGCTAGAGCATCCCTAACGTCGTTCGCCACGACTGCATTCACTGGCTTTTTGTAGCACTCGTTATTCGCCACAATGGTTCTATAGCAGAGTGCGTCTCTCAATTCCTCCGCATCTACATCTAAAAAAGATGCAGCCATTTTCAAATCTGAAAGGGAATCATCCAAAATGCGGCACTCCTCTCTACTCTCGTCATTCACGAATAGGACGTTGCCCATGTAGAGGATCCCTTCTAACACGCGGAATATTTGGTGCTGCTCCTCTTCGCTTATCCCGATAGTCTGCATGGCGTATACGGTCGTCTCGAACTGCTCCAGCTCGTTTACGTCGCTCAGCTCGTGCACGCTGGACTTGGTGAGGTAGCGGAAGTGCTCGTGGCTCTGGAAGCCGCTCATGTTTATGCGCACTGCCTTCGCGCCCAGCTCGGGGTCCCTGTACTTCTCCGTCGCGGGGAAGCGGTACTCGCGGGGGGGGCCAAAAATCTTAGCGGCGTTGCCGGAGTTAGCGCAGTTAGCGGCGTTGGAAGGGTTGGTGGCGTTGCTAGGAGATTCGCTCACCACTTCGTCAACCACTTCGCTTGCCTCTCCGCTCACCGCTTCGTTGGCCGCTCCCCTTGCCGCTTCCCTGGCCGCCCTGCAGAGCTGGTAAAAAATGTGGTAGTTGCGCTCGCCCTCCTGCTGGTAGCAAACGCGCACCTTCTCCAAAAGGTACGTCCGAATCTTCGCGCCGCACAGCTTCCCCCTGGTGTAGTACTGACCCCCCCCCTTGCGGTCCAAAGAGAATTGCAACTCGATGTATTTCCCAAAGCGACTTGAATTGTCATTCCTAAGCGTCCTTGCATTTCCAAACGCCTCCAACAAGGGATTACTCTCCAAGATTTGACATTCTATGAGAGATCTCCTCTTGATATCTGAGCCTGCACAAGCAAGAAATTTCATCACGTATTTCGTAGATTCTGTCTTCCCTGCACCTGACTCTCCACTTATTAATATCGTTTGAGATTTGTTATGTTGGCACATCCCTAGGTAGGCACTATTGGCCGTGGAAAAAATGTGTGGACTCTTAGACTGAATGGGCTGCACATGTTTGGCTAGCATGCTATCAGAGTACAAATCTGGGATCATCTTAAACGGGTTCACAGCGATTAGAATCGGTCCGGTGAAGGTGTAGATTTCGTCAATGTCGAAGCGGACATTCAAACTGTGTAGGATGGACGCTTCATGCAGATGCGTCAGCTTCGTCAAGTCGGCAGGGGCGGACAGGCCGTTAGAGTCAAACACGTCTAAATGGGGGGGGGAAAAAAACAGCGTAGATGTGATGTAGAAATGGAGGGGAAAAAAAACAGCGTAGATGTGATGTAGAAATGGAGGGGAAAAAAAAACAGCATAGATGTGCACATCGTGGGGGGGGGAAAAAACATCATAGATGTGCACATCGTGGGGGGAGCACTCCTTGGGGAGCGCAGAGCGCAAAACGAACCCAAATTTTTGAGGTGGAACTCGTCCTTCTCCTTCAGCACAACGATTTCGTCATCCTCCGTCTTCACCACCAGCTCCGTTTCTTCCTTCACCACTTCGGCGCAGACCCACACCTGAAGCGGTTAAGGGGGGAAGGCGGTTGAGTGGCGGCTCATTGGCAGCTGCGTGACAGCTGGGTGGAAGCTACTCCCAAAAAAGGGGCGCCCGGAAAGGCAGCCAAGTAGGGACACACACAGCGAAGCCCCTTCCCCGCCTGCGAACTCACCTTCTGCTTATCCCTGACGAATACCTTCGTCCCTACGACGCACTTGTTAACAGAATCCATGAGGCGCAGCTGCTTCGCATTCGTCTTCGTCTGGCTGAGTGCCTCCAGGTGCGGCGCGGCTTCCCGGAAAGGCGGCACCTGGCAAGCTAACAAGCTGACCTGCTAACAAGACGGCGCTTTGGCCCGGGGTGCCCCTCTTCCCCCTATGAACGCCGTAGGGCTGGCTCTCTGCAGAGACAAGCTGCGGATTGATCTGCCTGGAGGGGGGGAAAAGAGTCCATGTGAAAGGAGTCAATGTGGGAGACGCGCCGGCACCATTCAGATCCTTCTGCCCATTCGCAAAACACTCACGTCGGGTGCGGAACAAAGGCGATCCTTTTCTTTTCAAATCTACATTTGTGTTCCCACCCCTAAACATAAGACGGGCAGAAATGACATCCCACGAGTGGGGGGAAACTTTCCTCTCCTCTTTGTGAAGGCAGTTGTTACCGTTTCTACGTTGGCTTCTACGTGATGGTCCTCAGATGGAACAAAAAAGAGCGGCGTTACCCTGGGGAGGGGGGTCCCCTTCCTCCTCGGAAGAGTAAACGACTCACTTAGGGGAGATCTCTCCGCGTAGACATGCTCAATGGAGTTAAAAAAAAAAAAAAAAAAAAAAAAAACCGAAGCGGCGTTGTAACTCTGCGGCAAAATTGTACTTGTGATAACTCCCAGCTGGTGTGACCAAAAGACAAAAAAAAAAAAAAAAAGAAGAGGAGGAGGAGGAGCAAACAGAGCAGCTACAACTGCTGTGCGGGTGACACTCGCCGCGAAGGCAAAGGTGCCAGGAGCGGCGTGCATATCCCGGCGGTTAAGAGCGCACGTAGGCTAGCGCGGCACAAAAATCCACGCGCACGGGTGTACCCACGCAGCGTGCGCGCCTAGTGGGAAGGGCCACTCGCGCTGACGAATGAATCAAAATGGTGTGAACGTTCATTCGGGCGATCTCCAGAAGAAAAAAAAAAAAAACAAAAGGGAACAAACAAAAGGGAACAAACAAAAGGGGACAAACAAAAGGGGACAAACGAAAGGGAACAAACAAAAGGGGACAAACGAAAAAGAAAAAACAAAAAGGAACAAACAAATGACAAAAAACAAGAAAAACTTCCTCACGTATGCATGGCCGTATGCTTTTATTTCCCCCAGTTGCCTTCTTTTCCGGCTCGCCAAACTCGGCGGGGTTATTTCTGGGGAGGTGACAAAGGTTGCAACTGGTAGGACGTGCAAAGGGGAGCGAACAGGAGGAGGGCGAAGAGGACGACGAAGAGGACGACGAAGAGGAACGTTGAGCCTCTCGAGGGGGGAGCAGCTGTGAAGAAGTCTTGCTAAGTTAATTCTCAACAAATGACACAAAAAAAAAAAAAAAAAAAATCCCCACGTTACATGTACTGTACAGCGTATGACCCGGTTATGTTCCGCGCCGGGGGAAAAGAGGAAAAAAGAAAAAAAAAAAAAAGGAAAAAAAAGGAAAAAAAAGGAAAAAAAAGGAAAAAAAAGGAAAAAAAAGGAAAAAAAAGGAAAAAAAAGGAAAAAAAAAAGGAATGGAAAGGAAAAGAAAGGCAAAGGAAAAGGCGCGGTGAAAAAGGCGCATTGAAAAAGGCGAGTGAAAAAGGCAAATCGCGTGACGGCGGATGCCCAATTGAGTGGCCCCCCGAGCAAATAAAACTGGCAAGGCAGCGGCTGGCTGGGGGGGGAAACACTCTGCCGCTTCCTGTTCGAAGTCTAACGGACGTGCCACTGTGTGTGGGGGAGGTGTCACCTCGTGAAGGAGGCGCAACGCAGGGGCGGTGGCGTGTACTCAGCTTGATCGTCCCGCCGCCCTTCCCCTCGGTGAAGAGCCTCCACTGGGTACTTGCGACCTCCCCAAAGTATCAGAAAAAAAATAAATAAATCAAATCAAACCAATTGGGGCAGCAGTAATGTGAAGTCACCCCCTCCCACAAGTGCCCAGTGGCAGGCAGAAAGGGAATCACCTGCACAGCTGACCCTCCTCAGACCAAGAACATCCTTCCCACTTGGGGATGAGGCCAGATTCATCCCATAGGGGATACATTCTTCCGTCCGTTTCAGGGCCCACTGTTAGGGGCATCCTCGCCCCCTTTTTTGGGGTCGCCCTCCTCACTTGGACGCGTCCAACACAGCGTTGGTCTTCAGAATGTTCCTTTTGCAAGCCTCAATTTCGTTGACGAGTTGAATTTTTTTATACTCATATTCGTGGCACTCTTTGTCCGTCGGAGCGACACCCACCTTGTGTGGCACTCCAAGGGAGACGAGCTGGTTGTACTGCTGCACCTTCTCTCTCAGCTCATCCATTAACTCGGCTTTATAAACCTTCATGCTCTCCTTAATGTTATCCTCCCTGCAACTGGAATTCCTCATGTTTGTGAAATCCTTTTCGGCACTTTGGATTGCTTCCCTTCTCTCCTCCTCCGTTAAGACAGCTGGGGAGCAACTGGGGGGGACCACTTTACATTTGTAACCGAAGAAAAGCTCGCTCAGTTTTTTTTTTTCCTCACTTCGGTTTCGTTCAATCCGCGCGGGGAGCTCCTTAATGCACTCGTAGTTTTTCGTGTCCTCCAGGATTTTGGCCAGGGGCTTTCTGTGTGGTATGGCGTCTATGGGGTGTTCCTTCGGGGCGGGCTCTGCAGTGGCGGTTGGAAGCTGACCGGGTTGGCAGGCGAATTGCCCTGGGGCTGCAAATCGGCTGAGTGCAGAGGCAGCAAATCGGCGGCGCCCCGTATGGCACCCACTTTTCAACTCCGGGTAGCTGACTTGGGGACGTCTCCTCTCCACCTCGGGAGGTTCCCTCATCGGTGCCTCATCCTTAGTAGCCCTCCTCGTGCTGATAAGCGCGGGGGTTATCTTGCTCTTCTCCCCGTATAGGTTGTAAAGGAGCTTCCCTGCCTTGGTGCCAAGCCCAAAGGACTTCCAGAAGTTTGTGTGCGTCTCTGGTTTTTTATATTTGACATCCTCTTCGTCGCTCTTACTTTCGTTGCTTTTACTTTCGTCATGCTCATGGCCGCTCTCGTCTTCCCCCCCGTTGGCATCTTCACTTGGGTCGCTTACCATCATATGTTGTGATGGGCTCTACCGAACGTGTGTATACAGGGGGAGTAGGAAGGTTCCTCTTTCGGGAGAGTGGACACACCTGCGGGTCTACTCCTTGGGGGAGAAAGAATACCCTATGATAATAAATGCCTATCCGCGGGGGGACCATTTGAGGAACGGCTCGGCTAATGTGCAACGAGTGTAGACAGGGAGGAAGCACACCTAAGTGAATCTTTTTTGGGGGGGCCTCTCCAAACCTCCACGTAGAGACGAAGCGCAAAAGGACCAGCGGGTCATTCCGCGAAGTTCCGAAGCAGAGCCAAAGTGGGGACCTTCTCCCGTTTTACCATCCCACCATTTGTTAGGAGCCCCCACGTGCGCTTCATGAGCGCTTCACACCCACTTCATGCGCGCTTCACTCGCGTGTCTTGAGCGAGCACCCCCTCCGCCATCCGGAGTGAACTTTAAAGAAGACCCCTTTTCCCCGAAGTGTAAAAAAAAAAAAAAAAAGAAGAATCACCTCACCTTTAAAAGAAACCATTTTTACGCTTAAAAAAGTAATCTTCTGTGTGGAAAGAAAAATGGAGTGCCGTGTGGCAGCATGGGCTGCCTCGGCGTGCCCCTCCATTTACTCGTCCGTTTAGCAAAACGTTGGGAAGTTTCCGGAGCGGGCGAGTTGCAGTGCCGCCTTTCGCTCGGCAGACACGTTGGCCTTTTCGCTGCCATACGCCCTGGCAATGTAAAAAATAAGAGAAAAAAAAAAAAAAAAAGAAAAAGTTCCCCCTTAGCGGTGAGCCTGCCTGCGCCCTTTTTGGCAGCGCAGGGATGCGGGTCTCTCCCCCCGAGAGGCCGCCCAACCGTACGGCAACGGTGACAGCACACCGCTGCTACGCTGTCGCTACCCCGCTGATACCCCGCCGCTACACCGCCCCATCACTGGAACAAGAACTGCTCGTTCATGTGCCACACCTGGAGGGAGTTGTCGACGCCCACGGTGGCCACCAGCATGGTGTTGCTGTTGGCCCAGGAAAGGTCATAGACGCTCCCGACGTGCCCCCCATGCACGAAGAGCAGCTGCTTAGGGATCCTCTTGGCATTATTATAAATGTCATCCTCCATTTTTCGCACCTGCCCATAAGTTGAGGAATTCCTAGAAATGTCCCAAATGCATGCAGTCCCATCATCTGAACAGGAACCAAAAATGCCTGACTGCATCAGGCAAAATTTAATCCTGTTAATACTCTGTGTGTGGTAGTCTAGCTGCAGGAGAGACCCCTTTTCGTGTCTCAAATCCCAAATGGAAACTAACCCATCGGCATACCCACAGCAAAAAGCATATTCGGAAAAGGTATCAAAAGAAAAGGCATTCATAGCTGCGTTGTGATCTTTAAAACTGAGCTCCGCTTTGGAAAAAAAGTTTTTAACCCTCACATCGTAGAGACTCATAAAACCATTGTCGTCGCAAACCCCCAAGACGTTTTTAAATTTGGGATGAAAGAAAATGTCATTCAGCGATGTCTCTTCATTTTTATTTTTCCACGTGCAGAGAGGACTCAAGGTGGGTGTGTGTTCGTAAATCTTCAAATTGTAGTCGGCGCTCTTCCCCGTTTTGTTTATGCCGTACGTTCGCGGCACTTCGTTGCTCTTCGTCCCTTTGTTTATATCCCAGAGGCAGATGCTTCCATCGGATGCGCACGAGGCGAGGAGCAAGTTGCTGGTGTTTACACCTCCAAGGGATTCATCCCCAAGGGGTTCATCGTCTGCTTCCCCCCTCGCCTTAAACGCGGTGCCTTGCTTGGCGCAGCTGTCGTACACCCGGTTGATGTTCCAACATAAGCCACTCCCCTCACTGCTGTGCCCCTTGAGGATCATCTGGGGGTAGCAAGTGGACGTGTCTGAGGGGAACGAGGGATGCTTTGTATAGTCAAACAGCAAGATGCTTCCATTGCACGTCTGCGTAACGATGAAAAAGGAGTTGCTAGGTAGGTGAGTAGCTCTTATGACTTCCCCTGGGTGTAGCAACTTGGCCTTTATTTCAAAGGAAGGGAGTGGGTGGCCCTTTTTCTTCTTCTTGTTGTTAATAAACCCCGTGTAGTTTTCATATTGCAAGACGTCCTCCTTTGTTGAGTACAGTGGGGCCTTCACCTCCCCAATGTACACGTACTCAGAATCTTGGTTGGACGTGTGTGTGCCGAGGAGGATTTTATTTGTGAAATAGTTCGTCTTGGCTTTGAACGAATTATCGCTGCCTATAAATTCGACCGTCAGGGAGGGCCACTCCAGCTTGTTCCTCAGCAGCGCGTTGTACAGGAATGGCGTGTTCCTCCTCCAGATGATGTACCGCTCGCCGCTGATGTCCACGCTCGCCTCGTTGGCCGCGTGGCCGCTGCTGGCGGTATTGCCGCTATTGGCAGCGTTGCCGATGCACACATTGTTGCCGCTAACCGCGGTATTGCCGCTAACCGCAGGACTGCGCCCCTCATACGAATCGCTCAGGTCCAAATTCCTGTTTCTCTCTCGCATGACGTCCATCATTTTCGCAAAAGTGTGCCTCCCCTTTCGCGGTGTAGAGGTGACTAACGGACGGGCTGCATTCCTCTGCGCATGCTCAGGGGTGGTCACTCAGCTGATGTGCCGGACTTACTCGCGTACCCTCACGTGTGTGCACATATATGAGCTAAGTAAGAAGCATCATTGGGAACACTTCCCCATTTCAGTCGCCCCCGAAAGGGGAAGTTGTACGTAGCTCTTCACCAACTGCTAACTCACGTGTGAGCGCTTCTCCAGGGGGGGGACCACACATGCGGGTGGAAAATTACAAATCGTCTTCTGAGATCGCGCGAATGACGGGGTGCGGCTGGAAATTCGTTCGAAGCGCACAAAAGTGGCCTTCGCTCCTTTGCCGGCTTGGCACATTTGGCAAACTTGAAAAGCTGCTTTGTGTGCCGCCCTGTAGTGCCTTTTTTGGCGTACCTTTATCGGTATCGCTGTATATATCTGTATCTTATTTGTATTTATTTAGTGTTTTTTTTGTGTGTTTTTTTTTTTGCCAATTTTAAATTGGCACACGGACGCGTTCGGCGTAATGTGCGCAGGGGAAGAAAAAAAAAAAAAAAAAAAAAAAGATACCATTTGGAACATGCTGAATTGGCTTCCCAAAAAATGCGATTGTCAAATTCGTTTCGACATGATGTTCGCCTAGTTTTGTGGATCTCCTAAGTTTCTTTCACCCCTTTGAAAGAGAAAAAAAAAAACACAAAAAAAAGGGACACTTCGCCCATATCAGATAGGCAGCTTAGCAGTGAAAAGTAGCTAACCTGTGTAGCAGTGCGGTGAGTAAATGACACATGCGAAGGTTTCCTTCATCCCTTGTGCCCTTTTGTTACAAATGAAATCCTCAGATGAACTCCTATTTTGGCAAAGTCTCCCCCCTTTTGGGGGGGCATACGAACATTTAAGGATATGCCCTCCTACCAGTGTGCATATTGCTACGCGGGAAGATAGACAAAGGTGGACGTCGCAAAGGTGTAAAGCGGACGCGTCCGTCTAACCGGGTTGACCATCCTTACGAAATGGTAACTCAGGGGGGCATACCACGAACAAAAAAAAAAAAGAGAAGAGTTTGCTCAAAAATTGCCAAACTGGAACAGAAGTAAAATCAGAATTCTTACCATTGCACTTTGTGGAGGCAAGTCGCACGGTTTGTTTCGCCCAACTGTGTTTAGACCTAACAAGGAGGTTAATTGTTTACAAACATGTAATGGCAATAAAGGGTGTTCACATGGGGGCTCTTCTCGCTTCTCACACTTTTGTGTAAATTTGCACGAGTGAGGAGTTTACCTGAACGGTTAATATATATATATATATTTTTTTTTTTTTTTTTTTTTTTTTTTTCTAATCTGGGTAGGAAGCAACAATGGCTAGCTAAAAATCGCCTGAACGGTTAATATATTTATTTTTTTATTTTTATTTTTCTTTTTCTTTTCTTTTTTCTTTTTTTTTTCTTTTTTTTCCCTTCCCCTGGCACACCCCCACGTAGCTATGCGCAGTGGATGTCCTCCCAGGAGTTGCCAATCAAAGTAGTATAGCTCATTATGAGACACACATCGCACGGGCTATTCTGCCGATGCATGGAATGTACAGAAGGAACAAATTGGGAGGGGACCCCTCCGTTTGGGGTGTAACTAGGGAGTTGCAATCGATGGGCACAATGCCCCATCATTCGAAAAGGGAGAGTGAGAGGCCAAGGGGGGAAGTGTCGAGGGTGGAGCATGCGAGTGGTGACAGTCCTCGTATTCGCCTATTCGTGTAGTCCGCATAGATAAAGTCATATGGCTGTTCCCCAACCAACCACTGCATATACCCACGAGTGACGCGTACAACCGCGCATGTGTAACACCCTACAAGAGGGCATTCCCATTTTGACGTTCAAACAGGGCGCTGCATGTAGGTACCCCAATTCAGTTCAGTTCGTTTGAGTCATCTCTGCACGCGCGCTCCGCACGTGTGGAATCTTCCCTATGGGGTTGTCCCCCAAGGGGACCACTGAAGTGGCAGTCAAATGCAACTCAGTTCTTTTTACGACAACGTGTTGAGCATGTGTATAGGGGCCAAATGGGTAGTTGCCTTTTTGTAGAGAAGAGGGGATGACCCCTGGTCATTTGTTTCTTTCTTCCCCAGGGAAAACCCCCTTTTATGTGCCATTTCGATATGCACATTTGGGTTTATAGGCACAACGTCTGATGTCCCCTCGCTCACCTATCCGCCACCCTCACGTGGATCGTTTTTGCGCGACATGCAGGTTGACCGTGTTGCTCCCCCAACCACCAAAATGAATTAATTCTGCAAATGTATACGTACAGTTGAGAAGGTTATATTTTCTGCATTTTTTTTTTTTTTTTTTCCTCCCTCCCTTCTGCATTGTCAATTTTGTAATGTGCGAAGCATGCACATGGTCAGGATATTATTGAGCGTATTTGGGGAGTACAACGCGAACGCACTGTTAGAGACATTCTACACCCTTTTTCCCCACAGGTGCATCCTTCCGCGGGAAATCTCGCATGCGCCAGTTACATGTCGTGATGGGAATCCTCAAATTGGCAGCCTTTCCGAACAAAAAAAAAAAAAAAAAAAAAAATGCTCCGGGAGTGGCAACTCGGCGAATTGCTCATCGACAGGCAAGCATTGCAAACCGCAAAAAAAGCGAAGCATTGCAAACCGCAAAAAAAGCGAAGCATTGCAAACCGCAAAAAAAGCGAAGCATTGCAAACCGCAAAAAAGCGAAGCATTGCGGCTGTCCTGATTTGCTCAACCCTTGTGATGAAAAAAAAATATACAATAAAAAAATTGTACACATAACTGATTTGCCGCGTGTAGGTGGAGAACAACCCTTCCCTTTCGCAGAAACAAAAAGAACTCACTTCGATTAACACATTTGCTCTGTGTGCCTGTTCCCCTTTGATCCGTTGCAAACACGTCCAACCGTTCGCTGCTGCACAGACGCATGCGTGGTCTCCTTTGCGACGTCGCACGTGCAGGGACACTTCATTTTGCGGCGGCCTCGTCAGTCTTCATTTTAAAACTCGCCAATTGGGTTTGTTTGGAAAAAAAAAAAAAAAAAAAAAAAAGAAGAAGAAGAAGAAAAAGTGGCGCACTTGCCCCATTTCACGCTTCTACCCTCTGCTCGATAATGAAGCGACCGAACAGTAACGGCGACCTGGGTGAAACTCATCTGAAGAAAAAAAAAAAGGGGTGGGACACTCTGTACGAGGCGGTGGTGAATGCGTCGTCCCATGCGAGCATAAAGTATGATGAGAACGCCCTCGTGAGCAAGGAGCTGCCTGACTTGAACAGCTCCAGTCGCTTCATCTTCACCCTGTCGTCTACCGGGGTCATTCCGCGCGAGGAGGTGGACGTCACGAAGGTATCGCTAGAGCGGCGCGGCGGATGGGAAGCAAATTGGCAGCGTTACCGATTCGTAGCGCTGCCTCGTCGTGATGCAACAGCGTCCGCATGCCACCGCTCTACAGTGCTACCGCGTCGTCATGCCACCGCTCCACACTGCTACCGCGTCTTCATGCCACCGTCGCCCCCCCCTGCGCGCAGAAAATCCTGAAGCTGTGCAACCTGCGGGACGAGTTCATAAAGCCCTTCGCCGACATCGACACGACGTTGGTGGAAAAAAGGAGCCACTCGAAGGACGGCGAGGCGAAGGAGCACGAAGACACCAAGCCGGACGAGCCAATTTACAACCCTAGCAAGGTGGTCCTTTTGGAGAAGTGTAACGCCTTCCTCAATTTTGTCGACGGGATTTTCTTCGTCCACTGGGACCCCCTGCTGGACGAGGGGCCGAAGAGTAAGCCTGCGCGGTGCGGCGGGAGAGGACCGCTGCCCGGGCGCGGTACAGGGTAGCCTTCCACATGGCGGCGTTGCAAAGATCATAGTTGCAGGAGTCACTTCTTTACAACTTCCGCTGCTCCCCCCCCCCCTTCCCGCAGGCAGAGACCAATGCAGCGAAGCGAACAAGCTGGCGGAGCACGCGAGCATCAAGTCGACGGAGGAGTACCTGTCAGCCATCCAAGAAATAATGGTGGCCGTGCAGGACCCGGCCTGCAAAAGCTTCTGCTATCAAAGGCTCAAGTACCTGGAGCAGAAATTTGATTTCCACCTCATGTTTAATGGGTCTCTAGAGTTACGCGAAACAGCTAACATCAAGCACAGGGACTTTTATAACATCAGGAAGGTAGACGCACACGTGCATCACTCAGCCTGCATGCAGCAGAAGGTGTTGCTACGATTCATTCGAGACAAATACAAAACGGAACCTAACACCGTGGTGTACATGACCGAAAACGGGATCAAAATGACCCTCAAGGATATTTTCGACCAGGAATTAAAGACATCAGCATATGAAGCTACGGTAGACACACTAGCCGTTAACGCTCTTGGCAGTTGCTTCCACAGATTTGATCTCTTTAATGATAAGTACAACCCATTTGGGCAGAAATTGTTAAGAGAAATTTTTTTAAAAACAGATAACTACATCGAAGGGAGGTACCTAGCCGAAATTACAAAACAAGAAATAAAAAATTTAGAGAAATCCAAATATCAACATGTGGAGTGGCGTATATCTATATATGGACAGAACCCATCTGAATGGAAAAAGCTAGCTAGATGGGTTCTACAAAACAATCTCTCTAGTGGTTCTGTACGTTGGGTAGTTCAAGTGCCAAGGCTTTACTACGTATATAAAAAAAGAAGATTAATCAACTCCTTTGCAGATTTCTTAAGCAATATATTCCAACCCTGTTTCGAAGCTGTAAAGAATCCACAGGATAACAGAGACGTCTTCTCCTTTCTGCAGCAAGTCGTTGGATGGGACAGCGTAGATGATGAGTCCGCCATTTCGAAATACACAACCAGGGGTGGGGAACTTCCTACACCAGACAAATACACCAGTGAGAACAACCCACCCTACTCCTACTACGCGTACTACATGTATGTTAATATAAGGACGCTTAATGACTTTCTGGTTAGTCGGCAGCTGCGCCCCATGGCTTTCAGGTGAGTAGCAGGAGAGCTCGACGATGGGGTAGGCGCTATTTGTCTGACGGTTTGAAGGGGGAATCCATCTGCTTGCTCGGAACCTCCTTTAGGTCCCCCCCCGCAACTTGGCAAAAAAAAAATGCTCTCCACTTAAGCTGTAGAGGGTTACCCTTCCAAAGTGCACACGCATGGGATGCGTTATTTGGTTGGCAATCCTGTTGTGCCGCTTTTTCATCGTGGCGTGCCGCTTTTTCATCACGGTGTGCCGCTTCCCCCCATGGCAGACCCCACTGCGGCGAAATCGGGAACATAAGCCACCTGGCCACCATGTTCCTGCTGGCAGACCGAATAAACCACGGAATCAATTTGAGGAAGTCGCCCGTCTTGCTGTACCTCTACTACCTGAAGCAGATCGGGCTGGCCGTCTCGCCCCTCTCCAACAACGCCCTCTTTTTGCAGATCGGTACGCCTGCACGGGGCAGCGAAAGGGCTCACCCTGAAGTGGGTGCCTCACAAGGGAGGTTTTGCGTGTGTGTTAATGTGTAGATGTGTAGATGTGCACATGTGTACATACGTCTGTGTACCTAGGTGCGCCTCGCGAGCTGCCTGCCCGGCCATCGCTCAGACATGCCAAACTGCCCTCGCCCACCCCCGTAGAGAAAAACCCCTTTAAGCGCTTCTTCAAAATTGGTCTGAACGTGTCGCTGTCCACGGACGACCCCCTCATGTTCCACTTCACGGACGAGCCCCTGCTGGAGGAGTACTCCGTGTGCGCGGTAATGAGCGCCCACGCTGATGAGCAGTACCCACAGCTGATGATACCCCTTCTGCCCATTTACCCCCACTCCTCATTTGCCCCTCACCCATTCGCACCCCCCTTCAAAGCACATATGGAAGCTCAGCACCGTGGACTTGTGCGAAATAGCGAGGAACTCCGTCATGCAGAGGTGGCAATCAATTGGCCCTTTTTCCATTTGAAGTTGCGCGCTTGTTGCGATTTCGAAAAATTGTAAAGAAAAAAAAAAAAAAAAAAGAGAAGGAAAAACGTAACTCTGTCCTTTTTCTTGTCCCTTCCCTCCCCCCTTCAGCGGGTACGAACCATCCTTCAAGAAGCACTGGTTGGGCACAGACACAACTAATGGAGTGACCAATTTTGAGAATCACCCGGAGAAAACAAACATACCCAACACGAGGGTGGCGTACAGGTAGTCACAACACGAGTGCGTGGGCCAAATCGCTGACGTACACAAATAAATGCATGCAATGATAGTAGCACTCGTAAAAGGATAAGTCACTCCTTTTTGCGGTTGGCACTTGCACACCTCACCACTGCAGGAAGAATACCTTTGATGAAGAAAATGAAAACATTTGGAGGCTGGCGAATTACGCAAGTGACGCGTGAGGGATTGACCCGTGGAGATAATCTTCCCCTTTCTGGTTCGTCTCTCCTTGTGTGCGCTTCCTCAAGCGGGCCCCTTTAAACTGTCCACCAGTTGTATGATCCGCAAGAGCGTCAATACAGGTTGGTCACATTTTTATGACAGCTAGCCAAAATGTGCATTTTTTTATTAACCGTTCATGCAGGTTGGTCATATTTTTGTGACGGCTAGCCAAAATGTGCATCATTTTATTAACCGTTCATGCAGGTTGGTCATATTTTTGTGACGGCTAGCCAAAATGTGCATTTTTTTATTAACCGTTCATGCAGATTGGTCACATTTTTATGACGGCTAGCCAATTTTACATTTTTTCTTTCTTAAAGCACGCAAAACAACACTGCGCTGTTGCACGTGGACGACTCAGTGCATGTTCTCCCCTCAAACGGGATGCTCCCTATAACAGTTCTGCACATTTGGTGGTCGATCAGAATAACCTTCATGCGTAGCACATGTGCGTGTTTCACCCCTTCGCACATTAAAAGTCCCATTTAGGGATTAAGACCATCAACTTGTCAGTACGTGCGTTGCGTAAAAAGGGGGAGGAGGTAGACAGGCGTGTGCAGAACGAGGATACTCACTGTTGAGCATTTTTTTAATGCCAGTGTGGCGAACGAAACAAAAGGAAAAAGTGACGGACGTGGGGGGGGTAACAAAATGACGGCCGAAGGTGGGTATAAAAAACGGTCACCCTGTGCATGCCCCTTTGAGAGAACACCTTTACGACGCCGTCTCGTGCTCATTTAAAAATTGATCCTTTTGTAAATATGGCCCAAGGGGAACGCACAAAGTGGCATCAACGAAGGTGCATTTATCCCCCAGCGTACGACGCCGTAGGGTTTTTTTTTATATGCCCACGTTTTTAAATGTACTTTCCCCTTTACGATGCACATTTTGGCCATCGTATTATAGCATAAGGGGAATTAAAAAAGAAAAAAAAAATTTACTGGAATGTTATTTTGAAAGGGGGAAAAGATATGATGCCATTAAAAATGACAAGTGGCGTTTCCAACTAGGTTAACATTACTGATGAGTGAAGATCTGGGGGGAAAGTCTCCATCTGCCTGGATATACACACGCATATGCGTAGCTTTATGTATGAGTGTATATCCCACTTTACACTTTTGCGGGGCTGCGTACAGGGCGTTTCATTTATGCCCGTATGGCCCCGGGGAAAAGAACGTTTTCGCGCAGGAGGAATGATACATACGTGGGACCAACAAACGTCAGAAGCAAACATGTTGCTCATTCGTGGGAGGAGAGGGTTGACCCACAGTTTGCCTTTTAACTGTTCCTTTTGACCGCGCCGCATCCTTCACAGGGCGCACGCAGATGGGGGGTTCGTTCACACCTTATGGTTATGCATCTGCTCATTGTAACAATGTTGGGGAGCGATGCCACAATTTTAAAAAGTACCGTAAGGGTGTATGCCCCACTTGTACATACACATCTCCATGCGCACATAACATTGGCACTCCTGCGCGCGCTGTTAGCATACGCGTAACGGTGACACATGCGCAGGGGGAGGAGGCGGAGTGACACGTACACATCCATACGTCAGGGAGTGTATATCAGGGGGAAGAGGCAGAGCGACGCGTACACATCTATGCATCATGGAGTGTATGTCAGGGGGATGCGCCACGTGCGACCATCAAATGAGGTTCTTTCCATTTGTGGTGACTTCACTGCGCTGCGATATAAAGAATATGCCAAGCAGGCGACCAACCCGTCAGGGGGATACTATACTCCCCCCGTTGCATGCAAAAAAGGGGGAGGCAAAAAAAATAGCATTCTTAAGAAAAAAAAAAAAAAACACTCGCACATGTTTTCACAACAAACTGGAGATGTACTAACTGCCGTCCTGCGTAAATAGCAAAAGTGGAGAGCCTCCAAGCGAGTGGCCGCCAGATGACGCGCTTCCGAATGGAGTCCCCCCGAGCGCAAAGCAGAGCAGCCGAAGGAATAAGCAAAAAAAAAAAAAAAAAAAATTCAACTGGGTCAAACGGGTTGACCGGGTTAAATGGATTAAAACGCGCCGACCGTGGCTTCTGCAATTCTGTGTACATATAAAAAATAATATATATAATATATATAATTTATATATATTTTAATTTTTATGTTCTTCCCCTCTGTGAACAGAACGACGCGCTTCCCACATCACCCAATTTTCGTTAACTCACAAAAGGTTAACAAAAAAAAAACCTACGCAGGCAAAATATACGCCAATGCGCAAATGCGTTAATCCGCATGACGGCAGAGCAATGTTTTTTTCTTTTTTTAAAAAAAGAATATGCTGGTAAAACTGACGCATGTCATATGCCCATTTTGCATGCAGTCAAAGGGTTTAAAAAAAAAAAAAATATATATTCCCTTCGTAGTGGCAGTGTTATATATGTAATTAAAATGCAACCCTTTGGAGGCAGAACGCACAGAGCAACTACTTTTGCTGCGATGTGACACTGCCGGTGGGGTTGAAAAAAAAAATGCCTTTAAAGAGGTGTTCATTCGAGCCACGTCGCCACATATATGAGCACCACGCCGTGTTTCACGTGGGGGCTCCTGCGCGATGCCATTTGCGAGCGCCCCTGAACAGATGCATACGCGCCGACGCCGGGCATACACCTGCCGCAGCGTAAAATTAAGTGAAACAAATGCACATGGAAGTAGCAAATAAAAGGGGCAAATAAAATGGGCATATAAAATATACTTGCGTTTCATGCCTACATTACGTGCCTACATTTGCCCACATTTTGCGCGTACCTCCGACGCGCGCACAACGCTCGGCGCCCAGCTTCGTCGTAGGCACGGGCCATTTTACACTGCGCACTGCGCGCCGCAGCCCCCGGCCACGGCGATCAGGTTAAGCGAGAAAAATTGTTATCGCCTCCCATGCCACGATCAACCCTTTAGCAATAAAAATACGTTCACGCGATTTGTGCGGCTCGTACAAGTGAAGTACATATGTACATGCGCAGCATATATACATGCTTATTTGTAAAAAAAAAAAAACGCGAAAAAAAAAATAAATGGTAGAGAGTTCAAAAGAAACAGTTCGTTGAAGAAGAAAAAAAAAGAAAATTCCTCCTGTTTTAGAGAAAGAGAACGTACCTCGTAGTGTTCCTACCGATTGTTCACATGAAGTTATGAAAATGTAACAAATACATCCTGTGGCGCTTTTTTTTTTTTTTTTTTTTTTTTCCCTGCGTGATCATATGTACATACGTACATACGTAGCAGCGCGCAAACGCATTTATTCATCCATTTGGCTTTCCCCCCTGTGCGACTCGCACGCGTGAACGCTAAACGTGTTCACCTACGCGCGCGTGTAGAGATCTGCATAAGCGGTTCGCACAGTACTAACACTCATTGTTGCGTTTGAAGGCGCATACATCTCTCTCTTCACCCGCTTCAACGTGTAACTCTCTCGCGCAACTCTCTCTTCACGCGAGCCCCTACTCTGTACTCCCCCCATTTTTCAGAGGAGTCATTTTCCCCTATCTGAGCGTACGCTCCCACATATGGCATTCCCTCTTTCGTCGTTCACGTAGCGTCGTCGTTGTCGCCGCTTAATCGCCGCGTAATCGCCGCAACGTTGCTATCGCCTCCACGCTGCCCGCCTTGCGCCAACGCACGCACATACGTATATGCATTATTAATGCACTCGTAGGCTGGTGCTCTCCTTGCCAATTGCAGACGCAGCTGCGCAAGCCGAAGAACAGCCTTCGGCGACTCGTGCAGGATGCGACACTGAGTCCCATGCACATGAACTGAACACCTGTGTGCGGCGCGAAAACGGCAAAGTGGGGAGAGGCCCCCTGCGGCGAGAGCGTGCTACGCAGCGCAACTGGCTCACATTTGCACGTCCATTTGGCTCACATTTGCAGTCCGTTTGGCTCATATTTGCAGTCTTTTTGGCTCATATTTGCAGTCTTTTTGGCTCATATTTGCAGTCTTTTTGGCTCATATTTGCTCGCCTGTTTGGCTCACATTTGTGCGTGCAGTTATGCGCGCATAAGACAGGCGGTAGCTCTTCGCAACCTATCTACTTGATCGCTCTTACTTGGCCCCCCTCTTTTTCTTTCCTCTTTTTTTGCATGTCACGCCAGCGCGGACAAGGCAGTGCTCGACTTGGGTCGAAATGCATGGTGCCTCACACGAAAGCGCGCTTTTTTTTTAACTTTAATTTTAATTTTTATTTTAATTTTAATTTATGCTGATTTAATTTACGCTTGCCCATTTTTATTCCTTTCTATGGGGACACTCTTGCAGCATTTTTTTTTTTTTCACCACTTGACAGGCATTGCCTTTTTTTAAAACCCTTTTTCATGCCACATACAGCATTGCCTCCCTCCCTGCGCTGTGCTGTATGATTATATATGTTGCGTTTCGAGCCCGGTCTTTTTTTCTTTTTCAACTTCTTTTTTCTTTGAATTGCGTTTTGCCATCGCGCGTGCATATATGCATATATATGCGTTCCATTTTTTTTCTTTAGTGCAACATGTAATGCGTATTGTATTTTTATTATTGCCGTTTTCGTTTTTTTTTTTTTTTTTTTCATTTATTTTTCATTTCATGCTCACCCTGAATGGCACCTTTTTTTTTTTTTTTCCTCAAACCTGTTTTGCCAGCTGTGATATAGCAGTATTGTAAAACAAAAGATGCGTTTATTTTATGATATATAGCAGAGTGTTTTTATTTTTATTTTTATTTTTATTTATATTTTTTTTCTTTTCTTTTCCCCTCCACGCGATGACAAATGCGTCATCTTAGCATCCTCCACTGCTGCATCTGTTTTCACGCGACCATATGCCGCGCGTGCATACGCAAGCGATCATTGAATTATATACGCCGCCCCAACCCCATTATGCAAGCCCGAGTGGACATACGCACTCGGTATGCTTTTCCTTGCTGCACCTGCAGAAGCCTCTAAATCTGCGTTCATTTCGCTTCTTTCGTTTCGCTGCTTTCGTTTCGTTTCGTGTCGTTTCTTTTTGTATTCACGTATATATTTCATTGCGTATTCTTTTTTTTTTTTCTTTTATGCGAACCAGAAAAAGCAAAAAAAAAAAAAAGGGAAGCCCCGCAGCCGATTCTGAGTGGCCACCGTGGCGACCTTTTCTTTTTTTTTTTCGCAAAAAAGAAAAAGAAAAAAGAAAAACAAGTAAATAAATAAAATATGTATTTTTTTTTTTTTATTTTCATTTTTTCATCACGATTTTTTTTTTTGCTTTTTTCCCCAATCGTTTAAAAAGTAGATAAATATATATACATCTCTTTTATTACTTATGTATATATTAATATCTACCCTTTTTTAATTTTTTTTTTTAAAGTTACATTTTAGGCAATTTGTCCAATTCTTTATTTTTTTGATTATTCATTCTTTTTTTTTTTTTCCAGGTATTTTTTATTTTGTCCTTTCAAACGCTGAGCAGCTAGCTTTTTTTTTTTTTTTTTTTTTTTTTTTTTTTCTGCATATGCTGTTCATACGGTTTACTCTGATTTCATTGTTCATTCTGTTTTGTGTTGCCTCGCCTGTGTTGCCTCGCCTGTGTTGCCTCGCCTGTGTTGCCTCGCCTGTGTTGCCTCGCCTGTGTTGCCTCGCCTGGTTAACTCGCCTGTGTTTACTCACCCCTGTTCGTCTGTCACCCGCGCACCGAGTGTTCATTGTCCATATTGATTACCCCCCTTTGTATGCCTTGGTGCGCTTTCAATAGTGCGCGTTTGCATCGGCGAGCTTCCACTGTGAGTATACCCCTCCACGTGAGAGCACAAAGAAAAGGAAACTTTTTTTTTTTTTTTTTTTTTTTTTGCCAGCCTTTTTAGTACGACTCGATATGTAAACAGACGCATATAATAAAGCGAACTTTTTACACGCGTACTTACGCGCGATAATATTCATATACCTACAAGCGCAATGCATGCTTTGCATGTGCATGTGGCTGCCTTCGTGTTTGCGCGCGCACGGCCCGGTGCGGACCTATGCAACGCTGTGCCGTGTGTTCGTCCCCCACTTTTTAGTTATTTTTAATTGTGATGACTTCATTAAACGAAACGCAGCTCTTGTGTTTTTAAGCTTTGCGCCTACGCATCCTTCGCCTCGCGCGCGCACCAGCATATACGTACAAAGTGCATTTATATGTATATATACATAGTGCGTACATATATATGCGCGCGCGGCACCTTTTTTCCGCATCCCTTTGCCCATTTTTTTAGTCATCAATGTTTATGTTTATACTTACGCCATATTTACGTCGTATTTGCATCACATTTGCGTCATATTTACGTTATATTTACGTTACATTTACGTTATATTTACGTTACATTTACGTTTATATTTACGTTTATATTTATGTTTATATTTACGCCCATTTTTATGTTTTTTTTTTTTTTTTTTTTTTTTTTTTGCACATCCCATTTGGTACCACTTTGTAGCTTTCTAGCCGACAGCGCCGGTGTTTTTCCCCCCCTGATTGGATAAGCACTGGGTCGCGTCGCCCCCTTTTTAGCCGCACCGCGTTTGCGCGCGAGCGTGTACATACATAGGTGCGGCCGTACATGTGCATACGCATACGTGTTTGCGTGCCCCTCTATACGCGTTTGCGTACGCATAGTGTTTACGCACCTACACGTTCTTGCATACGCGCGTGCGAATCTTCACATGTAATGTGCCCCCTACCCCCCGCCGAAAAAAAAGAGAGAGGAGCCTAGGGGTAACAACTTTTTTCGGCACTTTTTTTCGGCACGTTTTTTTGCAATTTTTTGGCATTTTTTTGCACATTTGCAGCATTTGCAATATTTGCATTTTCTGCAGTTTTGCATTTTCTGCAATTTTGCAGTTTTTCCTTTCCTGCCCTCTCACGGGGACAACCGAGCGAGCTGCTGAGTGGAAGTCCAGAAGGGAGCCACCGTTCAGGTGCGTCCATTTCTTCGGCGGGTTAGAAGCACAGTCGGGAGAGACTCGCCGGTACGCCGCTCAAGAGGAAGGAGCGAAGAGGAGGAGCTGCATTCAGACCAGATTATAATTATACACATACATAGCTGTAGTGATCTCCCCCTTTTGACGGCGAAGGGGCGCACCCAGCAAGCAAACGAAGCAACCCGGGAGCGCTACGCGAACGTAGAGTGCCGCGTGCAAAAAGGTACATACTATATATACCCACACAGGCACCCGTATACACTCGTGCAGGAAAGAATAATGGGCTCACGAGCCACCATTAGCGTCAACCAAAAAAAATGGAAGATACATCATATAATGCATACATGAGCGAAGTGCAATCATCCAACACGATATATAACGACGCGAACGAGAAGGAGGCGAGGGACAATGAGAGCGCCATCAACAGTTATAACTTCAGCCAGACGATTAACCCCTACTACGAGTACGTGAATGATGAGGCCGCCGCTGCTCACAGGGGGGAAGGCGACGCAGACACTGTAAAGGTGGCCAGCACCTACGGGAGTGTGGGCAAGCCGGCCATGAGCAACATGACCAATGTGAGCGGCATGACGAATGTGAGTGGCATGACCAACGTGAGTGGCAGCCCCAGCGCCAACTGCCCGGAGGACCCCCTGAAAAACGGCTCCTTTGACCCTAGTGCATCTACCAACAGCGGAAACTATCAGCACCACTTAGTGCATAATTACATGTACAGCCAGAACGGAGGAAACCTCAACGGTGGTGGTGGCAGTAGCGGCGGGATTGGTCCCCCTCAGGAAGAGGGCAACCCCAATGGACCCTCGAGCAACCCCCCCAATGGAATTGATGGCAACGTGGGGAAAGGTGCAGAAGATGAAGAGAATGTTGGAGGCCAGGAAGTCTCCTTCGAATCAGCCAATGGAGAGTACGCAGATCAAATGGGCCACCAAAATGGCATCCCCATGAGTAACCAGTTTTCCCATTTTGAAAGTATAACAGATGTGAACCGAACGAATGGAAGTAACCACCACCACCACACCCCCTACGATGCGGACTTCATAGGTAGTGACAATCCGGCGAATCTGGTTGACTACGAAAAGAGAGGAGGCAACAGCAGTGACATCCCCCCAGGGGTTCTAGAGTATCTTAATTATTATAGGAAGTATGGCAATGGGTATAGCAATGGGTATGGCGGCGGGGAGTTCGAGGGACGCGCGTTCGGAAGTGGCGGCCATGTGAATGGATCCCATGTGAAAGACGCCAACGAGAAGGAAGGAGAGTTTTACCCGATGAATGCCGCCTCCCCCCCCAGGGGTTCAGCCCTATTGAACGATGGCGGCAAGGGTGAAGAAAACGCCGGAGAGAGTAGAATGCAGAGGAGCAGCATGGCGTACCACCACTCGCCCAGCAAGTACTTTGAGGGCCGAGTCCCCGGGGGGATGATGCCCACCTATGGGAAGGACAAAATGGTGGGCATGGCGAATGGGATGACGAGCGGCATGTCAAACGGGATGGCAAACGGGATGGCGAGTGGCATGTCGAATGGCATCCCAAACGGACACAACCTCATCAACGCGAACGCAACGTCGACCACCACCACAACCTCCACCACGGCGACGAGCAAAGATGCCAATTACTATTCCTCGCTGCGCCACGAACACAGCAGCAGTAGGGTTTTCCCAATCGGCGAGTTTAACCAAATGGGGGAGGAGGAAGAGGAGGCAGAAGAGGATGATGAAGACGGCGGGAAGAAATGGCAACGCTTTAACAACCAGAGGTCAGCGAACGGCGGTTTCCCCATGATGGGCGCCACCAACAACGGTGCGGGCAACGGCTTCCACAATGCTGCCGCTATGCATAGTGCCAACCAATTTAGCGAGCCAAACGACTATTACCACAATGGCATGTACGGCACGAATGGCGGAAACGGGATGGGAGGTGACCGAATGGGGAGCGATCGAATGGGCGACCGTCGCATGGAAGAGCCCGTTTCTCCAGTGCAGACGCAGATGGGCAGGGGGTACTACCACGGACTTAACCTCAACGACTATCGTAAGTTAAACAAGGGGATCACCAAAGGCGCGAGAAGAGGAAGGAAGAAGAAGAGCGAGAGTGGCATAGGAACCATCGCCGCCACCGGAAGAGAAGAGCACACCATGCGGAGCTGCAACAGCCGCCGCAGCAGTCGCCGCAGCAGCCACCGCAGCAGCTACCGGAGCAGCCGGCGCGGCAGTCGTGTGAGCAGCCACCGGGGCAGCCGCCGGAGCAGTCGGCGCGGCAGCGGCATCGGCACCACGCTGGGCGCCGGCCTCGCCGCGAGCGTCATCCCCAGCATGAGTGCAAATCATGGCAGCGGTGCGAACCACGGTAGCGGCATGAGTGCAAACCACAGCAGCGGCGGTGCGGCCAGCTACCCCGCGAGCCGCGCGCTGCCCACCCTCGTCAACAATCAAGCCAAGCCGAGGAACAACTACCATTTCTTCAACGCCTCCTTCTCATTTGTCAAAAGGGAATATAACTTTAACTCTAGCATCCGAAGGAATTACATTTCTTTTAGGAATAATTATTATGGGAATAGGAAGCTGTGGCTGAAGCTGAACATGCGAAAGCGTGCAGGCGGGTGTCCCTCCCTGGCCGTGCCCTCCGCAGTCGCAGCGGTTGATACGGTTGGCATTACGGGTGCCGCTAACCACGCTAACCTAGCCAATACCGCTACCCCCGCTAGCATGGCTGGAACGGCCGCGAGAGGGGAGGGGAGAGGCTACTACCAAATGGGGGGTAGCTTTGGCCCAAGTGGAGACCCAGCAGGAACGGCCGTGAACTCCTTTCCCTATGCCAGGGGGGGAGCAGTCAAAGGAGGAGTGGGAGGAGTGGGAAGAGGCAGAGGAGCGGAGCAGGACGAAAACGATATGATGCTAATGATGGGAGTGATTAACCCAGAAGACGACGAAGAAACTTACAGCATGGGCAAGAATGTGAAGAGGAGGAGGAGGAAGAGACGAAAGGGAGTGCTCACGGTAGTTAACAATAAGACGAAGGGAACTCGTGGCAGGAAGAGACTAAATACAGATGATAGTAGGAGGACAGTTGGAGGCGTAGGAAGAGGAAGGGGCAGAGGAAGAGGATCCGGGCTAAACCGAGCAACAACCACAACGTCGAGCAGACTGCACAACAGCTCACTAGGCATGCGCATGAGTGGCGGTACCGCCCGGGGGGGCAGCACCGTGACCCACAGGTACAGGAGCTCCTCGGCCATGCGGCACGCCGCGAGCAGAGGCGGCAACAGTGGAGGCGCTAACAGCGGCAGCTACAACCACTACGGGGTGGACCACCACTGCGGTGAGGACCCCCGGCTGGTGGACGACTTGGAAGACGAAACGTTCCTGCACGACGTCGCCAGGGGAAACAAAACGGATGACGAGTGCATTTACAGGGACGGCAGAAGAAGGCGCGCGCAGAAGGTGGAGGAGCGGGAGAGCAAAGTGAACCTCTGCGGCGACCACGTGCACATGTGTAAATACCTCAGTGACGACGACCTAACCTACGAGCCGTATTGCAACTACTTCTTCAAATCCGATGATAACATCAGCGTGGCTAGCTACTTGAGGTTTTTTAAAATTGTGAATAAGAAGAGACTTAAATTGAAGGCCAACCGCATGTCCCCCAAGGTGACCTTCAACTACGATACCTTCCTCACCTCCATCGTCAGCACCAATGAGTGGAAGCGCCGGGTGGAGGCCCAATCGAAAGGGGAGGAAGGGGCCCAGCGGGGGAGCGACGCGAACGAGGCGGAGGCCGGCGCGAAGGAGCAGCCCAACGAGGGGGACGCCGCCAAAGGGGGAGAAGAGGGAGCGGCAGGCGAAGCGGGAGCGGCAGGTGAAGCGGAAGAAGCAGGCGAAGTAGGAGAAGCGGAAAAAGCGGAAGAAGCCAATCAAACCAACCAAACCAATCAAGCAAACCAAACCAGTCAAACCAGTCAAGCGGATCAAACCAACCAGCCCAGCTTGGAGAGGCGTACCCTCCAGCAGCTGCTCCAGGAGGACAGCGAGGACCTGCTGGAGTGCACCCAAATAAGCCCCTCCTTCCTCTTCCTCGTTCACGACAGCACCCTGGTGACGTGCTTAGAGAACATCCTCAAAAATAAAGTCGTCAGAACAAAGTACATAGACTGCCTTCGGGGAGTGCTGCTCCACTTGAGGGAGAAATTTGGCGACGTAGTGTTGTCCCCCCAGTTCCGTGGAAGAAGGGGTCGCCGACTGGCCCATCATTACAACGAGGTGGGGGGGGGAATCATCACCCAAGGGGAGTTGGAGGATGGTGGCAAGCAATTCAAGCAGGGATATGAGGAGGAAGAAGAGAGTGGTGCTACCGCTAGAGGAGGAAGCATGCTGCATATGACCGGTGCGAGTAGTGCACTCATGGGTACAGAACACACGAGAAGGTATAAAGGAAGAAACGTAGATGTAGGAGCAGATGGTCGTCGCGTTGGAGCGGCAGGTGATGCAGACGCGGGGGCGGCAGCTACAACCGCGAGTGGTGCTGCAACAACCCATGGGGGAGAAAGAAGACGAATGAGAGGCAGTGGAAGTGGTCGTGGAGGCACATCATCCGGCCATACGAACAGACGTGGAAGGGGTAGCGGCATGCATTCAGGCCGAGGAAGAGGCCGAGGAAGAGGCCGAGGAGCAGCCGCCGCCGCCGCCGCAGCAGCAGCAGCAGGAGGGGGAGCACATGGCAATGCAGCCAACGGGTACTCCCTGAGGAGGAAGGGAGCCAACGGAGAGAAATTCATTTATCGCAATTTCGAGCAAAAGTATAATAATAAATATTTTATTAACGACGATGCGTACCCCACGAAGGAGGCCTGTATGAGTGGAAAGAGGAGGAAGAGTCACCAAGAGCAGCAGCAGATGCAGCAAATGCAGCAGATGCACCTGCAGCAAGGGGGTATGCCCGGTCAGGCCATGAACCCATCGATGCAGCAGCAGATGCAGATGCAGCGCTTCTACAACAGAGGAGCAGAGGGGGACGACTTCGAAGACATGGATCCCATGAGACTTCACCCGCATGTGATGAGAGGAGATATGAGCGGCGGCAACCTGATGGGCAGCAGCGGAAACCCCCTCAACGGAATGAACTACAACGAGCACATGAACGTGAGCCACTTCTACATCAAGGGGGAAATGAAGGATGGCCACGATGGAGGAGGCTACGGCTACGAAATGGACGAAATGGGAAGGAGGAAGGCCGCAGCAGGAGGAGGGGTGCACATTATAGAAGAACAGAACGGAGGTGAGCATGGCGATTACCATCACCACGGAATGATGGTAGACATCAAGGATGAGCTGTCGATGGAGAACGGTCATCACGAGCAGCATGGGTTGAGGATGAGCACCGCCACTGGTACGGCTACCTCCCCACCTGGTATGGACACCGATGGGGGAAAAAATAGCTTCGGAGGAATGGGCGGTGCGACTGACGTGGGGGGGGGCGCGGCCGGAGGGCTGAACGGCTCATCCTCCACGAACGATAACAGCATGATGGGGATGAGCGGAATGAGCGGCGTGGGCATAGGCGGCGTCGGCGTGGAGGGGAAGATCGAGTACAAGAACAATGCGCACCAGAAGGTGGAGGGGAAGGAGAAGGTGAAGAGGAGGAGGAGGAGCCACTTCAACAGAAACAACCACGAAATGATGAAGGCCTACGGTGGCATGTTGAAGGAAAACCCAAACAGTTTTATGTATAAGAATTTATCGATGCAAAAAAAGGCAAATAATTACTCCTGTTTGAACTACAAGGAAATAAAGGACCTGCTGAAGGACCTGACTGTGCTGAAGAGTGGTGCCAACTGGAAGACCTACAAGATGGAAGATGTGCCTAGCGAGTTATATAAGAACATTCGGCCCATTAACCAGCGGGTGACTGGCTTTAAGACCGTGTTGCTGGTGGACGAGCTGTTCGAGAGGCTGTGGGAGTTCCCCAGCACGGACATCATCAAGGTGCGAACCGTCACGCGTGGGGACCAGTTCATCGGCGACATCCGCATAGACTTTTACTACCGCCAGAGCGAGCGCACGCTGTGCCGCGCGTGCGGCCGCCACATCCTCAAGCAGAAGTTCGCCACGGAGCACTACCAGAGGAACATCAGTAAGTAGTTAGCGGCCGGGCCAGCGGCGCGCTTAGCGGTGCGGCTAGCAGATCAGTTAGCGGCCCTGTTAACAGATCTGTTAGCGGCCCAAATAGCACCGCGAATAGCACCGCGAATAGCACCGCGGATAGCGCCGCAGATAGCGCCGCAGATAGCACCGCGGATAGCACCGCAGATAGCACCGCAGATAGCGCCGCAGATAGCGCCGCAGATAGCGCCGCAGATAGCACACCTCCCCATCACCCCCGTCACCCCCGTCCACCTCCCCCCTTTGCAGACTGCTGGAAGGAAGTCATGTGGAGACTGGGCATCCCCGAGTTGCATTACTACAACTCAGTTCGTAACGAGTAAGCGCTTGGAGCGAGGGCGAGCGTCCTCCGCGCCACGCCCCGGGCTCTTGTGCCCATCGGAAATTTGCTAATCTGTGTATCTGCCCATCGGAAATTTGCTAATCTGTGTATCTGCCCATCGGAAATTTGCTAATCTGTGTATCTGCCCATCGGAAATTTGCTAATCTGTGTATCTGCCCATCTCATCACCGCTTCCCCCCTTCACCACACCGCTCCCCCCGCAGCTTCTTCGACGCGCGGATCCTGAACATGGAGAGCAACAACGAGCAGGCGCTGCTGGACCGAACGCTGACGCTGTACAATCAGGAGCTGATCAAGAAGGCCACGGACTTCGTCAACGACGAGCTGAAGTACTACGAGGAAAACGTCGTGACCAAGCCCAGGAAGACCAAGGGAGGAGGAGCCAACCAGTGCTTCGAGCTGGACATCCTCATCCTCGACGACAATAACATTATCCTACCAACGGTCAAGAACGAGTTGGACGAGCCCTATTTTGAAATCTCAGGCATTTACCCAAATAACGGATTCCCAGATGAGAATTACTCAAAAAATTTCTGCTTCATCAAAATTACTTTTAATAAGCTTGGAGGGATGGTTCTGCGCGATTTGTTTACCCTTGAATGTGAGTTCCTGGTAGACTGGGGAGACAACCTACTCATCCAGGCGAAGAAATACACCCTCCATGAAGTTTACCAGTCGTCCGAATCGCATGATATTAATTTGAGGAACCTATATGACCAAGGGTTTGCCTATTTACGTTGCAACATCCCGCAGAAGAGCAATGGAAAGGTAAATTTAAAAGTGAGGATCCCCAAGACGGTGTGGCATTACTGGGAGGCTATCACAGATGAGACACTCAAAATTAACTACGAATTTTTAGATAAGCATAATGTGCATAGGCATCTGCTCTTCTGCTCCTACTTAGATAACGTGAATAAGAACTTCACCGCCTATGTTAAGAGCTCCTCCAAGGGGGCCGTCTGCGGCAGCAGCTACGGTTTGGGTAACGACGTGGGCAGCTGCAACGACGACCGGGGGGACCTCCCGATGGATCATCCGATGGATCATGGGATGGACCTCCCGATGGATCATCCGATGGATCATGGGATGGACCACCCGATGGATCATACACTGGATCATGGGATGGATCACCCGATGGATCATCCGCTTGACCATCCGATGGACCACCCGATGGACCACCCGATGGACCACCCCATGGATCATCCACTTGACCACCCGCTTGACCACACCATGGATCACTCGATGGATCATCCACTTGACCACCCGATGGACCACCCGATGGACCACCCGATGGACCACCCCGTGGACCACTACCCGCCTTACCCGTCGCACCACCACCCGCACCACAGCGGCAACGGACCCAGCAGCATCCCCTTCGACTACCCCAAGATGGAGGAGGACTACTCCCACAGGTCTTCCATCATCGAGGGGAAGAAGCCCAAAGGGGGAAACACCAACAGCAGCGGCAGCGGCAATGCCAGCGGCAACAATGGAGGTAGTGCCGGCGCAAACCACCACTCATCGGAGCACCTCTCCGGAGGAGGCAAGGCCATGCATTACGGCTACGGTTCTTCCAAATCTGACATCAACCTCAGCAGCGGCATGAACAGCGGGAGGGTCATGTACTGCCAGAGCAATTCCTACGGCAGCCTGGATTACTCCCTGATGAATAACCTCCCCCACCAGAGCTACCCCAGCTACGGCATGAGCAACCTGCAGAACGACTCGGACACTAACTGCTCCAAGACCTTCGACCAGTACAACGCCCACCTGGAGCTGAACTATTAGGGGAGCGGGGGAGCGGCGGAGCGAAGCGAAGCGGTAGAGATGAGAATCGAAGCGAAGTGATGCGAAACGAGGTGATGCGAAACGAGGTGATGCGAAACGAGGTGATGCGAAACGAGGTGATGCGAAACGAGGTGATGCGAAGCGAGGTGATGCGAAGCGAGGTGATGCGAAACGAGGTGATGCGAAACGAGGTGATGCGAAGCGAGGTGATGCGAAGCGAGGAGCCTCCCTTTCCCCATGACAACACCCACGTGCGTGCGAGCGCACCTGTACGGCAACAGCCACGCTGGTGGCTGTACTCACCATGTTTGCCTTTGTGTGCACTTCTAATTGCTTGCCTTTACGTGCTCTTCTAATTGCTTACCTTTCGGTAGACTTCTAACTGCTTGCTTGTTTTTTTTTTTTTTTTTTTCGCGCAACAAACCCCCACATGCACGTCGCGCCGCTTCTGCCCCGCACCTCTGCACCTCGGAGAGGGGGAGACCAACCCAGGCCCGCAGAGAGAGACAGCAGTGAGACAGCACTGATAGGGTTGTGATGGGCTATGATGGGCTATGACAGGCAGTGATGGTCTGTGATGGGACCGTGACAGGCTACGAACGGACGCGATAGGGCGGCGACCCAGGGAGACCCCTTTTCCCCTCCCCCCTCTCATACCGTGCGGGCAACGCGCGGGGGGCTGTCAGACGGCAGAAGGCAGAAATGCGCTTCCATTTTGTTTGATTAATTTTTCCTTGTGTTCATCTGCTTTTCTTTTTTTTTCTTTTTTTTTTCTTTTTTTTCTTTTTTTCTTTTTCTTTCCTTCCTTCCATTTGAACGTGGGTGAGATAGCAAGTGCAGCGACGCGAAGCGAACCTTTCAAACGCAGCTGAGCAAAACGAAACTTTTTCTTTTTAACACCCCGCGTGAACTTTCGCCACGTTGAATTCTTTCCTTTTTTAAATAAAATATCCCTCCTATTTGATCTGCCTTTTTTGGCATACCGGCAAGCCATGCACATGTGCTGTACTGTCTTCCCAATTTGAAAGGGCTCCTTTTTCCCCTTTGAAGGCCGCGCCCCACTTGGGGGCCTCCCCCAGTGGCTGTTCTGTCTTAACTGGGAGGATGAAGCGGTTAAGCGAAGCAGTTAAGCGAAACGGTTAGGCGAAACAGTTTGACGTAGACTTAATGCAAAATCGAAACAAGGGCATATAAACACATACACGTGGCGGGCGCGTCCGCAGGGGGCTCCGCCCTGCCGGCTCGTCACACTCCATGGGGATGCTCGCTGGGAGGCGGTTTTCGAGCAGAAAAAATTGCATTCATGGCGCTCTGGAGGAGGCTACCCCCGCGTGCACGCTTTAAAAAACAAAGGTGGGGGAGCCGCGCCTATATATGCCACACGTAGAAACGGCGCCCCCACGTACAAACACGCATTGGCCAAATGGGCACAGCGAGCAATCTCCAGCAACGGCTGCCCACCGCTACCCATCTCTACCACCGCTGCCGCGCCGCCACCCACCGCTACCCCCCCTAGTAGTCGGAAGAACTGCTCTCCAGCTCGTCAAAGTTCTCATTCGGGATGTTCGCGAGCATTACTAAAAAAAACAAATTCTGCTGTAGCCGCTCGAACAAGGGGATGCACTCGTTCTTCAGTCCCTCTTTCATGAACTGATTGATGGCATGAAAAAGGTGATCGTTTTCGTCAATTCTTTTTTTTATTTTTTTTTTTATAATTTGGTTAGACTCATCTCCGTCATCCGAGTTGGCACAGCTGGGGGTCTTCCGCTCAGCCGCGCGCGGGTGCTTTCTCCGCGGGGGGTCTCCTCCGTTGGGGTGGCCAGTCGCTTCTCCATTGGGGTGGCCTGTCACTCCTCCATTGGGGTGGCCTGTCACTCCTCCATTGGGGTGGCCTGTCACTCCTCCATTGGGGTGGCTAGTCACTCCTCCATCCGTCGGTGCCGCCACACCTACTGGTACCTCCCCCTGATTGGAGACCTCCCCATTTGCACAGTTCACTTTCCCCACCCCTTCGGCGGCCATTCCACTTGCCCCGTTACACTCTAGCGGATTACTCTCCAGGGGGGGTGACCCCACAGTCACTCCTGGTTCCCCCCCACATGATGCACTCCCATCTGCAGTACAAATCGACGCCTGCACGTTAGTCGTGGGGATACTTTCGCTTCCTCCCCCATCCTGCGTCAAAACGGCACGTTCGTTGGGATTTTTTAAAACTGACTGAAATGAGAAGCTACTCTTCTGCTGCTCGATGGTACTGATTAACACATTTGGGTCGTCACTCGGTCGGGACTCTCCTTGTTCACTTGGTCCATGTAAGGAGAGCACACTGGTGCATGCGTCACCACTGTGGCTGCCTTGGTGGGCGGAGCTAACACCTCCATCATGGGTATCTATTAGGTCTCCGTTCCCGCTTCTAAAATTTTGCATTTCTCCTTCACCAGTTGGCTCTAAACTGTCCGGCTGCCCCTTCGGTTGGTTAACGTCACTTCCGTTGTCGCATGGGGGTTGCTGGGTGGGCGGCGAGACACGCGGTTCTGTTAGATCCGTCGATTGAGCTGCCGAGTGCTCCCCCTCTCCTCCCGCAGGGTCACTCACCTCGGTCGGGCCCACAAGCGCCTCCCGCTCGCTGCCCCCGTTGCCACCCCAGTTAGTAGTCGCCTCTTCCGTTGCTAAAATGTCAATCGGGGTGCCATCACATCGTTCTTCTTTCTCACTGCTGTGGTTAGCCAAGAGGTAGCCTTCGCTCCCCTCAGCGGGTCCCTCCCTCTCTGGGGTGTCACCACCACTCAATGCAACGAGTCCATTTCCACCTGCGCACTGCTCGCCATTTTTCTTCCCGTTGTTACATTCACCCAAATGAATGTCACTTGTGGGCTCCTCACGATTTGCTTCTGCGGGACTCGTTTTAATCACTTCATTTTGTTTTTCATCGTTAATTAAGAATCCCATGCTTCATACTTTGACATGGCTAATGGGGGGAATATGGTTTGGAAAAAAAAAAAAAAAAAAAAAGGACGATGCGGCATGCAGGTGCTTCGCGTCACATGCTACATGTTTCGTGGGAGTTACAGGCGGGGGAGCGGCGAGTGAGTGGCGAGTGAGTGGCGAGTGAGTGGCGATTAAGCGGCGAGTAAACGGAGCGTACGCAACAGGGGGGAAAATACCAAACGGGGGTATGCGGCTGGTATGCTGAGGTTGGCAGAAACGCTCATAAGCGCTATGCGTACGTTCACGCTGGGGCGCGTCGACGGGGAAAATAGCCGTTCGTAAAGGTTGCCGGGAAAAGGAGATGCACGTTAAAAGGGGGAAACGCGAAAAAAGGGATATACGTAAAAGGGGAAACGAGTTAAAAAAAAATAAAGGGGGCGCATATCAAAGGAGCTGGTTGGGAAAACTTTTTTTTTTTTTTTTTTTTTTTTTTTCAAATTATGCACGCGTGGTACCTGCGTAGTTGTACTTACGGACGGCACAACGCATCTGCTGTTGCGTTGCCGTACCTTTCCTGGGGGGACAGTACAGCGGGCTAGGCAACTGGGGGAAGTGCGCACGAGGTGACCGAGCAACGAAACGGCATTAACGCAACGCGAGTTGACGGGTGAGATTATTTCCCGCGTCATCCTGTCACTCATTTGGGTCATATTGCATACGTGGGATGCTCCCAAGGAAAAAAAAAATTGCGAACAGGATGCAACGTACCACCCCACGTGTTTAACTTGTTCTTTGGAGGGAATAAGGGGGGAGGAGCCGTGCGCGTGTGGGTTTACCGCTTCACCAGCCGCGACCCAGTCGTAGGAGCGGCAACAACGGCCACCCCACGGGAAGGCCAAACGGGGGCCACCTCTCCTTCAACTAACACGTCAAACGGTTAAGTCGGCAAAGGGTGGCGGCCCATTTTCCGCTTCTAACGAATGGCAGAAACGCACGTCTCATCTACCCGAATTACATGCAACGTGGAAGTAGAGCACAATGAGTCCCTCCCCCAGTGAGTTAACACCCCACCTTGTGTGGAACCTCAAAAGGGGAAGTGAAAGCTTTCTCTAGAAAGGGAAACCACTTTAGGGAGGGGGAGAGCATGCCGGACGAAATAAAACCATTTGCTCATGTCCACCCGTTTAACCAAACAATCTGCACGTGTTCATATCTCCGCAGTTGTGCCTTTCCGCATAGATGTTACCTCCTCGCGCAGTTGCTTCTCGGCCATCCTCCGTAATACCACAGGTTATTCTGCTTACCTGCGAATGAGGCTAACTTCCCCTCTCGAAGGAATCCCCAACCAGGTTAACCTAACGTAGGAGAGGATGGCACATATACTCACTACTTCTCTTTACCATGTGAACACATGGGGGGTGTAACACATCGAACGACGTGCGCTGTGTGGCTCTCCCACGCCAACATGTAGGGGTCCACGAGTGAAGCCGCGCTTTGGAAAAAGTTTCTTTAAAGGGCATTGCTAAAGGGTATTGCTTATTAAAGGTAAGAAATAATGTCGGACGGAAAAATTAAAGAAGTGGGGGAGCGGCGTGCTGCTCTACCCCGAGGGGTCTATAAAAAAATACTAAAAAGGACAGGAAAAAAAAAAAAAAAAAAGGAGGAAGAAGAAGAAGAAGAAGAAGAAGGCAAAGGGGAGGGAGGACCCCCCCCCCGTGGGCACTCTCCTCCGTAGGTATACACCCCCTTTGTGCGCGCCGGGACTAGCTCGAGAAGACGATCTCGGGGGCCGCGTCCAGCACGGTGAAGGTGCTCATCTGATCCTTGTACTCCTCCAAGTCGAGGAGGAGGTCACCGTTGACGTCGAACGAGGAGAACAGGAACTGCAGGTTGAGGACGAGCGAGGAGTCCACGTGGAGGTCCTCCCGGATGTATTTGAACAGGGCCTCCCGCTCGCTGCCACCACTGCTACGACTGCCACTGCCACCACTGCTACCGCTACCGCTACCACTACCGCCACCGCCCCGCAGGAAGGCACGCAACTTTCGGTACGCCGCCCCATCGTGGCTGATATAGAAGAGCAACTCCGGCAGGTCGATGCGGCCGTCCAAATTCAAGTCCAGCTGGAGGAAGTTGGCCAAGTGGTCGATCTGCAGGAGGAGGCACAGCTGGAAGTCTTGGAACTCCTCAAGCTGCAACTTCCCATCGTCATTTGTGTCCCACTTTTTTTTTTCATTTTTTAAAAAGTTTTTCACCAAGGATTGAACGAGCTCATCCCTTCGTGTGAAGAAGTACTCGTCTGCATCTTCCCCTACGTCGTTCGCCACGTCGTTCGCCACGTCGTTCGCCGCATCTCCCGCCGCATCTTCCGCCACCTCCTCCGCCACGTTGCCCAGAAACTCGGAGAAGTAAATCTCCAGGTAGTTGCCAATGGCAGCCCCCTCCACTTGGTTCTCCTCATCAAAAAGAATTTGAATGAGCTTGACGTAGTTAAAGTCGTAGGAATTTAGGGACAGGAACTCCACGTAGTCAATTCTTTGGTCCTTGTTTACGTCGAAGAGGTCGAATAGGTAGCTCAGCAGCTTCTCACTGATGCTCCTCATTTTGGAAAGTATGCTCACGTTCCTTTTGAACTCGTTCAGGTCTATGGCGCTGTTGCTGTTGCTGTCCAGTTTGTTAAATATCAGGCGGGCCTTGGCCAGGATGTGCTCGTTCAGCGCGGGGTTGTTCGTGTCGACGGTGAAGTCGGTGTGCCGGTTGGAGAGGCGGTCAGAGAGGCGGTCTGCCAAGCGGTCAGTGTGGCGATCTGTTTGGCGATCTGTTTGGCGATCTGTTTGGCGATCTGTTTGGCTACCTGTTTGGCTTTCTTCGTGACTGCCCCACGCGCCCCTCCCCTGCTTCTTATCATTCTTCTCCCCCTGGCGCGCAAGGCCCTCCCGCACACTCCTCCAGTCATTGTGAAAAAAATCCCTCTGCGCGACAGAACCGCCGCATATATAGAGCGACTCCACTTTGTAAAAATTTTTGCGGAGAAAGTCGCACACCCTGCTGGACACTTCCACAGAGAAAAGGTTATTTTTGCGCTTTACAAAATTTTCGGTTAAAAAAAATGCTGCCACGAGGGAAGCGAGCATCAGGGCGTGCGACAGGAGGGCATCGTGTCGAGCCCAAGGGAACTGCAAAAGCTTCATGTTTTCCAAGTTGGTTATAGTCGCCCACGCGGAAATGAGCAAAGTGAGCTCCTTTGGGGAGAGTGACCTGGGCAGGATCCCTCGGCTGAGAGTGAAATTTGCTCCACTTAGCTACTACTAAATGGGGAAGGGAAAAAAAAGCGAACAGGCTGCTACTTCCCCTTGGAAATATTTTACAAACTGTATGGTGAAAACATCCCTCCCTCTTCAAACTGAGGAAGTGAAAATGTGGAAGTGAAGGGATGCTGTGGGGGTTACAGGCGAGTTAATCATTACAAACGCAGGACAGTAGACAGGCGGTGGCAAATGAGAAACAACATCGACAGGGTTGTTTCGAGCAGGGGGTATTTACGTGGAGTGATTAATTACGGCGCACACTTAATCGTGCAAAAAAAAAATCAAATCAAAATAAAGTAAAGTAAAATAAAATAGGTGCACACAGACGGGATAACTCATCACTAGCAGCTATTGCTAATTCGTTTTTTAATTCGATCAGTTAATAACGTCGGAAGGGGGTGAGCGGTAGGGGGCGCTGTCGCTCAGTCAATGGGCACGCCCGCGTCAGCCTATCTGTACACACGTCTACGCTGAGAAGGTCGCATGGGCGAGACTTAACTCAGCGCGCGCGTTTATCGGCAGCGGCGGAGTCTTCCAAATTGTGGAAAGGGCAATCAGTAGGCAAGCAGGTAACTAGGCAAATGAATAAATGAACTCTCAAATTAATAGGTGGTCTGCTAAGCAGAGAAAGCAGCGTGCATGAGCAAATAAATAAATGAAGAGGTGGCTAAAGTGGGGAGCATTCTGGCGCCCAAATGTTTTCTTTAGCGATCAGTGGGGGAGCGGCATTGTTTACATGTGTGCGTACATGTACATAGTACACTGTACATTTATGTTGTGTTTTTATATTGTATTTTTCTATTTTTTTATTTTCTTTTTTCTATTTTATATTGTATATTTTTTTTTTTTTTAGTTGCAGTGAGGAGGGTTTATTTTTTCGCTTTCACCTGACTCTGCAATATTTTTTTTTTTTTTTTTTTTTACACCCGTTTTGGCTAACTCGCGGATGGTTACTAAGGTTTACTCGCGTGTCTGTCGAGTCGCGTCCAGCTACGCAGTTAAGTACGTTGTGTGTATAACCGCACTGTGTGTATAACAGCACTGTGTGTATAACCGCCCTGTGTGTATAATCGCATTGTGTGTGTAGCTGCATTGGCGTATAACAACATTTCGCGTATAATTACTGTCTGTGAAACCACAATGCGCGCTCGCGGTAGGTATGTTTTTTTTTTGCTCTCCCTTGAGTCTTTCTGGCGGAGGGAAAAACCGCGTGCACACACAGGACAGCACAATTTTTTGGTCCAGGAAAAAAAAAAAAGTATGACCTGTTCAGAAAAAAGGTGAAAATTGAGCATGCTTGCAAGGGTATACATATATGTATATATATATGTATGTATGTATATTTTTTTTTTTTTTTTTTTTTTCGAGCTGCTTTAGCCCTGTTTTACAACTCGCATTCTTCCGCATTGCCAAAATTGAGCACATTCGCGTCCACTTTGCGCGTTTTCTCCCGCACTCTTCACCGCCTCTTTCACAACGCAGACTCCGCGGTCTACATGCGGCATGCCCGCAACGCTTGCTTCGCAAATTCGACAATGCCTTCTGAGGCTTCGCCCTGCGTTGGTCCGGGTTTCCCTCCCCGCGGGGGGTAGCGGGGGATAGCGGTGGGTAGCGGCGGAGTGGAGAGGAACTGGAACGTTCACCCCAGGTGTGCAATCACGCAAAAGTGTGTAAAAACATGCATAAGTATATACATGCGTGCATGCAATTACGAACATGTACTTGCGAACATGCGCATGGCTATACTTACATTTATGCGAGGGTGGGGGAAGAGCAGGGACGCTTCTCAATTTTGCCGCGCGTGCCCGATGGGGGAAAAAATGGGGACCCCCAATGAAACGTTCCCCTATGCAGGGCCATTCCCGTTTGCACGCACCGTTATGATAGGGGCCCAACTTTATTTTTCCTCCCCCTCCACATGCGCTCTACAAAACTGCGGGCAGGGCTAAAAGGTCGAATGGAATTGCCTCCCCAGTGTGAATAACGGTGCGCCTGCATGTTCGCACGGATGTACATACATGTATACCTAATATATATGATGTTATGTATTGCTGGCTCCCCCAGGGGTGCTTCCCCCAGAACGTTGCTTCTGCTGCTTGGAAGCACGTGGAATGCCCCGCTGCGCGAGAGAAACGAATCCGTTACGCGGCAAAAGGGAAATTACCAACGCAGAGCGGCTGCAAAGAGACGTCGTCAATCAGGGATGTAACTACCTAAGAGTACGCCTGCGGAATGGTAGGATTTGGCAGCTTTGCAACCCCCTTAGAAAAAGATGAACAAGTCGATTGGGGCAAAAATCCCCCGCTCTTGGAACAACAGGGCCTGGGGAAACCTCCCCCAAAGTAGGTATGTCTCAACCAACTTTGAGTACAGCCCCTCCAGTACCATCGCCCGATTTAAGGCCATCCCCATAACCGATAGGGATTCTACAAAATGGCAGAAATCGCCTCACCTTGGGGAGACACAACAGACATTCCCAGATAGCAACCAGGCATTTTTCGAGCTAATTAAAAAAAGCGCAAAAGATAAAAAACAAAAGAATGATCTCTCTCTTTGGAACAAGTATTGCAGAGAGGTAAAAATGAGAGTGAACGAAAGGAACATTACCCCCCGGATGATTACGACCTTTTTTACGTTCCTTTCACAGACGGATTATAAAAATGACCGCCTGATTAGTGAGGTGCTAAATCGGTGCATTTTTCGGCTGGGCGAATTTGACCTCGTGCACATGTGTGCCTTGCTGAACGCGCTGGGGCGGATGCGCTTCCGGAGCGCCTACTTTTTGTACGAGGCGCGGAAGAAGTTGCTGGGCGAGGGGGGCGCCTACTTTGAGCGCCATTCGCCTCACTACGTGTGTCTCTTGCTGAACAGCCTGGTAAGGCTGGGCAATCTGGGCAGCAGCGATGGTGGCAGTGGTGGTAGCGATCCCGTTGCGGGTGAAGAGGGGAGTAGCGACGCCATCCCCGGTGAAGATCGCAGCGGTGATGATGGCTCCCCCGAGCGGCAGCTCCTGCCGCGCATGGTTGAGCGAATCCAGCACAGGCGCGCGGAGGAGTACAGCCTGGTGGGGCTGAGCCTCCTCCTGCACAACGTCTCCAAGCTGGGCCTCCACCAGTACTACCACCTCTTCACTCGATTTGAAGAGCACATCGTGAAGGTAAAGAACGACTGGAACATCATCCAGGTGGTGAACCTACTAACCGCGTATGGCAAGACGTCTCGCTTAAGTTTGCCGCTTCTGAACGAACTTTTACATTGCCCTGCACTCCAAGGTGGGAAAAACAACCGAAACTGCTGCGTTCATCATTTGGCGAGACTACTAAACGTGTCCCTTTCGTTTGTGCTGCATGGAAAGGAGAGGAGAGTACCACCAGGGGAAAGCGACTCGTTACGTCAGATTGGTAAACAGTGCGTTCATCTGTTTCGCCAAATGTACAGACAGATGGACACGTGTAGGGGGAAGGACCTGCCTTTGGTATGCCTGATGTTAAGCAGAAATAAAGGACTCATCATTCGAAGGAAGGAACAGAGTGACACTGGGGATTCCCCCTATTTGATCTTCTCCCCTCCAAAGAGTACCCTCAATAACCTGTTTGCAAAAATAACAACTGGGGTGAAGATACACATTAACAGGTACAACCATGTGCAGCTATCCACCGTCCTTTACTGCTACGCGAGTTACGACATCTTAGATAGGACCCTTTTTTACCTGATCAAGGTCAGGTGCTTAAAAACATTTTCATCCTTTGGGCAGAAGTCCTTTTCCTTCCTCTTCAGCGCATTTAAACGTATGAACGTGGAGGATGGCGTCTTCGAAACGTCTTGCCTAAATAAGATGGCCCAGCTGGGCCACTTTAGCTGCGTGCAAAGCTTTGGGTTGGCCCTCTCGGCGTACGCCTCCGTGCGGGGGGAGCGGCAGCGGGAGGACCTTTCCCGTTTGGTCCTTTGGAACTTCAGCAAAGTTGTCCCCAGTGTAGATGCTTCCAAGGGGGCGTCCCTTAACGTCGATGCATCCAGGGGGGCACCCCTCAGCATCGCCACTTCCAACGTGGCTGCCCCCAACCTGGGCGAGCAGATCAGCCGGCTGACGAGCCTCCTCGCCAAGGTGAGCAAATTCCCCCGCGCGGAGGCGCTGGACCTCCTGGCGAGTCGCTACCCAAATTACGAGCACACCCTGTCAACGGCCAACTGCACAAGTCTCCTCACGTCAGTGGCCACCCTGTGTGCCAGTCTAACAGAAAAGGAAGACAAGCCCTCCTGGAGGGGCTACTACCACTTTGTAAATTCCCTAACGGAAAAGATCCTTGCAGATAGCAATTTGTACAGACGCAAAGATCTCTTAGTAAGCTTCCTACACGGCGGAGGGAAAACCTTCCCCTCTTTCGTCAAATGCACCAGAGTGGACGAGAGAAAAATGTTTTATTTTGCGAAGATTCTTAGAACTCTTTTGCCGCATGTGTATCCTTTCATTGGAGCAATGGACATGGGGGAAGTGGCCGTGCTGGTGGAGGGCCTCAGCAAGGAGAACTACTCCCGGGAGGCCATGGCCGCCGTGGGCTCGGCGAGTGGCGTGCGGCTGGACGAGCTCGGGGCGGCGGTGCTCCGCAGGGTGAAGCGGCTGCTGCGCGGGGAAGCAACCGAGGAAGAGGCAGATGAGAACGCGCCCAACATACGAATCGCCAGCGCAGCCACCGTGTGGAAGGGGTTGCTGAGTCTGGGAGTTCACGACGGGGAGGTCTTCCAGCTGATGGTTCAGCGGTGCATCCTCTGCTCGCCATGCCTGTCGTCCCTCACGTCTTTGTCTCAAGCGATAAACTACGTGTGCGTGTACAGCTCAACCAGTGAGCCCACTTTGGGGAAGCGGCACGTGGGGTTGCTGCGCTTTTTGCTTAACGTTGCACACAGGCTGATGGTCAACGAGGGGGTGGTTCATCACAACTGCAATGACAGCTGCAATGACAAGTGCAATTACAGCTGCGGAGAGGAAGGCCTCCTCTCCGAAGAGAACTTAGGCAGATTTACCAGTGAGCCTCTTTGGGGGAAGGCCCTCACAGGGCTATGCGAAGCCGTTATGATGATCCTGCCCCATGTGTGCAACGTAGGGGGGGAGGAACCTGCGGAGTGGTCCCACCCTTCGGACAGCCACCTTCAATCCATTGCATTTCGACCGTTGGGCAGCCCTCCTTTGTTGCATTTTTACCTGACCATTTTGAAAATGACTGAACAAGTCAGGCGAAAAAAAAAAAATCACCATCCCCCATTTCGCAGAGACGAGTTAAGTGACGTGGTGGAACAGATACGTCAGTGCGCGTTGGGCATGCAGATGCGCAGCGCGTACGTGGAGCTTCCCCTCTTCACCGTGCTGGTGTTGGGTGGCGCAGCATCTTCTTAGCGTGGGGGGAGGGACAAAAAGAAAGAAAAAAAGAAGAAGCAACACCCATGCGTTTGGAAGCGAGGCGTACACGTATAACCTACACGTTTGCGGGCGAAATGCACACGTATGACCCTTGCGCATCTACCTAAGGACCATTTTTAAGATGGTGCAGGGGGGAAGATGCCCCCGCTGCAGGTGCCCCAACGGGGAGTACTCTCCGTGGTGGGGTAAAAGAGAGCTTCACTTGTGGGGTGCCTGACCAAATGGCTTCCACCCCCGGCGTAGCCCCACCGTGCGCTCCCGTTCGTGCGTTTTACGAGGGGGTCCCCCCTTTTTGTAGAAGCCCTCCCCTGGATGTCATTTTTGTGATAATGTTATTATTTTATTTTTTTTATTTTATTTTTTTTTTGTTTTTTTTCTCATATGCGGTAACCCTTTTGGGGAGGCAGGCCCCCTCGAGGAACGCCTCCCCGCTCAGCACGTGGCACATTGGGGGTAGGGCGAACCCGTGTGTTTCTCTATAGCCCCCCCCGAAGCGATAATACCAAGCGGGAGTAACGAAACGAACGAGTAGCACAATGAAGCGAACGAGCAGGTACGGTCGAGCGGGAAAGAGAAAAAAGGGGCTCCTAATTGGTTATGAAAAGGTGATGAGCAAGTACCACATTAGGAGTGAGCAGCTGTTGAGCCACTTAGACAAGTGCACCTCATGGCCAGAAGGAGCTCGAAGCAGATGTGCAAAATCGATCATTTCTCAAAAGGAGAGTAGCCTCCTACTGAAGGATGTAACTCACTGGGGCCACAAAAATGAGGAGGCTAACAGAAACTTTCTGCATCGGGTGAAGGACTCCCTGCAGTGGAATCCTCTTAACATTGGGAGCCTTTTCAATTTGGTTCATTTTTACTTTGCGAAGATTGGGCAGGGAGGACCCACGTTGGGGGGGCCCCCCTCTGGGCACAAGTACGCGAAGGGGCAGATGCAGGCACCAACGCAGGCACCGACGCAGGAGGAGAGAAGCTGTCTTCTCTACAGCCACCTCCTGCACTCCGTCCTGATGCGAATTTGTAGAGGCCAACTTAGCAGAGACAAAGCAGGCGTAGTGAAGGGCACCCCCCGGGGAAGGAACATCAGGGCATTTCTTTTTTCCCTCTTTAGGGAGGAGGTGAAGAAGGGGAGTTTTGAGGCCAGGCTGGTCAGGTGTGTTTGCGAAAGGTGGAGCTCCATCCCCTGCATCAGCGACGAAGCGCTTTTAATAATCTGTTTGGAAAACATGCACGTGCTGTGTGTGGCCAGCTATAGAATGGGGTTCATGCGTGACGTTTTTTATTACGCCAATTTGATGCTCCAGCTGCTGCAGCTCCGTGGGTTGAGGGGCCTTTTGAAGGCGAACCACTTCTCCCTCTCCGCCAGCCTGTGCATGGCGAGGGCCGCCTGCTTCGTGCTGGCCCGCTCAGCCGACCCGCGGGTCCACCACTCGAGGGGGTTCAGCGGGATTGGCCAGCGCGAAGAAGGCGGTTGCGTAAGCTCAGTTGACCGCTTAGGCTCAGTTGACCGCTTAGGCTCAGTTGACCGCTTAGGCTCAGTTGACCGCTTAGGCTCAGTTGACCGCTTAGGCTCAGTTGACCGCTTAGGCTCAGTTGACCGCTTAGGCTCAGTTGACCGCTTAAGCTCAGTTGGCCGCTTAAACTCAGTTGACCGCTTAAACTCAGTTGACCGCTTAAACTCAGTTGACCGCTTAAACTCAGTTGACCGCTTAAACTCAGTTGACCGCTTAAACTCAGTTGACCGCTTAAACTCAGTTGACCGCTTAAACCCAGATGTGCGGCTGGCCAAGGGGCAAAACGGAGTGGAGGTACAGAACCCGAAGAGGGGGGGGGACCTTCAGACGGACGACTCTTGTGCTGAGAGAAGCGCTACCAGTGGAGCGGGCAAAGAGGATCTCTCACATGTTGAAGAGGTCCTCCCCCACACGCTACTCAAATGTGAAGAGCGCTTCTTATCCTTCCTGTTAAGCGAAGAGGAGACAACCATGCGGGCGAACGAAGTGGTCGAGCGCGATAGAATCCTTCAAGAGAAGGTACACCACCCCCTATCATCAGTTGCAAACAAATTAAACGATTGCATATGTTACTGTCTGAGCCATCGAGAGTACCACCTCCTGTCTCAATTTTTGGTGTGGAGGGCCCGGCTCTACTACCACGTGGGTTTGTTTCGAGAGTGCCTCTCAGAAGCGAGCAAAGTTGCCTTGATGAACCTGCACGAAGGGGCTCCACTGGGCACTGCTGCGGGGGGAGGAGGGGAAGGAGGCGAAGAAGAAGGGGGCGAAGGAATAGGCGAAGTTGCCTCGAACTACTCCTGCCTAAACCTCATGCTGTCGTGTTTGCACCGCCTCAACCTCCTGCGCCCGTCCGATTTGTACCTGCTTGTTCCGTTAAAGAGAGGCGAAACGGGGAGTTCCACGTGGAAGGGCAAAACGACCTGCACACGATCAGGCGATGCGGAGGAGAACCATAGCCTTAACAAGAGAGAGCATCCCTACTCTTGGTGTCGACCCGCCGAGGATAAAGCCCTCCTCCGTGTCCTCCGCGGGAATAGGAAGAAGATCCCGTTCATTCTTTGAGCAGGAGCCACGCCAGTTTTCACGCCGTTTGGCAAAAGCGGAGGTGGCTTCTCCGCGTCACCCCATTTGTGCCATTTGGTTTTTTTTTTTCTTTTTTTTTTTTTTTTTTTTTTTTTCTTTTTTGCGTCCCGTTGGTGCCCGCCCTGTTGCACTGACACCGCCCCACTCGTTTGCCTTACCCTTTTTAACATCGCGAAAGGAGGAAGAGCTGCCGACGACGTTGGTTAACTGTGCGTTTGTTAACAGAATGTTTGCTAACCGCAGTTTTGTTTGTTTGTTTTTTTATTTTTTTGTGCCTCTTTGACCACCCTGACCTCCCTGACCACTCGTAGGGACTTCCTCCTTTTTAAAGAACAGCTTGTAGAGGGGTGAACGTGCTTCCCAGTTTCACCTCCGCAGAGAATAGCAAATAGAAAAAGCTCGCTCGCCCGCTGGGAGTGACTACCCCCCCTGTGCAGCTCACAACCTGCTGATCGGAGTGCCCCCTACAATGCCCATTTCGCACCACGAGGGATGCGGGTGCAAGCACGCCGACGAGGTGCTGAGGGGTGGCGAGTTCCTGCTCAGGTATATGGACGTCGAGAAGGTCACAGCCCTGAACGAGCAGGTAGCGCCTTGGCAAGCCTCTGCAGAGCGGCGGAGGAGCGATCCGCCCGTTTGCCACGTTTCGCCACGCCTTCTCCCCTCTTTCGCCACACTGTTCACAAGACTGTTTTCCCTTTTTCCCTTTTTCCCTTTTTCCCTTTTTCCCTTTTTTCCCCTTTTCCCCTAAGGTCCCCGGATCGTGCAAGAAGATCCTGAAGCGTTATGACGACCGACTCTCCCCCGCCAACTGCGAGAGCGACGCGGACCATGAGTTGGTACGGCCGCGTCTGGGCAGGCAATCGGCGCATGATTGCTCGCCCCTACAGAGGCTTCTTCCTACACATGATTGATCGCCCCTGCAAAGGCTGCCTACTCCCTACACGTTATTGCTCCCCCCCCCCCCTTTTCTCCCCTCATCAGATTATTAACATTCCTTTTACTAGTCCGTGCAAGGTAGAGGCTGCCCCTGGGAGAGGAGCTGCTAATTGAAGTTCTATGCTGTGCCATTCGTTACGTGTGTAGTGGCGTCTTCATTATGTGCGTGTGTGTGGGGTGTTCCCAAGGTGATTTCCACCCGGTAACCACCCGCTAATAACTGCTACCCCCCTGCTGCACTCTCCCCAGATCGTCAGCCTGTTCCTCATCGGAGGGGAGGAAGGAAGCTACCCCAAGAAGGTGAAGATTTACGCCAACCGGGAGGACATCGACTTTGAGAAGTAACCTTTAAGAGGGAGGGGGGGACCACCCTAGCGATAGGGCAGCGATATGATAGCGATATGATAGCGATAGGATAACCCTACCGATACGATATGGTAACCCACCCGAACCGCCATGCGCACATCGACACACTCCATGCAAACGTGCCCCCCCCCGTTCCGCGCAGCGTTCACGACTTCAAGTGTGTGCAGGAGCTGGACCTCTCGGAGGACTACCACGCGGCGGTGGAGTACCCGCTGAAGGTGCGTAGGCTCGTGCTGGAAGCTTCAGCGGTGGAAGCTTCAGCGGTTTGAACATTCTTTGGGAGTTACCTTGAGGCCCCTCTCTTTTCCCATCCCTTCCTTCTTTCCCTTCTTTCCCCTCTTCCCCCCCCGCGCAGGTGACCTCCCTGTTCAACGTGACCCACCTGACTCTCTACTTTTGCGAAAACTACGGAGCGGAAACGACCAAAATATTTTACATAGGTGCGGGGCGGTGCTTGCTTGCGGGTGGTCCCGCCTAGCCCCTCGTTAACGGTCGTTTAACCGCTAATTAACCGCCCCTTTTTACCCCCCCCCACAGGCCTCAAGGGCGTAGGGACGAACTACACGAGGAAGGCCGTCGAAGCGGTGGGTGACCCGTTCAGCGTGTAGTAGCCATCATATGTCGCGTATCACTTCTCCCACCTCACCTATCTCATCCCACTGCAGGTCTACGAAGCGTCCCCGAACCTGTCCGACCACAAGGTGAAGGGCGCAGCAAGCAAGATGAACTTCTCCTTCGACGCGTTTTAGCCCTGGGGGGTACCGTTTGAGGAAGAGCGAAGGGGTAAAAAAAAGGAGAACAAAAAAAAGGAAAAAAAAAAGGAGAAAAAAAAACACGATGAAACCCCCGCTTACTCCTATACAAAGAATCACCCCGTGGAAGAACTCCGTCCGGCGGAGACCCTACGTTAAAGTAGCCCATCCGCTTTGCTTTCCCCAAACGTGGTGGGGGTGCTGCACTGACGGGTGGGCCGCTAATGTGCCGCGCCCCCCGTGTGAAATTTGTCCTTGGCGCATGACCTACCATGTCGCATGTTCCCATGCTCAACGAATGAAAGGTGCCAACTTTGCCACCGTTACCGTCACAGTCACTCGAAGGGTGAACGGGTGAACAGGTGTGTGCAAGGTAAGCGGAGTGTAACGTGTCGCGTGACGTGCCCTTGATGTGCCCCGAACGTACCGCTTCACATGCCGCGTGTTTTTTTTTTTTTTTAAACGAGTCAGCTACGCCACGCGCTTCGCTTCGCTTCAATTCGCACGTCGTGCCGCTTTTAACGCAACGCTGCTTGGCACCAGTTGGGCTTTCTCCTTGAAGCAGCTCGTTTCGTTAAGTGTTTTTCTTCAGATGGGCTGTTTGCATTTACGCTCGACGTGCAGTTAAGCAGTTTGGCCATTTGGCCGTGTGCCCCTTGTACAGCTGCGGATAGTGCTTTTTTTTTTTTTTTTTTTTTTTTCCCCTTTTTTTCCCCCTTTTTCGCCTCTCCTCCCCGCTTGGTGCGAATGCCACGAAATTATGACCCGGAGGAACGTCGGGCTGGCGGCTAAATGCCTGGCCATCCTCTTCACCTGTTTTTTCTCCCCCTCTGAATGTAAAGGTGGGGGCAGGCAAACTTTCTTTTTGAGTCACCTGGTGGGGAATACAAAGCGGGGAGGCAAGACATGCCCAAGGGGGGTGGGTAGAGGCCTTATGGGTGGTGCCTCCCGCGCGAGGGCGACGACGCGGTGGAGGAGCAGCCATTTGGACTTCTCCCAAACAGGGGGCGACGGTCGTGCAGAAGGAAGGTGTGCAGGTGGGGTACTACACGGAGTGCGCGCCAGGTCAACCGCGGCCCCCATGAGTAGTCCCTTCACCACTCGGCTTGGCTCCTCGTCGGCCCCCCCCCTGCGGGCGCGCAAAATCGACCAGAAGGAAATCAAGCGGAGGAAGAACTACCAGTACGCCCTAAAGCACAAATACGACAGAAGCGGAAGGAGGATAAAGGACATTAACAAAGAAAAAAAATCTTTAAAAAAGAAAAAGCTGTTTGACTACGAGGGCTTTAAGGTAGATCGGATCTTTGCCTGCCTCAGTGAGGAGGACATGCAGGAGCTACGCGATGAGGAGTTGAAGCGAAAGTCGGGGGAGATTCTACATAACAATAAGTACATCGACACGTATGGGGTGGAGTCAGAGACGGACCTGGACGACGTGTGAGGCGCCACAGGGGGGGTCACCGCGTTGTGTAGCCTTACCGCGGTTTGGTTTGCCTTTCCCCCTCGACAGAGGCCCATACACGGGAGCATACTCCACCGCCGTAACCGCCACCCCTCTCGCAAGATGCTCAAGGGGAGGTACCTCCCGACCGGGGGGGCGACCCTCCTCTTCGCCATAACGACACTCCTTCTGAGCATGTGCAACGTCAAAATACTCATCTTATCGGAGGGGAGAAGCTTCAAGAGGTACTACCACCCAGCAGTTGGTTCGTCTCTCCTCAGCCCGTTGCGGCATCCGTGTGAACGTGCGTTTGAAGGTAGACGTAGAGGTGCGGAATTGAGAGGGGGACGCACCCCCTTGTTAAAAATCCCAGCGGTTCATCCTCCCAGGGGAAGGAAAGAAGTCTCCCTCAGAAACGTAAAGTGGTCCGCTCTACCAAGCGGATCCATTTTGCCAGACTGGAAGGAAGGCGTGAAAAAGATTGTGAGCACGTGGGGGGTGCTCCTTCGGGCAAACAGAGAGGAGAGCGCAGAGGTGCACCCCCTGAAGAACTGCCGGTGGGAAATCACCACCTTCAATTTTCTTCTGCAAAAGAGGACCTCCTTCTTGCTTCATATACACGACAATGGGATGGTAAAAACGTCCGACCATTTGCAAGGCACGTGGTTTTACAGCAACTATCACTTGACGTGGAGCGTGGATCTTGCGGACCGGCGTGTCTACTACACGGCGGAGGTGAGTCCACGATCATGCGGCGAGCGTGGAGTGACTGGTCTGGGGATCGGATCGATGAGATGGCCACGCATATTTGGCTCATTCTTCGGAAGCTCTTCTCTCCATTATGCGCCGCTCCACCACCACTTTTTTGCCGCTCCCCCTCGCAGCTGCTCTGGAACGGAGAGAAGAGCAAACTGGTCAAGGGCATCATCTATGAGGAGAGGAAACGCCGGCGCTTCTTCCTGCCCGCGTATTTTTTTCGGAAAATCCTCGGCTCCTTCGAGGGGCGCGTCTCCGTGGCGTAGTTCCTCTTCGCCGCGCGTGGCTTCGTTAGCAGGGAGGGAGAAGCAAATAGAAGCAGAGAGGGAGAGAAGGAGAGGCAAAGAGAAGCATCGCACTCCGTGGACGCTCCGCACTCTGTGGACGCCCCTTTCGGAGTGATCTCCCTGCGGGGCGCCCCATGACGGATCACCTCCGCCGCAGCATGTGAATCACACCCTGCACGATCCTTCGGATAATGTGCACAACCAAGTTGACGAGGATCCTTCTCGTGGCGATGGAGAGGATCCCATATGCATAACGCACCGCTTGTTTCGCCAGTTTGTTTCCTCTTCCCATTTTTACATTCTCAATGAATTCACTTCGACTGGAAGGAGGGTCCACCTGGTTAAAGTTATTTCTGTAGAAAAGGTTGAAGCTGGACAGGTCGTCGCGTTCTATCGGGGGGGAGAAGAAGAAGGTGGTTGGAAATTACTGGGGGGGGGGGGCGGTGCACACGAAGGGGTGCTGGCGAGGACGTCCCGCATGCAAGGAGTATCCATGCAGGGGGGGGAAGGGAATGGACACACAACTGCAAGTGTGTTGAGGCCGCCACGGTGAAAAAAAGGAAAAGAAAAAAAGGAAAGAAATAGGCTACGGAAGGGGGTCGCACGGGCCTCCCCCTTCATCCCGCTCCGCTCGGCTCCTCCCATGTCGCACCTCCGCTCATGCACCTTTGCTGTTGCCGCTTATCTCCCGCTCCGTGACCTCCTGCTGGACGACGCCGTCACGGTAGGTAATTATCTTCGTCGTCTTCTCGATGATTTTGTTTCCCCTCGGGATGATCTCCCTTTTGATGTTCGTCTCTGCGGGGGGTTAGGAAGTGGAATGAGAGGTATGAAGGGTTAAGAAGTGGTGGGGAGAGATAGGACGGGTAAGAAGAGGTGGGGAGAGATAGGAAGGGTACGAAGAGGTGGGGAGAGATAGGAAGGGTACGAAGAGGTGGGGAGAGATAGGAAGGGTACGAAGAGGTGGGGAGAGATAGGAAGGGTACGAAGAGGTGGGGAGAGATAGGAAGGGTACGAAGTGGTAAGGCGTGAGTCAAACTGGTTGGGATGAATCAAACTGGTTGCAATGAGTCAAACTGGTTGACTGGTCGGAATGATGCCGGGCGGACCCCCACCGTAGGCACGAATCTATCAGCAAGCGGCGCCAGGGAAATTACGTTTTATGTTGTCACTGCTGCTCCGGTAGGATCCTGCGAAGGGGAGGGGGTCGTCCAGATGAGGCCGCCCTTCCGATGGGATAGTCTCAATAGGACATCCCCATTGAGCATTTCCCAATGAGCCTGCCCCAGTGAGGCCGCTCCTGTGAGGCCGCTCCCGTGGGTGCTCGCTCCGGGCTGGCGAGCCTTACCCGCTGCTCCGAAATTGGCGAAGAAGTCGTCCCCCATCCCTCTGGGGGGGAAGTTGCCCTGCAGGAGAAAAACCGTTGAGGGTGCGGTGTGCAAAAAAAAAAAAAAGCGGTTGCAGCGAACAGGTTGCAGGGGGGTGTTGTGCGGGTGTGTGTTATGCGGGTGTGTTGAGGGGGCCTCCCCTTGGGATCTGCTCCACGGCGGTGCTCTGCAGGTTACCTCGCCAAACACGTTTGACTTGAAAAGATCATTGAGGTTCATCGTGCCGAAGACCTTCCTGAAGACCTTCTGAACTTCCTCATCGGTCATCCTCCTCGTTTGGAAGGCGTAATTCGTTTCGTCACCGCCGTTCCCGCTGGCATGGTTGGCGTAGTTGGCGTGGTTAGCCTGGTTTGCGTGGCTGCTGCCGGCACAGAAGCCGCCACTCAGCTGACTATCATACAGCCGCTTTTTACTTTCGTCACTCAGCGTCTCATACGCTTCCGTTATTTCTCTGAACATCCTCTCGGACTCCTTTCGATTGCTTGGGTTCCTGTCTGGGTGGTACTTGAGGGCCAGCTTTCGGTACGCCTGCTTTATTTCATTTTTGCTGCTGCTTCGCTGGACGTTCAGGATTTCGTAGAAGTTCCTCGTGCTGAAGGGTCTGCAAGAAGCGGTGGTGGGGCAGCAGTGAAGTGGTGGGGAAGCGGTAAAGCAGCAGCAAAGCGATGGTGACGTGATAACCGTACAGCCGCATAACCACCGCGCAGCTCGGCTGCCCATTCACCCCGCGGGGCGTACCTCCTCTGGAAGGCGCAGTTGGGCGCCTCCTTGAACAGCCGCCTCTTGACGGCGCCCGACACGCCCAGGCCATGGGAAAAGCCAAAGTACCGCTTGCGAATGAAAAACATTTTTCTCAATCACTCTGTTGGTCGGAGATTTCCTCGGAGGAGATCTCCACAAGGGAGGCCTACAAAACGCCACAGAGAGTTGACATTCCGTTGAGGTGACTCTTTTTTTTTTTTTTTTTTTTTTTTTATTTTTTTTTTTTTTCATATGAGTGTATTCATCGAAGAGGTGGAAAAAAAAAAAAAATAATTTCCCTCTCTGGGGGGTAGTAGCACAGTGCGTAGTTGCACGTCCGGATGGTGCGGCTGCTAAAAATGGGGAGGCCGCTTAAATTGGGTGTCTCTCAAACTTCGGCCCCATTTGGCAACCTCGCCGTGGTGACGCGCATGATGCAAGTTAAGCATCATCACAGTTTGCCCCTTGTGTAGGAAAAAAAAAACTCACCTCAATTTGCATTCCACCGAATTGGTACGCACACCAATGTGGTTCCTTTTTCCTATTGCGGGCCGCCCTCAAAAGTGAACGGCCAAAATGGCACCCGCCTCGCCTCCAGTTGCAACCCCCGTTGTCTCCCACACCACTGCAAGGACAACTGGCGCGGGGGAGAAACTCCGTTTGCACTTCCTGGTTGGCCACGCCGCATCGCCGCATGGCAACACCGTAACGTCGCTACCCACTGAGGATACCCCTGAGAGGAATGCACACTTTCGCAATCACTCCTCGATGAGTGTATAATTAACGAAGGGGGAAGAGACTTCATTTAAGTGCTTTAAAAGGAAAGAGTGGAGAGGGGAGAGGCGAGTGGAGGAACAGACGGGGAGAAAAGGGTGAAACGTAACATTAAACGGGGGAAAAAAAAAAAAAAAATTCCTCATTTGTTTTTTGTTTTTTTTTTCTTCCCACACATATATATGCACATACACATACGCTTGGAGGTGCACATGGGCTACACATACATGAAGGAAAAACAAACAACCGATTCGGTTACATGGGAAATAATGTAGTGGTGACGTGGCGAAATGGGGAGTAAAAAAAAAAAAAAAGAAAAGAAAAAGAAAAAGAAAAAGAAAAAGAAAAAGAAAAAGAAGGGACAACACATACGCACGTACAAACATACGTACACACATACGTAGATGGGTATATATAAAGGCACACGCAAGCGCGTGGCTACGCCCCTCCGCGCGCTGCTCTGCTAAGATGGGAAACTTTTTAAAATGCACATATGGGCCGCAACGCCGACAAAGGCAGAGCGTGCCCAGCAACATCACAACGTTCAAGAAAACCTACATCAAGATGGGCACACACAACTTATAACTTATCACATGTGTGTGCAAAGAGGTAAAATGTAACGTTAAAATTAAAAAGGGGGGGAGAAAAAGAAAAAAAAAAAAAAAAGGAAAAAAAAAAGGGGGAGGAAAGAGAGGGAAGGTCAATCCAATTATACACAACAGGAGTTTTTATGATGAACGTGCAAAGTTAATAAAATACGGGTTGAAATGGTAGACCCCCCCAAAAACAGACATACCCCTCCAAAAGGGAAAGAATGTAGCTCTCCCATCCCCCCCCTTTTTTTTTTCTCTCTTCGGGCACTTCTTCTCCTCACTGCACAGCGCACCTGCGTTCCGCTTCTTCGTAACGTTTCGTGTCTTCACTTTTGAGTGAGTGGTCCATCTCTCTATCTGTTTTGCAGATGGGGGCACTCCTGCATGTGTGCGCGATCATGGCTGAGTTGCTACTGGCGCTTCTCCCACAGGCGGTTTAAATTGATTAAAAAAAAACTCCTTTCTATGCCTTTTGCTTAACATTCGCTTATTTAACGCTGCTCCTTTAATGTTGCTTCTTTAACGTTGCTCCTTTAATGTTGCTTCTTTAACGTTGCTCCTTTAATGTTGCTTCTTTAACGTTGCTTCTTTAACGCTGCTTATTTAACGCTGCTTCTTTAACGCTGCTTCTTTAACGCTGCTCCTTTAACGCTGCTCCTTTAACGCTGCTTCTTTAACGCTGCTTCTTTAACGCTGCTTCTTTAACGCTGCTCCTTTAACGCTGCTCCTTTAACGCTGCTCCTTTAACGCTGCTCCTTTAACACTTCTTTAACTTTCCTCCTCGAGCAAACCCTCCCTCACACATTTTCATTCAGCAGGTTGTCAAAGGAGACCCCCTTGCTGAGGCATCGAATGTAGTGGTAAATGAAATCCCCCATGAGCACCAGCTGGACGATCTGCATGATTACGACCCACACGCCGACGTAGGATTTGATCTGCAAAAGGGGGTGAACAGGAAGTGAAGCGGTGAAGCGGCAGTAACGAAGCGGAAGTGATGACGAGGCAGCGACGAAGAGGAACAACATGCGCGCCGCGTCAACGGGGGAACAACGCAACCCGCATGCACACTGCCATTACGATGTTGTCCGAGGAGTTCAACTCCCTATGTGACACTATCCAAAATAGGAAAGACAAAACCTACGGGGTGGACGCGAAAAGGAGGAAAGGAGCCAAGTCAATGGGTGAGAAAATATAGGGGGGGAAAAAAAAAAAAAAAAATGCACTTTACACACACATTCACCGCAACGGGGTTACCTTTGAAAAGGCTTGTGAGGCCAGGAAGTGGGTGGTAAAAGCTGCCACTTTGCCCTGAAGAGGAAAGAAGGGGAGAAGGGTGGCAGTTTCGCATCGCAGGGGGGAAACATAAAAAAGCAGCAAAAAAGGCAGAAAAAAATGAACGAACAGTTAGCTAAAAGTGAGCTAAAAATATATGAAAAATCGCCTGAACGGTGCAGGTATTTTTTCCTTCTTTTTTTTTTTTTTTTTTTTTTTTGGGGCCCTTCTTACCTCCTTTTGAAACATGGACAGCTGCGGCAGCACGCACACGGACTCCAGGTACAGGGCAAAGGACCAGGCGACCTGCAGGGTTGGAAAGGGTTGGGGTGTTAGCATCGATGTTCACGTGTATTGTTGCGCAGGTAAAAATTTTGCCGCTCTGTTGCGCTTACGTCCGCGGGGAGGAAGGAGTTCAACGAGGGGTGCACGAAGATGGCGATGACAAACGCGGGGATGATCAAAAAGAGGTTGTTAAAGATATCGTTCGTGCTGTCGTAGCTGTTCTTGTATTTATATCTGCACAGGTACACGATGCAGCAGTTGATGAACAGCGAAACGGCTTCGACCAGTTGGTAAAGCCAATCCCCACTTTTGTCATAAGGCAGGTATCCTTCGAAGGGTACGATGGAGAGTAGCCTGGCCGTGTTCAGGACGACGTAGCATTCCATCATCTTGAGGGACACCCCTGCACACGATTTATTCATTTCAATTTTTAAAAACACCATGAGGAAGGAAAACATGCTAATCACGGACGATAGGGTTAGGAGGAAGGAAAAGTCCCCATCGGAAAACAAGTGGTAAAATACAAATATGATCAGCAGGAAGAAGCAGTAGATTTTTATGGACGCGCTGTGGTCTGACAGGTACCTCTTCATTTTCTCCACGTCGTTCACTTTTCGCATGAAGTCGTTTACGCCCTTCATTTTGTCCGCGGGGTGGTGCCTCTGTTGGGGTGATGCTTCTGTTGGGGTGATGCTTCTGTTGGGGTGACGCCTCTGTTGGGGTGACGCCTCTGTTGGGGTTACACCTCCGTTAGGGTTACGCTTGTCACTGGATAATAAACGGTCAGCTAGCTACCTGCGCATATGGGGAGTGAGCAATCGACTTTATTTCCTCGTGTGGGGAGTGAGCAGCCGACTTCTTATCCGCGTGCGTGTGGATCGTTTTAAAAGCCTCTCTGAGTGGCTGTTTACGTGTGCAAAAATATCGGCGTGTAACACATGGCACACGTTTCGTTATATTCGTCGCGATGGCCACGTTTGTCAAACTGGGGGCGTTCCCAATGAGCGCTACTCCGTTTGTATGTTCTGCGCTTTTCCCCTGAAGATGGTGAGAGTTCGTCTGGTACCTCTTTCACCCCTTGCGTTTTTTGCTTTTACGTGCACCTCCGAAGGTGTGATTGTAATTCCCCTCGTTCGCTCTTATCTTGACAGCAAAAAAAAAAAAAAAAAAAAAAAAAAAATTGGTGAGCAGACTATTCGGGCTGACGCAAGTGGGAACTATGCGTTTCGGTCCTTCGTTTCATTGGGGTAATGATCGATCTTGAGGTTGCTTCGCCAAACGGTTTGTAAACACACGTAGGGAAGGATGTGTGGGTATGTGAGAGGGTATGTGAGGGGGTATGCGTGAGGGTATGCGTGAGGGTACGCGAGAGGGTATCCGTGTGGGTATGCACATGGGTCATGCGTGTTGGCATTCTTGTGGGTACACAAAAGGATACGCATGTGGGCACGCGTGTGAGCATGTATCAGAGCCTGGGCCCCTCTCCTTCACGTGCGTACGAGTGAACTTCGCGCCCTTCCCGCCCTTCGCAGTGTATGCACGTCGGTTGGCCAGCTTCCCCAGTTTCGCTTCCTGCCTGCCTCCCGATCTGCAACTCTCGCGCGGATGCGCTTGCACTTGCGCTTGCGCGTTTTTCCTGCTCAGCCTAACCTACAGTTTGCGGCATGCCAAACTGCGATTGTTCGCGTACTGGCGTATTGGCGTGTTGGCGTGTTGGCGTGTTGGCGTGTTGGCGTGTTGGCGTGTTGGCGTGTTGGCGTGTTGGCGTGTTGGCGTGTTGGCGTGTTGGCGTGTTGGCGTGTTGGCGGCTGGGCTGCTTGGCTACTTCGCTACTTCGCTTCACATCGCGAGGTATCACTTTTGATTCACTTTCACTTGGAAGTATTCCGCGTTATTTCGCTTGCATATCATCATAAAACGCTTTGTATTTTTTTTTTTTTTTTTTTTTTTTTCGCCATCGTTTGTGCTTTTTTTTTTTTTTTTTTTTTTTCTACCTCCTGATCTGGCAAGGTAAAAAAAAAAAAAAAAAAATCACCTTTCCTTTCCCATTTGGTTACCTCCCCCGTGACGAGTACATTCACGAAATACACGCCAACACGATGGTGTGATTTTCCTTTTTTATCATCCGCGTGGCATACTGATATGGGAAAAAGAAAAATGTACCTTTTCCCCCCAGGGGAGGTACACCCTTTCCGCTCGCCCTGCTGGCGGTTCAACAGATCTGGGTAGGCGATGTACAGAGGGGGGGTAACGCGGTAATGGGTCAAACGGGTGTGGGAGCGCGCCAGTCGGGGAGCATACCAATCGGGGGAACGTACCGTCTAGTAATCTCACCAGCGTAGTGACCGCACCAGCCTGGTGATCTCCAGACCTCCGAAGCACGCAGCTCACATTCATGCGGCAACCTCCGGAAAACCCTCCCCCCCAGGACGCGCTCTTCCAACGCTGTGCCAACGATGTGTTTTTTCGCCCCTCTACATTGGTTCAACACGATGTGAATGTTAATTCCGTGCACGGTACTCACCATTTGAAGCTACTATCCACGTTTTGTCACCCCATCGGAAAGACGACCAGACAAGCCATTCTCATTCACATTCACATTCCTATTCCCATCCCCGTGGGTGATTATTTTATATTCTCCTTGGTCACTAATTGGGTGCTTTCTGTTGGGCCAGTTTTTTTATTCTCCCTGGCCCCCCTTTGTACAGCAAGGCAAACGAAAGAACGTAGCAGATTGGGTGCCTTTCCAAATGTAACAAATGAGGGTAGACAGAAAGGCTGCTGGAAAACACGAGGCTGCTCTTTTTACCCAACGAGTGGGAAGCATCTATTGGTGTGATGATCGGTGTGCAATTTTTTGCAAAACGTTGGTTTTCCCATTTGCTCGCAAAGTTGTGTTATCCGTAATGGTGAGTTAAGCAAATTCCGTCGATTTTTTTTTTTTTTTTTTTTTTTTTTGCTCAGCTAGCCAAACGTAGTTGCACACACCATTCGGTGGAGCATTCCAAATGGGGAAAGAGGCATCCACTCGAGGGGCGCCCGCTAGGTGGTCCTACTCATAGACGATCAGTCACAAGGCAGAATTGTTGGTGCCTGTGCGAATGAACCAGAGGGTGCAGCAGCTTTGCCTCCGCCGCAGGATTAACCTCGCCATTCGTGTTCGCCAAATTGGCGCACCAGTCGCTTCGGTGGTTCACGCCAATTGCTCATGAGAGTGCTTCCTCAGAGTGTGATGTCCCACGTTGGGGGTGCTTTCCCCGGCCATCTGCATGTTACCGCGGTTTGCGCCGCTCATCATTTCGCACCGCTGTGGTAAACTCGGGGATATAAACAAAAAAGTTAAGAAAGGCACATGTGGCTGTGGCGGCTGTGGAAGCTGCGGGAGCTGCACGTGTAGGTTTCCCCGTCGGCTTCTTCCCCTCATCCCATCTCCACTTGTCTGTTCCCTTTTAATTTTTAAAGGAAAAACGGACAGGTATCTCCCCCCACCGCGTGGATGTCAATTTTGCGTTGGAGGGAACATGCCGAGGTGAGGGGCTGTCGTCTCAATTAAAGTTTCGCCTGGCACACACCGACCGACTGATCAGTGGCCGTCTGGCCGAAGCGCACAAATGGGAAAAAAAAAAAAAAAAAAAAACACTGCAAGAAAGGAACTCTATTTTTAAAAGAGATGTACCATTTGGAGGTATTCCCTTTTCGCGCGACTTGGCAGGTTTGTTTCTTCTTTTTTTTTACCTTTTTTTTTTTCTTCTCTTTTTTGTGTGCGGCAAGGCACCCTCGCGCGCTGCCCGTGCAACGGTGAATGAATCCCGGGGGAGCCTTCCCACGTTTAACTTTTACGAGCGTGGATACACCGATGGGACTGACGAGGGAGCAGACCAATCGGCATCGCCATGAGTAGAGGGAGAGCAGCACAAGCGAGTATCGCCCACCCTTCCACAGTGAGCATAACACCGAATGGCTAACGAAGCTGTGTAATCAACACAGTTCCTTTCGCATGCCTTTGTTTCTTCCAACTGTTTGTGTGGCCCTCCCCTCTTCACAGTGCTCTGCACGCAAAGAAAGGGAGAGGGAGCTTTTTTTTTTAGAGGGAACAAAAAAATTATAAAAAAAAAAAAATCCAAGCGATAACGAACCAAAGACTTGAGTACCACCCCATTCGTTTGAGCAAACCGTCAACTGCACTGCTACTCAAGGGGATTGCCCCCAAGGGGGAAAGCTTAGTCTCGAGGGAGGTGGCACAAGGGGCGGTCTTCCCGCGTCATGCAGGTGGAAGTCACCCCGCTTCACCCAAGGGGAGCACGTTCCCCCGCCGCATATGCATCGTCACCGCGATTACACAACGCCACCGCGACTACCTCCCGTGAGTCACCTCTCCTGACATGTTCACACCCCTCGTGAGGACCCCCCGATGGAAGAGAAGCCCGACCAGGCGTTAAGCCCCCCCCCTGTGGAGGGCCTCCCTGCAGGGGAAGCAGCGCAGGAAGATACCGCTGAACAGCGGACAGATGAGAGAACCGTCGGGAGAGATGGAGACCCCACAGGGAGTGACCAACAGGAGCTAACCGGAAAGAAGGACAACGTAGACGAGGTGTTCAAAAGTGTGGAGGAGCGAATAGATAAAAATATGGCCCTCGTTGATGATGCGTCGAGGGCCCTTATGATGTTAAGTGGGGAGTGTCAACCGGAGGAGGGAGTCGAGGTGGGCGTCTTTCCCCCCGCTGCTGCGCAGAAGGATGTGCGCGGTGGGGGCAGTGAGAGTTGCTCCCCTGGCACCGCCAACCCACAGGGTAGTGGCGAGAGCCCCAAGAAGGCCACTGACACTATGAAGGCCACTGACACTATGAAGGCCACTGACACTATGAAGGCCACTGACACTATGAAGGCCACTGACACTATGAAGGCCACTGACACTATGAAGGCCACTGACACTATGAAGGCCACTGACACTATGAAGGCCACTGACACTATGGTAGAAGCAACCCAGCAGGGGGGAGCCAACAGCCCGGGGAAGGATCCCCTGTGCAGGGAGGTAATGATCAACCGGGATGACTGCGAAGACGGCGATAGCAACTGCGACGAGGACACGTGGTCCAACGTGAGCTACCTGTCCGTGGATGAGGCCAGTCTGTATCACGAGGCGGCCGAGGTGTGCGCGGCGGCGCCGAAGCAGGAGCAGGCGAGGTGCTCGAGGGAGGAGCTGCGGCGGCAGATGCTGAGGAGCGACGAGGAGGCGGAGCGGCGGGCAGAGCGGCAGCAACCAGCAGTGGAGCATCCAGCAGGGGAGCAGCCAACAGGAGAGCATCCAGCAGGGGAGCAGCCAACAGGAGAGCAGCCAACAGGCCAACCGCTAACAGGCCAACCGCTAACAGGCCAACCGCTAACAGGCCAACCGCTAACAGGCCAACCGCTAACAGGCCAACCGCTAACAGCGCAACCGCCAACAAGCCAACCGCCAGCGGCGGACCTGTCGAAGCAGCTCGCCCTGAACGCGATCGACAAGTCGTTCATACAAATCCCCCTCAAGTGCATCCTAAACTGTTTCCGAAACATCCAGAAGGAGTTGGAGAGGAACTTCACCATCATCACGCTGTTCATAGAGAAGCGGCTAGTCAACCTGACGGATGAGATTTACCTGAACAAGCTGAACACCATCATCGAGAAAATGGAATCATTACGGAGCAAAGTAATGGAATCAAAGATGCATCTGGAGAAATATGTCAACCGTTTGGCTAGTCGACTCAAGTACATCTACTTCGAGGGAGATATCCAGTTGGAAAATTTGAAGCATGACTTCCGCTTCGAAATGTATGAGAATCGAATAAATTGGCTAGTCGACGGGTTCTTATCTAGATACGGGTTCTTTGACACGGTAGAAGTATTCACCAAAAGGTACAAATTGGGATACTACTCAGATGCAGATGTGTATAGGGAATACCTAGACATAATAACCGAACTGAAGAGGCACAATATCAAGCCGGCACTAGACTGGTGCCAAAAGTACAAATCGCAATTAAAAAAAATCGATTCAAATGTAGAAGCAGAGCTGCATCTGCAATTTGTCATTAGCATAATTTGTGAAAATAAATTTTTTGAGGCCATTGAGTATATCAAAAAAAGCGTCTGCAAACCGGATGAGCAGATCTCTGCAGATGTGAAGTTCCTCGTGACGTACATCGGGTTGTATGGGTCCAACGAGAAGAGACACTCCACGGATGCGTTGAGGCGATTCAAACGGAGGAGATGGCGTAAAGTTATAAAGTCGTTTCAAGAGGTGTACTCCGAAATAACGGGCGTGCTGAACAAGCCCCTACTGGAGCTGCTGCTGAAGGCTGGGATTTCGGTCGTCAAGACGGAGCAGTGTGGGAAGCAGAAGTGCACCAAGTGCCCCACGTGCATCGACGAGCTTAGGCACACCATCATGCAGGTGCCGCACATACAGAAGACCAAGAGCTTCCTCGTGTGCCCCTACACCAGCGAAGTTATGGACGAGAAGAACCCCCCCTTCACCACCCCCGCGGGCCACGTCTTCTCGGAGAAGGCCATCTCCCTCTTCGTCAAGTCGGACGACGTGTTCGAGTGCCCCGTCACGGCGGAGCGCTACCGCATGCAGGACCTGTCGCGGCTGTTCATTTGAGGGGGAGCGGCGCGTGTGGCGGTGCAGCGGAGCAGCGGTGCACACCGTGTACGGCTAACTCCCTCCAGTTTTGCCTCCAACGATGTTTGCTCCGCAGCGGTGAGGGAGGGGCGCCTCTCCGGTAGAATGCCTCTCCACTAGATGTACCGCTACACGCGCCGCTATTCGCGCCGCTACACGCTAGATGACCTTGGTGATGATCCCCGAGGCGACGGTGCGGCCGCCCTCGCGCAGGGAGAAGCGCAGGCCGCTGTCCAGCGCGAGGGGGTACATGAGCTCGATGGTGCACTTGATGTTGTCGCCCGGGTTGGCAACCTGCGTGTCTTCGTTCAAAATGACCGCGCAGTTCACATCTGCCGTTCGGATGTAGGCCTGGGGTCTGTAGTAGGAAGAAAACGGGTTCTTCCTGCCCCCCTCCTCATTCTTCAAAACGTACACATCACTCTCGAACGTTCTGTAAGTCTTCAGATTGGGCACCTTGGTGACCACCATCCCTCTGGATAAGTCATTTTTCTTTACATTTTTGAGCATGACTCCTATTTGATCCCCGGCTTGTGCTGCATCTAACGTTTTCCTAAACATTTCAATTCCGGTGACGACCGTTTTGATGGGCTTCTCCCGAATGCCCATGATTTCCACAGCATCATTAAGCTTCAAGGTTCCCTGTTCGACTCTCCCCGTGGCGACAGTCCCCTTCCCCGAAATCTGCAGAACGTCATCAATGCTCATAAGAAATGGAAGGTCAATTTTTCTCTTCGGCTCATCAATATAGTTATCGCAGGCATCTAGCAGCTTCAAAATGGAGGGCACGCCATACTCAGACTGGTCATCGTTGAGTGCCTTTAGAGCCGACCCCTTCACAAAGGGGATGTTCTCCCCATCGTATTTGTAAAAAGATAAAAGCTCCCGAATTTCTAACTCGACCAAATCTACCAACTCTCCATCATCGCACATGTCAATTTTGTTCAAAAATACAATCATTTTTTCTATGCCTATTTGCCTCGACAGCAAGACGTGCTCCTTTGTCTGGGGCATCAACCCATCGTAGGCAGAGACCACTAGGATAGATCCATCCATCTGGGACGTTCCTGTAATCATATTTTTCACATAATCCAAATGACCAGGACAATCAATATGACTGTAGTGTCTCCTCTCCGTTTCGTACTCTACATGAGTTGCGTTGATGGTGATTCCTCTCTTTTGCTCCTCCGGTGTTTTATCTATTTCTTCATACGACTTGAAGGTCCCTCTGTTTTGATTTGCACACACTTTCGTGATCGCTGCCGTTAGAGTTGTTTTCCCGTGGTCTACGTGTCCGATGGTTCCTATGTTCATGTGCGGCTTCTTCCTTTCGAACACTCCAATGGCGAAGTGTCTGCGCGTTTGGGGGAACGCCTGCCCCGCTTTCTCTGGACTGCCAACCTTCCAGCGATTCCTTCCACTGTGCGGGACGCTTCCCAATACGTCCATCAGCCGACTTGCCGAGCGGGCCAGCGCAGGGGGGCCCCCCCCGGGAGCCGCCCCCAGCAGCTTCCGCCTGCCGCTTATCATCTGCGGGGGCAGCACGTGGAAAAAAAGTACTCAGATGAGGGGAGCCAACTCAAGCGAGTGGCACAGATTTGAACGAGGGGAACAGATTTGAACGGCTTCAAATTGCTTCAAACTGCTTCAAACGAATGGGGGCGTCCCCGAACTTCACCAAACTGGCTTACCTACACGCAGGTGCGTACGCACATGAGCAGTTCCTCACCGTGGAGAGGAGTACTCAACAAGGAGGAGGGGGGTAACCTCTACGATGGGGAGCCTCCCCGGACACCCATCGCTTTTTCCCCGCAGCTACTTTGGGAGCGGCGCCAAACGTTGCTCCGATCGTCCCGGTCAATCTGCCCACGTCAAACTGTTCGGTGTAGAAATGGCGTTGCGTCACTCCGCTGCCGCTTCGCTGGGGGGCGACTTTCCGCACCTTCACAGTTCACTTGGCTCGATTTCGTGTAGCACATGGCGCCTGTCACTGTGTCACCCGTGTTGCTTCAGCTTTTCTTTTCTTTCTTCTGCTAACCCGTTGCATGACTGCTCTTTAGGCGAAGCGTGTTGGCAAAAAAAAGAAAAAAATGAGGCAACAAGGGTGCGCTTTCTTCAAACCCACCAAGGTGCCTTCTCTTATACCCACCAAAGGTGCCTCCCCCTCTCTTGTACGTACGCCCACACCGCACCACTGCAAAAAAAAAAAAAAAAAAATTACCTGTCCCTTTTGGAAGCGCCATGAGCACCCCCCGCTGTGCTTCACAAAATGGGGAAACAAAATAAAATTAGATTTCTCTCCACCTGTACACCCTCCCGTTCTCACACATTTGGAGAGGACTCCCACCTGCATCCCCTGTTCGCTTCGCTTCACTTCGCTTCTCCCCCACCATGCAGCGCCGCGGAGGACCCCCCCCCGCGAACGGCGCGCACAAGCCGAGGCACTGGCATTTAGCGGCAACCCTCCTCTGCTGCCTCCTCGTGAGAATCGCCACCTTCTACCTCACACACATTCTGCAAGGAAGCGAATACACATACATTCACCAGTTAATCTCTCTTGAGGGGGAGGGGACTCCCCATGGAGGTCCCCACAAAAGGGGGCGTCTTTCCCACCCGGGAGAGGAGACACGTTACTTCCCATTCAACCAAAGCAACGAAACAAAAGAGCTGCAAGAGTATTTCCAAAGGAACAAACGAAGTGGAAATCTAAAACAAAAGCAAAAAGAAAAAATAAAAATAAACCCAAAACAGTTTTTAATAAAAAATGACTCGATGCATTACGCGTTCAACTCAGATGTTTACAACTTAAAGTACCTCTACGAAAGCGACGTGTTGGGACGTCTCTCCGCAGACGTGTACTCCTCCCTGACTGTGCGCGTCAACCCCCTGCTGCTCAAGGCGCTGCAGTTCGCGCTCCTGCGGGGGGGGGGTGGCAGCGGCAGCGGCAGTGGTGAACGTGGTGAACGCGGCGAACGCGGCGGACGTGCTTCTTCCCGCGCTTCTTCCCGCGCTACTTCCCGCGCTGCTCCCCCGCTGAACACCCCCGAGCTGCGCTTCTTCCTCCTCATCTGCGCAGTCGACCTGCTCGTGGGCGTCCTCCTATTCCTAATAGCGCAGCGCCTGGCGGAGTGGGGAGCCTACTTCCGCTATGTCAACCAGGATAGGAGTGGCGCGCGGCAGTTGCAAGACGAGCGCAGTTTGCAAAACATGAGTGACGAGCGCAATTTGCCGTATGCGCTTCCCCTGCAGTGGAAGCTGATCGACCCCATTCTGCTGACCAACCTCTACCTGAACAACCCCCTCACCGTCCTGGCCAACAGCTTCCTCTCCTTAGACAACCTTAAGCTCCTCCTAATAACCGCGTCTTTTTATTTGGCCCTTAGAAGGATCAGAAGCGAAGCCTCTCCCCCCCATAAGTCAACACCCAACCTGATAGCAATCCTCCTTGTAAACGCCATGCTGCTCTACGCCACATCATTTCACTTCATCCTCATCCTCATCGGCGTTAATAACTTCGTGGTGTATTCCCACCAGGGGATACTGTTCAAGCACAAGCTTAAGGTGCCTCTTGGCTCCCTGCACATGCTTTTGATTATTCTTCAAAATTTGGCTCTGCTCATCGCGACGCTGGCTGTGTATGCCCTCCTCCTGCTGGCCTCTGCCTACGTCAACTCGGGGTCTTGGGTAAGCCGTCTAAGGGCGCTAAGCAGCGGTGTGCATCGCTGGTCAAGGTCACCGCGTCTCACCACTGCTAATCGCGTCACACCGCTTTTCACCGCGTCTCACCACTGCTAATCGCGTCACACCGCTTTTCACCGCTCCTCACCACTGCAGTCCTTCCTAAACAACACCCTAATTAACGAGTACAAGGTCCTCTTCCTGCTGCCCAACTTGGGGAATTACTGGTACCTCTTCTCCACGGTAAGGCTCTTCGCGCGTTGTGCCCCCCTGGTTGGCATAGCCCGTTTGGCGGTGGCTGCTTTGGCGCAGTTGGCTTGGCGGTAGTCTGCTTGACGGTAGACTGCATTCCCGTCAAACTTGTACGCTGCGAAGCTTCCCAAACCGGCAAGTAACGCCGCTCCCCCTTCCCCTCCTCAGATGTTCCGGGACTACTACCACTCCTTTTTGTTCCTCTTCCACGTAAACGACAGCACTTGGCGTAGGAACGGCGTGCACGATGTGCAATCGCCTGACGCATGTCAGCCCCGTTTAGCACCCCTTTCACTGACGTTGCCATTGCCTCTCCCTATTGCTCCTCATATTGCTTCCCCCCCTTGATGCAGTTCCACGTGTTCCTGTACCCCCTCCCTCTGCTCTTCCGCCTGGTGAAGACGCCGCTGATTTATTTAAAAATTATGATTTCGGTGAGCATTCCTTTTTTTTTTTTACTCGCCCATTTGCACATCTGCACTGCGCACCCCCCACACACATTATATGCTACCCCATAACTTTTCCCCTGCAGATTGCTTTGGTTTTTCACCCCAACATAACGGTGAACGACATTGTGTTTTCTTTGGTACGCTTTGGCGGCATGTCCGCTTAGGAGTTGTCTACCTATAAATGCATCACCCTACACACACACACATACATACAGACACACTTGCATGGCTACCTTGGGGGTGATGCATTTATCCCTTTAATTACCCCCAACCATTGGACCCCCCCTTCTGAACGACCCATTTCGGCCCACACATCACTACGTCTCCCCCCTCCCTTCAGCTGCTGCTCGTAATTGACTACGAAAGGACAGTTTATGCCATCCCCTTCGCCAAACTGGTAACATTCGTGCTTACAAAAATTTCCCACCAGCTTCTGCGTGTGCAGATATACTCACGTGGGGGAGTTTTCCTCTTTCCCCCTCCCCATGAGTCAAACTGTTTAACAGAGCAGTGTATCCTGTTAAGCATTCCTTTATCAACATCACCTGCATTCATCTCCCTTTTTTTTTTTTTTTTTTTTTTTTTTCTTTCCTTTTGAAGATAATCATCCTGCTGGGGAACTTGGGGCTTTTCTTTGTCACAACAAACTTGTGGTTGCGCAAAAACACGGGCAATGCCAACTACGCCTTTTTTAACCAGCTGATCGTTTTCAACATAACGAGTAGGTCTACATGCAACGCCGTTTGCGGCGTTTCTGTCCATTTAGTGAAGGGTGTCTCCCCAAACACACACACACAGACGAATGTAGATAAAAGCACCTTGCCTGGTCATACACCTAAAAATGCGCATTTCCAGTTTTGCGCCTTAAAAGCGATGCAAATCACCTTACCTGGTCATATTTTTTTTTTTTTTTTTTTTTTTTTAAACAGCTTTTATCATCACAAGCAGCATAAAATTTTACATCCGCGTCCAAACGCCGGAGAGACAACTGCAGGAGGGGAAATGCATCGTCGTGTCGACGGAGAAAGCCAAGTTTAACCTTTTTCAAACTTTGAAGGAGACCTTCATGTAGTTTTTCCACGGGGGATGGCGGCCACGCGGAGGGGCAGCTACCGCAAGATGATTCCTTTTGAGCGGTCATATTTACTGACCCTCATTCTGCACTGCCCTTTTTGCTCCCCCTTTTTTGAGTCCCCCTTGCATGCTGCCCCCAACTTTGCCGCTTCATTAGCCTCAAATTTGTTTCCCCGCGTGAAGAAATGGGATAGCGGTTGGAAACTCCTCGCGGAAACTGCCTTACTTCTGCTTGGCAACTGGCTCTTTTCCACGCAATTGTTTTCCATGAAGTTATTCTCCGCGTGGCTATTTTCCACCGGTTTGCTCCCCCACGTGCTCATACGAGTAGATCAGAGCAGAACAGAACAACCAGTTTGATCCCCCTTGCGGGCATTCGCCCTTGTGGGGTGTTTTTTTTTTTTTTTTACGAAATGTGCCCAATTGTTAGCGCCCCCGAGTTATTAACCAATGGGGAGTTAAGTGCAACGTGGCCCTTGCAGGACGTGACGAAAGGGGTTGTTTCTCCCGCTGGGAAGTGCTGTCCTCGCTCGGGTGGCAAGTTGGTGAGAGGGGTGCCCGTACAATAACAGGTGGGCGCATTCGTTCGCGCGTGTTCAAACGAGCTGTTCCGCACCCCCGCGCATGGTAATAGCGATGGTAATAGCGATGGTAATAGCGATGGTAATAGCGATGGTAATAGCGATGGTAATAGCGACAGTGATAGCGACTGCGATAGTGATGGTGGTGCCGGTGGTGACGCTTCCCTATCGAAGCAACGCGAAGGCAACCCACCCTGACCGATCGGGGACGAGTAACTTACTGGTTATTTTCCACATGGAAAGCATCTGAAAGGGGTGGGGAAAATAATGTTTGCACCCGATTGGTTTGCTCAACCTTGCTTTATATCCTTCGCGGAAGGTGCCCGCACGCTATGCAGCATAGGATCGTAAGCGTAAGCTGTGGGAGGGATGCGGGCACAACATGTAAGTAACCTTTCGATTTACATTTTTTTTTTGTACATATAAAAACATACGTGCAGCGCCATTTTGGCTGTTTTTTTTTTTTTTTTTTTTTTTCCAGCGAGGGTCGGGCTAGCCATTTTTTGGCCCCCCAACGGGAAGGCAGTGGCTACCTCCGCGGGCTGCGGCGGGGTCGCCCGCAGGGTTTGCATACCGTAGTGGCATACAGGCGTAGCATAAAAGAGTAGCATACATGCGCAGCATAAAATAGCAGCATACAGTTGCATACGATTCACATGGGGGAATTTCTCATATATGTATAGGCGTATACCTCCCCGTTTGGCTGTTTTTTTGGCTGTTTTTTTTCCCGTAAAAGGGCAATTCGCGCGGAAGAGGCGGCGAAGTTGTTCGGCGGCGAGGTTGCTCTGCTGTGAAGTCGCCCAACTGCAAAGCCGCCGAGCTGCAAAAAGCCGCAAAGTTCAAAGCCAACCCTTTTGATGATAAATGATTTATTTACCATTTGGGTCATTTTAACTGCAGGGCAAGTTCAATTTAATCCCCCCCGTAGCAGCTGCATTTTCGTTCTTAAAAAATAAATAAAAAAGGAAAATAAAATAAAGCAAAATAAAACAAAATAAATGAAATAAAATAAAACAAAACAAAACAAAACAAAACAAAATAAATAAAAGAAAACAAAATAAATGAAAGAAACATTTAAAAAATGCTTTCTCGTTTTCCCATTTTTATGTTTTCATTTTTTTCACTTTTTTCACTTTTTTCATTTCTTTCATTTCTTTCACTTTCCCATTTTATCGTTTTTACGTTTAATTTTTTTTTTCCTTTTTTTTCATTCCCTTATCTTTCCCCATCTACCAATTTTTTCCTCTCACTTTCATGCGAAAATTTGCATCTCCTCCCCCCCATACGAATTATCCCCCTTTCGACATTTCTCACCATTTGCGCTTGTTATCACATGAGTGAACTGTACATTTGCGCATGTAGATCCATTTGAAGGCATACTTGCTGGCTGATGAGTATGTTCGTTTGTTCCCCTCACCACCATCTCCACTTCATTTGAGCTAAATTAGCTAAGAAGGAGGGAGAACGGAAAGGAAAAGCACATTTTGCTGACGGAGTTTTCCACTTAGCGCGTTTACAATCCTCGTTGGAAAGTTCTCTTCCAGCTCGATCGACGTGCCACCTCAGCTGAACGCGGCAGCGATCACGAAGCGATCACGACAGCGATCAGGACTGCTTGCTCAACTGACCACTCCAGTAACCACGCCACTGCTTGCTCAACTGCAAAATGGCTCTGGGATTGTTCAAAAAGAACAAAGGGAACGACGCCGTCGCGGAGAACAAGGACGTCGTAGGTAAGTTCCCCTTTAAGTGGCCACCCCCCACTGGTGCACCTCCTTCCCTTAATGATGAAAAAATTAGCGGCTGAACCCATTTGATGAGTCTCACAATTTCACCAAGATCTCTGATGAGGAGAGATGTGCACCTGCGTGCGGGGGAGCCGTTTGTATGAGCACCCCGCTTCTTCGCTTAGCTACCCTCCCCCCCAAATACTTTTACCATGTTATGTTCCCTTTTTCTTCCCCCCCCAGAAGAGGACACCAAAGTGGACAACAAGCTGACGGAGTCCACCGCAGCCGAGTCGGAAGCCAAGTCCGCGGTTGCAGCCAAGAAGAAGAAGAAGAAGAACGCCAAGAAAGGTAAGGCCTCGAAGAAGGACGCCTCGTCCGAGTCTTCCAGCTCGTCGGACTCCTCCGACGAGAGCGACGGGGAGGCGGCCAATGGAGATGCGCACGTAGAGGCGAACGTGGAGAAGGACTCCGCGAACGTGGCCAAGCCCAGCTCCGACTCGTCAGACTCATCGGACTCCTCCGATTCCTCAGAGGAGGAAGAGGCCAAGGTGGAGAAGGCGGAGAAGCCAGCCAAGGGCAAGGCGGAGAAGGCGGAGAAAGCGGCCAAAGCGGCGAAGGAGGCCAAGGCGAAAGCGGCCAAAGAGGCCAAGTCCAAGGCGAAGGTGAAAGCTGCAGAAGCCAAAGCTGCGGAAGCCAAAGCTGCGGAAGCCAAAGCTGCGGAAGCCAAAGCTGCAGAAGCCAAAGCTGCAGAGGCCAAAGCGGCTGCGAAGAAGGCGAAGGAGGCGGACTCCGATTCCGACTCAGACTCAGACACGGACTTCGACTCGGACTCTGACTCCGACTCCGACTCGGATGACGACGAAGCGGAGCAGCAGAAGCTGCAGCAGCAGATGGAAGAGCAGAAACTGCAGAAGCAGCAGAAGCAGCAGAAAAAGCTGAACAACGGAAAGGCGGCGAACCCTGGTGGAGAGCTAGCCGATGGGCAGACGGGAGGAAAGAACAAAAGGAAAAACGAAGTGGCCGTTGCGGACAACAACAAGGGAAAAAACAAAAAGCAGAAATTTAACAAAAATGGAAAGGACAACGTAGCCAATGGGGAGGACGATGCGGATGAGGATGACGAGGAGGAAGAGGAAGATCAAGACGATGTGAATTTCCCCTCCGAGTTTATAGTAACCATACTAAACATAAGCAGAGACACAGAGGAGGCAGACTTCAGGGTCTACCTAAAGGAGTTGCTAGGCGAAGAATATGAAGAGGAGAAGCTCACCATCTACATGAATCGACCCTACAACAGTGCCTATATACATGGCTCAGACAAAAGGGTAATGGACATCTTCGCGTCTAAGTACAATGAGAAGTTTAATGGCGTCCCCATAAAAATTCATCTGAACCCTAATGCCATATGCTCAGTTACGCTTTCGCACCTCGGGAAGAGCATTACAGAGGAGCAGCTGAGAGGCGCTTTCGAGACGTATGGGAATATCACCAAGATGCATTTTTTCGCTGGCAGAACCAAAGCGCAGATTACCTATGACAGCTTGGAGAGTTGCGTGAAATCCTTGGAGCATGACGGGCTGCTCGTAGGGGAGAGCTACGTGCACGTGGCGTTGATGCTGAATGGGAATAACTATAACGGGAATTACTCCGAAAACGCCTACGGGAACAGGGGCAACAGGAACAACTACCACGGTAGTAGTAGCAATAATCATAACAATGGGGGGGATAACGACGGCGCGAATGGAGGAGGCAGGGGCGGCAACTTCTTTGGAAAGAAGTTCGCCCACGTCAACAAGTTCAGCAGGAACGGCAGCAGCAACTTCAACCGAGGCAACGACGACACCAACGGCGGGGGCTTCAACAAGGGGGGGGGCAACTTCAACAGGGGCGGCAACTTCAACAGGGGCGGCAACTTCAACAAGGGCAACTTCAACAAGGGCAACTTCAACAGGGGCGGCAACTTCAACAGGGGGGGCAACTTCAACAGGGGGGGCAACTTCAACAGGGGGGGCAACTTCAACAGGGGCGGCTTCAACAACGGAGGCAACAACGGAGGCAACAACGGAGGCAGCAACGACGACGGGAACGGGAAGAAGTTCAACAAGAAGCCCTTCAACAACTTCAAGAACAGGAAGACCCAGGAGTTGGGCGCGGCGGACAACTGAGCGGCGGCAAGTAGGTAGCGGGCGGCTAGCAGGAGCTGCTCTGCCCATTGACGCACTTCTTTCAAAAGCGCCATCTTTCGCGCCATCTTTCGCGCCATCTTTCGCGCCATTTCACGCGCCATTTCTCTCGCGTTATTTCACGCGCCATTTCACGCGCCATTTCACGCGCCATTTCTCTCGCCATTTCACGCGCCATTTCACGCGCCATTTCACGCGCCATCTTTCGCGCCATTTCACGCGCCATCTTTCGCGCGCGTTATTTCTCTCGCTTTATTTCTCTCGCTTTATTTCTCGCGCGTTATTTCTCTCGCGTTATTTCTCTCGCGTTATTTCTCTCGCGTTATTTCTCTCGCTTTATTTCTCGCGCGTTATTTCTCGCGCGTTATTTCTCTCGCGTTATTTCTCTCGCGTTATTTCTCGCGCTTCATTTCTCGCGCGTTATTTCTCGCGCGTTATTTCTCTCGCGTTATTTCTCTCGCGTTATTTCTCGCGCTTCATTTCTCGCGCTTCATTCCTACTAACACAGGGGGAGCCCATTTGTCGAAACCTCCACGCGGCGGGAACGGCACCCCACGCCGTCCTGCCCGGCGGCCATTTGTGCACGGCGGACGTGCGGCGCGAGCGCGCATTGTTGGCAGCGTCTGCATCGTTGGCAGCGTCTGCATCGTTGGCAGCGTCTGCATCGTTGGCAGCGTCCGCATCGTTGGCAGCGTCCGCATCGTTGGCATCGTTTGCAACGTCCGCATCGTGCGTGTCTGTCTCTCTCCCCCTCATGCGTAGCGGCCCAGCGAGGTAAGCATGTGTGCTAGTCACTTCGCCTCGGCCGCTCATCCCCACGCTGCTGCATTTTATATACGCATACGTTTGCAGCATACATGTGTGTGCAACGTCGCTTCACTCGTGCAACGTCGCTTCACTCGTGCAACGTCGCTTCACTCGTGCAACGTCGCTTCACTTGTGCAACGTCACTTGCTTTTTTTTTTTTTTTTTTCCCACGTTTGTTACACCAAACCAATTAAGTCCCCACTGAGACGTTTAAATCCGTGCAGCAGGAGTTCAATAAAAAAAAATTCGAAATTTTCGGAAAATCGCTACAGAGCCGCTTTGCTACAGAGCCGCTTTGCTACAGAGCCGCTTTGCTACAGAGATGCTTTGCTACAGAGCTGCTTTGCTACAGAGATGCTTTGCTACAGAGCTGCTTTGCTACAGAGATGCTTTGCTACAGAGCTGCTTTGCTACAGAGCTGCTTTGCTACAGAGATGCTTTGCTACAGAGCCGCTTTGCTACAGAGATGCTTTGCTGCTTTGCCGCTTTACGGCGGAGCTGGGAGGGCCCCCTCACTGCTGACCCCGCGCCGCGGCCAGCAGCGCTGCCCAGGAGGGCCGCTCCCGGTGGTCGTAGGCGAGCATGCTGCGCAGAAGCAGAAGCAGCTCCGGGCGGGAGACGCACGCCTGCAGCTCGTCCACCTTATGCTGAAAGGCGCGCGGGTCATCCACGTGGTTGAGGATATCCTCCTTCATCGTCACGAGGTAGTAGAAGCAGAGGCCCAAGCAGAAGATGTCATTTTTCACGAGGTACCTCTCAATGTGTTTATTCTTCTTCTCCCCCCTTTTCACCATTAGCTTTTTTCTCCTCAAATAGGAAAGCAGTTCAGGGGAGATGTATCTGGGTAGCCCTCTTCTCCCATTAACAACGTAGTGCAAATAATTTGTCACCTTCACCTTCGGAAGGAAGTTCCCGAGGAGGATATTAAACCCACTGCTGTCGATGAACAGGTTGGTAGGCTTGATGTTCCCATGCAGGACGTTCTCCTCTTCCAAGTGGCACATGAGCTTAATCAGTTTGCTTAAATTTTTTAATATCAATTTGTCATCAAATTGGTACGCCACGTAAGGGCGTACCTTCTCGATGAACCCCTTCACATTTCCGTTGAGGACAAAGGGGGTTAAAAAAGCAGCCACGTGACTGTTCTTGTCAAATTCCCTCTTTTGCAACAGGATGATGTCACTGTAGGGAAGTACGCCCAGCCGTTCGTAGGTCACTTCGTCATTCCCACATGGGGGAGGGGTTGTACTACCTTCTGCACGGCCGCTCCTCCCTGGGGGGGGGACACCCTGCTGACTATCTTGCCACTCGCCTTCCACTCCGCAGCTCTCCTTATATTCGTGCAGCACCCGTCTTATGCGCTTCCCCTCGTTGATCAGCGTGTTAACCTTCAGGCTGCTCGTGTTGGCTTCAGAAAAAATGAACTCCCTCTCCCCAATCAGCGTCTCGTCGCACTCGATGATTTTGGCGTTGTACAGGAAGGTCCTCACCTGGGGGGTCCTCGCCCCATTGCGCTGTTCACCCGCTCGGCCGAGCGGCTTATCCGCTCCACTGCGCTGCCCACCCGCCGCACGTTGCTGCCCCCTTTTTAGGGCCTCCACTAGGGGGTCCCCCTCGATGCACATGAAGGGATCGTCCAAACGAACTGCGAAATAGGCGGACGAGTCCCTCGCAGCAATGTCGTACCTCTCATCGATGGTGTGAATTTTGCTGAGACTTTCCTTAAAAAACTCCTTCTCCTCATTCAACCGCAAGAGGATTTGATTCGCCTCGTTAATTTGGTCCGCGTTTTCCCCACCGGTGTGCACCCCGAAGTGGTCTGCCTCCAACTCGTCCGCCCCAAACGTGTCCTCGTTCTGCCGGAAGTTTTGCTCCTCCAAATTTTCACACACCCGTCTGGTTACCTTCATCAGTTTGCTCACCCGATTCAGCCCCTTCTTAAAGCTGCTGTGTGCGACGTTCCCGTTATATTTGACCACATAGCTGTGCCCGAACTTGTTGTCCTGCCCCTCGTTCTCCACGGCGTAGGCGAACTCGCGCGGCCATATGATGCTGCTGCGCAGTGCCCCCCACTTGGTCATGTTGCTAAGCGGCTAAGGGGAGTCCCCCTTTTGGATGGTTTGGTTTGGCCTGCTTCTATGTGGTGTTTTTTTTTTTTTTTTTTCTTTTCCAGGTAGCCAAAAAGTGTGCAAACTTTGGCTAGCTGTCCAAAATCGCCTTAACCGGTCAGGCGAATTCGACCCAGACGACGCACACACATGTTCGCAGGTTGCGTTGTTGAGCGACTTTTACAAAGGGTCAAATGGTACAAGTTCATCAGTGACAAAAAAAAAAAAAAAAAAAACAAAAAGTCGAGGGAAAATCAACATGGTGAAAAAGGAACTGCCCAAGTGGAGGGGTAACACGGTGGAGAATTCGCTACAAGCGCTTTGAAGTGGACACACATTGGCCAGCACACGGGAGGTGGGAGTCGTCCCACGTGGGGCAGTGCGCCGTGAGAGCTACCAACGAGTGACGTGGCGTGCATGGGAAAACGCGCAATCAGGACGAAACGTCTTCCCTTGCGTGGACGCACTCTCCAGCGTTGCTTGCAGGGGGGTTAAAAAATGAAGGCTAAATTTTTGGACTTCATTTTTAAGAGGAGGTTCTCCAGGACGATGCAGAAGATGTCCCTGCGGGGGGAAAAAAAAAAAAAAACAGAAAAAGATAAAAAAATAAAAAAATAAACAATCTGGTGTGCGCATAAATAGCGCAAGTGCGAACGGGGGGTACTACCCCAGCTTTGCAATTTGCCACATGGTTCATTCACGTTCAGTCCCTCCCAGCGTTGCAGCCCTTTCCGCGTTCCCTCTTTCTCATTACAAAGAATTTTTAAAGTTGCGCAAGACTTTGCAGTTGAAGGCCAGGTTGTAGCAGCACTTCACGTAGAGGTTTTTTATTTCCTTCGTCTTGAGTCTGTACCTGCGGGGGTGGCGAAGTCGACAAATGGGCGGCAAACTTGACAAGTGGGCAGCAAAGTCAACAAGTGCACAGCAAAGTCGACATATGGACAGCGACGTGGACAAAACGGGGGAGGGCAACCTGCGCTGCGCCGCTGTGGGGCGAATGCTGCAGTTTGACCCAAGTGTGCAGAACTGGGGCTTATTAGGTTGCCCTTAGTTGCTTTGCTTTGCTCTGCTCTGCTTTTTTTTTTTTTGTTTTTTTTTTTTTTTTTTTTTCCCTCCGCCTACTTGCGCCCCACGGTGTAGACGTCCTCCCTGAACAGGTCATACACGATGAGGGAGAAGTAAAAGCGCTTGATTTTGACCCACTCGAAGTTCTCGCAGATCTCGTCGATGTTGGTCCTGGGGGGAAGTGTAAACAGGCTACGTGTAAACAGGCTACGTGTGAAGAGGCTGCGTGTGAAGAGGCTACGTGTGAAGAGGCTGCGTGTGAAGAGGCTGCGTGTGAAGAGGCTGCGTGTGAAGAGGCTGCGTGTGGAGAAGCTACGTACGTACAGGTGTGTACTAACGGGGAACGCGCATGGCGCCATTAGCTTACTCTCCGCGCAGCACGTTCTTGGCGCACTCGGCGCACAGGTCGTCGTTCCGGCAAGCCTTGAAGCGCCTCAGCTTGTCCATGCTCAGGTCAAAGTAGTGGAAGATCTTGCGCACGCCCCCGCCCTCGGGGCCACTGCTAGACGTGAGGACCTCCTCGTAGACGTCAAAGTGGATTTTGAGCGAAATTTCCGAGTTGATGCAGAAGACGAAAATCATCAGCAGGACGTCCGTGGGGAAGCCTTCGGCGGGGGGGAAGCGGCGGTGTGTAGGAAGCGGCGGTGTGCAGGAAGCGGCAGTGTGTAAGCAGTAGTGTGCAGGAAGCGGCGGTGTGTAAGCAGTAGTGTGCAGGAAGCGGCGGTGTGTAAGCGGCAGACATCCATGGCCGACAACGCCGCTGTCAGCAATGCCTCCTGCGGGGGACCCACCTTTGACGTACACGTACTGAATGAAGGAGAAGTTGAAAATGAAGTCCAGGGCGTTGCAAATGGGGTGCACGTACGGAGAGACCTCCGTGCAGGCAATCACGTCGTCGTCCCTCAAAATGTCATAAACGTAAAAATCCAGTTGCTTGCTATTAATATTTACAAGAAATAAATATTTCACCAACTGCACAAACAAATGTTCAAACAGATTTGTATTCAACTGAGTATCCTTAAAAATTAATAAAATGGTTAAAAAGGGAAGAGAGAAAAAGGCCTTTGGTTTTCTTCTCTCACTGATGAATTCCTTCACTTTATAATTTCTGTGCAATTTTTTAAATAAATCTATTTTTTGCTGTAAATTACATTTTATTAGCGTCTCCACGTTAATGTACTGGCAGAGGAAGTGGAAGTCGAAGAGCTGCTCCATCTGATACAGATTGACGTTGTAGATTTTGGCGAAGAGGTAGTAGTAATAGCACTGCTCCTTCTCGTGCGGGATGATGATCAGCTTGTTTTCGAAGAGGTACTGGAAGGTCTGCTTCACCTCCTGCATGATTAGTTCTCTGCTGTGTAGTGTCGCGTGGGTGTGAAGTGCACTGGCGGTGCGAGGTGTGTTGCCGTGAAGTGCCGCGGCGATGCGAGGTGTGTTGCCGGGAACTGCCGCGACGCTGCTACGAGCTCTGTTGCCGGGAACTGCACTGACGCTGCCGCAACTCGCGCGGCTCCTCCTCTCCTCCCGCTCGTCCACCCTAAAAAACTTGAGGGTGTAGAGGAAGAGGAAGTCCACCATCTCCTTCTTCGTCTTGATCAGGTTCAGCTCGATGAACTCCAGGATGAACTTGCAGAGCTGGAAGTTGTGCAGCTTCGTCTTCAGCTTGCACGCGTCCACGTCGTCCTTGAGGATCTTTTCCATGTATGCCTTGTCGCACGCCGTCAGGAAGATCACCACCTTCCCGTCGCAGTCCAGGTCGTAGTCATGTACGGCTGCCTGCGCGGTGGGAGCGGCGTGAGCAGCGTGAGCGGCGGTGCAAGGGGCGGTACAAGCGGCTACCTGCGCGGAGACTTCGCTCCCGTTTAGCGCCCCGCCCACTACACTGCTTAATACACCACTTACTTGGCTGCTCACTTGGCTGCTCACTTCACCGCTTACCTCGGCGCTCACACCGCGCGCCTTCTTCACGCGGCCGCAGCGGCCCGCTATCTGCACGATCTGGTCCTTCGTCAGAAACGCATTGCCCAGCCGTATGCTCCGAATTATGACCGTGTGCACGTTGAAGTTCACCCCCACGGACAGCGTCGTCGTGCAGCACAGGCAGAAGAGGGTGTTGCTCCTAAACGCACCCTCCACTATTTCTTTCTCGCTCTTCTCCAGCTCCGAGTGGTGATAGAAAATCCCACTGAGGATTAACTTATCCACGTCCGGAATCTTTACGCTCAGCTCCTTCAGTTCGCCCACGAGCTTCACCCTCCTTTCGACCACCTCCCTCTTCACCTTGTAATTCCTGTTTTTCAAGTAGTACGGCAGAATGTTGCTTATGAAGGACGCCACCTGTTCGCTCTTCTTCTTCGTCGGGCAAAAGATCAGCACGTTTCTCTGCAGAATGAGTTCCTCGCTCAGCAGGTACACCAGGTGGTCCGGGTCCAGGTAGAACGGCGCTCCCAGCGTCCTCTCCAACTCCTTCTTGTGAATGTCTTTGTATATCGCGTTCTCTATCTTGTACAGGTACTTGATCTTTTGCAGCTTCTCCTTGCTCACGTGCACCTTGGCGTCCAGCCATTCGCCGATCTGGAGGGGGCGCCACGTAGGGAAAAAAAAAAAAAAAAAAAAAAGAAGCGAAATTGGTGAAGTGGGAAGTGAAATCACCTGAACGGTAAGGCGATTACAGCTAAGTAGCCAAGTTGTGTCACAAAATCGCCTGCACGGTAAGGCAATTACAGCTAAGTAGCCAAGTTGTGTCACAAAATCGCCTGCACGGTAAGGCAATTACAGCTTAGTAGCCAAATTGCACCGCAAAACCGCCTGAACAGCAAGGCAATTACAGCTTAGTAGCCAAGTTGCACCGCTACGTAGCCACGTTGCACCGCAAAACCGCCTGAACAGCAAGGCAATTCCCGCTAAGTCACCTGCACAGCAACCGCGCAGTGTAATGCGAAACGCACCTGGTCCACATTCGACAGCGTCGCGGAGAAGCCGTAGGCGCGGATGTTAAAGACGCTCTCGCAGTTCCGCTGGATGTACTTAATTTTCGTGAGCAAAGACTCGATGAAAAACCCCCTCTGCGTGTCATTAATGTAGTGAATTTCGTCGATGATGAAAATGTAGTTGCACTTTAAATTATTTTTTATAATAATGTTGAGGATGATGTTGGCCTGTTCATACGTGCAGAGGGCAATGTCGGTGGAGAGGCTGTACGAGTACCCAGTAAAATTGGAGCTGTTAAATTTTTTTATATTCAGAGACACTGTGTTTTCTCCGAGCAGCTTCTCGTAGTAGTCATTTTTTTCATTTATGAGGGACACCGTGGGGAGGGTTAATATAGCTCTGTACCCTTTGTAAAGGACCAGTCGGATGATTTGGATGTCGTATATGATGGTCTTTCCCATCCCCGTTGGGATGTTGAAAAGGAAGTTTTTGTAAAAGAAGTTGTTCCGTGTGGGGGGGTTCGCGTAGAGTACGTCCCATTTGTCGTCACGGGGGTGCGCATTTGGTGGTCTGCTCTGTTGGGGTGTTTCTCGTCCATTTGGTGGTCTGCTCTGTGGGGATGATGCTCGCCCATTTGGTGGTCTGCTCCGTGGGGATGCTTCGCTTCCTCCCTTTTCCTCACCCCTGTGCTTCAACTCCTCCAGGGGGGTGAAGAACTCCGCGTCGAAAAAGGAGTCTACGTTTGGGGGATGTCCCTTCTCAGGGGTTCCCTCCCCAGGCGTTCTCTCCCCCGGCGTTCTCTCCCCCGGCGTCTTCTCCTCCACCTTACGTTGCACACTGTTTTCGACTTGCTCGTTCTGAAGGATGTTCCTCAAGCAGTCCGCCTGCTCCTTGTACAGCTCGTAGATGCCTAGCCGGTTGTACTCGCTGCGGAGTGTGTGTAAGGGGAAGCGGCGAAGTTGGCCACTAAAATGGAAGTAAAGATGGCGAAGAAACTCAGGGGGATATGCTTCCCCCTCCGCTCACCTTATGATGGATCTCGGGATGCAATAATACTCGAACGTCTTTTCATCCAAATGGGCTCCGTCGCCGAGGTTCACCAGCTCATTGACGCTGCTGTACAGGAGGTTCACGTCGTGTATGCTCGACTTGGCGCCCGTCTCTAAGGGGGAAGCGGTAACGTGGAAAGCGGCAAAGTGGAAGGCGGTAAAGGGGGGAGGAAGCGGCATAGAAATGCTCAGCGGAGTAACCCACCACGGGGGGACCTCAACTTGGCGAAGTTTCCCCCCCGCCGCTTCGCCCCAATTTTGCAGACCTACTTGAAATGTTCAGCTCGCTCAGAATGCGGTTGTCCACCTGCACTGCGTCTTTGTAGTTCGTCTAGGCAAAAAGGAAAATCGCGCACGAGCGGAGGTGAGCAAGGCGGAACGTACGAGCGAAGGTGAGCCCTCACGTGTGTCGCTCTATCATGCACTCCTTCGCTTTACTAACGTTGGTGTAAATGCGGCCAGACAGGGACACGTAAATCAACTGGTGCCGGTGCCGGTACATTTTTTTCTTGTAGATTCCTAATCTGCTCGGCGGGGGAGGAAGGTGGGGAGCAGTGAAAGGTGGGGGAACCTTAATAGGGAGCATCTCACAAAGGGGTAGCAACCGAGGGGAGGCAGAACCCCTTGGTTTACGCGAGGTAGACAAAATGGGGAGAAGCACAAATGACGCGGAGGGAGAGGAGACGGTTGCAATTGGCTAAGTTACAACCTGTCCAGGATTGCCACCAGAAAAAAAATAAAATAATATAATAATAAGAAGACGAAGAAGAAAACAATTCAGGGTGGCATTACGCGCCCGGGACCCAGCGGCGTCCGCGCCGACCTAACCTTCTATGGCAGATGAACTGGTTTGGCTTTTTCTCCTTTTTGCTCTTGTCGGGTGGGAACATCGTTGCGCTTGGTTTTTAAAAGGAGGGGAAAAAAAAAAAAAAAAAAAAAAACTCCTATCACTTTGCATAATACACAACACACATATGCGTAAAAAAAAAAAAAAAAAAAAAAAGGGAAGAACGAATTTGCAGTGCAAGGTGTATAGGGGGTGGTAACCACAATTACATTTCATTTCATTTTGTCACAAATTCTTTCATTTGCTTGTGTGATGGGTGAGAGGCAGAGGGAATGTGAAGCTCGCGATAAGGTGGTACCAATTTGTTAGCGAGCCGTGCAGCTGCGGAGGTGGGGTAGGTCTTTTTGGGTTTTCTCCCCGCGGGGGATCTCCTAGGTATGTTCCCCTTTGCCTTTGTTTGCTTTACTCTTACTTTGCTTCTGCGTTGCTTCTGCTTTGCTTCTGCTTTGCTTCTCTCTTACCTTTTGCTTTTTTCCCCATTCGTCAGTGCAACGTGCGGCGAAGCTGCGTTCATCTGGTCGGCCTGGCTCGGCGCGCTGCGTTGTCCTCGCCTTTGCTAAAATCGTGCTTGGCTGGCTGCCCGGTGGCGCTGCCTGAGTGCATGTGCCTAATTGGCTTGGGGGGCGCCGCGCATGCATGCATGCACCGCCCGCGCGCTGGCCCTACCTCCCAAGTTGGCGCAAAGGAGCCCCAAGCATCAAGCATATACATACACGCCTGGGATGAGCATACCCGTGTGGAAGCGAGCATACACGTACGGATGTATGTACATGCAAGCGCCTGCTCGTGCGCGGATTGCACTGCTTTTCCCCAGCCTGCACAAAGGAAAGCTCCCCAATGGGAAAAAAAAAAAAAAAAAAAAAAAAAAAATAAACAACTTGGATTTTTTTTTTTTTTTAACCCCGTTGATGAATACAATGTGACCGCTGGTCCGGGGAGATACTTCCGCAGTTGGTGAAAGTAGCTCTGAGCTTGGCAACGGAGTGGGAAGGGGCGCTGCTAGCCACCGGAACGGTGACCAGCATTGGCCGCGTTACCCACGTTGGCCGCGTTGCCCACACTGATCAACGCCGAAGCGACGACGCCCATTTCCCACCGCGGAGCGTTTTTCCCTGTTTGCCGAGGGAATGCCGTCCAAGCGGGGGGCCCCGAGCAGGCGATCGAACCTACCCACTCGTATAGCCAATAGGCGAAGGGATGCACCAGCAAAATGGAGGAAGAGAGAGATGACCTCGCTGTGATGATGAGCATGATGGTATGATGCAAAAGGGGGGAACAGAAGTACCCAGGGGGGGGAGCACCAAAGGGGGAAGGGGTAACCTGCCCATTTGCTGGGAACTCCCCAGCTGAGATACCCCTCGTGAGATGCCCCCCCTCTCTAATGTGAGGATTTTTTTTCTAATCCCTTTTGCCCTACCTCTTCTACTTCTTACCCACCCACCACCTTCCCATGTCTTCCTTCCCACGCAGGAGGAGGCCTCCGAACAGAGTGTGAAGACTTCCTTCTTCGATGATGGGCAGTCGATGGAGTCCAAGAGGGAGAGGGAGAAAGAGGAGGCGGAGGAGGACCCCCCAGGGGTCAGCAGTGAGGAAATGAAGAACCAACCCAAAGTGCACGACGTGACTATTAGCAGCGAGGACGAAGCGGTTATGTGTGTAGACCTGAGGAGGAAGAGACGAATGAACCCCCATGATGAGTATTACTCTGTTAAGCTGCCCAAGTTTATAGGCGTGTGCCCCGATATAGGGGCGCTCCCTCGGCGGGCACGCGGTGAAGCGGTATACTCTAACGAAGCGCTACACGCCGGCGAAGCGGCACACTCCAGTGCAGCAAAAGCAGCCGCGCACGTGGTAGACTTAACCCACTCGGCGGACCAACGCAACGTGAATGACCTCGAAGGGGAGGGCCGCCACCCCCAACTGGCCAAAAACCAAAAAGCGGTCATCTCCTGGCACTTTGATGTAGACGCATATAATAGACAAAAGCAGAAAAGGGAGACACATGCCATGAAAGAGGAAGGGACCAAGAGAGAAAAACAGCAATGTGATCGAGGGGAAGATCCACACAAAGGTTACGAAGCGGTAGAAGTGCACTCGGAAGGAAGCGACTTGTCTCATTTGACCGATGACAATCTGTCTGACTTCTCCAGCGTCGATGAGCTTTACCAAACCTACCAGGTGACTCACAAGTGCGACGACCTGATGAGCCTTCCATGTGACGACCCAAATGAAAAGAAAACCGCTTTATGCCGCAACATGGAGTTCCTAGAAACCAATGCATTCATCGTTCAGTATGAAGATGGCAAATTAATTTTCTTTATTAATGAGAGGCCATATCTTTTGGAGTGTGACAGGGAGACCAATTATCTGATCGAGCTGTCCGAGATGAGCGTCATGCCCATCCACTGCATTTTGGAGAAGAAGTTTTTCCTCAAGGCGATCACTCGGGAGGAACAGGGGGGGGGCCCTCAGGGGGCTGCGCCGCCGGGGATGGTCGACGTGTATTACTCGCTGCACGGGTGACGCGGTGAAGCGGTGAGGCGGCGAGGCGGTTGGACGTTTGGGATGTTGTTGGGGGAGTTACGCAGGGCCCCTCCGTTTGGACCCCGTTCGCGCCGCCGTCACCGCCTCAGTAACATTTAAGCCGATTAAGTTGACACTTCCACATGGGGATAGCATGTGTGCCTCCCCGCGTGTTCCCCTTCGATGAAGGAGGATGTGTGAAGAGATATTATTTTTACTCCGTTCCATTCGTTTATTTATTTTTTATTTTTTATTTTTTTTTTTCGCACGTTGGTTTAACCATGCGTCCCCTGGCCTTCCGACCCATCGCTCATCCCCCGGAGGTGCGTTTTCGAATGGACAAGAAGTTTATCCCACCGTGTGAGTCACACAGTGTGTTGTAAGTTGGCCGCGAAGGGGGGCGTATTTTGTCCCATTTGGTTTATTTGGCCTATTTGCCTTATTTGGCTTGCTCGCCCTATTTGGCTGTTTTTTTTTTTTTTTTTTTTTTTTTTTTTTGCCTTCATAACTGAAATGGCTAGCTGCTTCCCTGCGAACAAAAGGAGCAACGCTTTAAAAGGTTGCCTTGTGGCACTCTCCGACTGCTTCTTCCCAATTTTGTGTAATCGACCTAGGGGGGTCACCAACATGGCGAGTTGACACAGCTGGCACAGTCGGCGCTGCGGAAAAGACCATCTCTTTTGCTTCACCAAATGGGGAGGGCATCACCGCAGGAAAGAAGAACCACTGAAATGCCTCTCTTTCGAGCAGTGCTCAGGTTCGCGGCGATACCTGTGTGGATGCGTTCAGTGGGCAGGACGATGACGTCGGCTCGTTGCTGGGAGGAGGGCTCCAACGGATTGCCCCTAATCGCGCGGCACACAACGCAAACGGGAAAAAAAAAAAAAAAAAAAACGGGGAAAAAACCGGAGAAAAAAAAACAGAGCAAAAGGGAAGAAGGAAAGAAGGAAGAAGCAAAATAAAATGAGGTGAAGTGAAAGGAAAAATCATGCCGCACTCTTTGCATGCCCCCACCGCGCGAAGGGAAAAGCTAAAACGATACGGCATACAAAACTGACAGCCTCAGTTGGCCGATCTTGCAAGTTGCCTATCACTTCAAATTTCGCGTGCGTGCTAGCTCATAAAACTGGTACCATTCGGAAGTGCTCTCCTGCCGCAGCCGCAGAGGGGACCGACCCACAGGGAGGAACTCGCCACCCTCCAACTTGGCGCACGCGCGCGTGGGCACGGGCGAGCTTCAGGGGGTCTCCGTCCAACCGCTAATCCGTTAGTCCGCCAATCTGATCACCCGTCCAGCCGCTACTCAGCTAATCCGCTCACGCACCGATGGAATTCATAAAGGAGCAGTACAACGCCATTTCGCTAGAACTTAAGAAGAACTTTAGAAACCCCCGAGATGGCATATCCCACGTGCTGAACGTAGTGTGCTTGCTGTTGAATGCCTTGATGATTTGGAAGCTACTCGTCGTGCTTACAGGTAGGACAGCCGCGCGTGTGTGTGCACATGCAGTTTTGTGCTAATTGGGGGGCACCACGTGATTGTGCTGTTTGGCGTTCCTTCCCTTCTTGCGTCGTTGCGCCGCAGGGAGGGGGATAGTCTTCACCTTGCCGCACATGTGAAAGGGAAAAAATATATGCAACTGGCATTTTTTTCTTACGCCTTTTTTTTTACGCTTTTTTTTTTTTTACCTTTTCCTGACCGTGCACACCCCAGGCTGCGAATCCCCAGTTGTGGTTGTCCTGAGTGGCAGCATGGAGCCAGGCTACTTCAGAGGAGACACCCTGGCGCTGTGCCACCCGCCGAGCATCCACGCAGGCGACGTGGTCGTGTACCAAATAAACGGAAGAGACATCCCCATTGTGCATAGGATATTAAACATTCACATATCGAAGGACAACAAATTTCATTTGTTATCAAAAGGGGACAATAACAACATTGACGACCGAGGGCTCTATGAGTCCAACCAGTATTGGCTAGAAAACGAACACGTGCTTGGCCTCTCAGTTGGATATGCGCCATACATCGGAATGCTAACCATATGGGTTAATGAATACCCGATCATGAAGTGGGGAATTGTGTCACTCATGCTGTTTATGATTTTACTTGGGTACGAGTGAATGGGGTGAAGTTTTTTTCTTAAAATTGCCAAAGGAGGGGAGTTTTTTTTTTTTTTTTTTAACCTGACTGTTCAGGTGAAAAGAGGTGTTTTTATTTTTTTTTATTTTTTAATTTTTTTTTCCCCCCCAAATGGCTAGCTATTTTTGTGTGTTCTTCACCCCATCGGAAACGTCTCCTTTCTTTCCGTCTTAAAGTTGAATAAAACAAATGTTAATCATTCTATTTTGTAACCTTCACCACGTTAGGGACATGGACTGATGTGTGCGTGTTGGTTGTCCGTCTTGTGTGCTGTGCCTTTTCCCCATCGGTTGTTGCTACTGGTACATTTTTGTCCCTGCATCGGTGCCTTTCTCGCTTTTTTTTTTTTTTTTTTTTTTTAACCGCAAAAGGGGCACGCGATATGGACTACGCGAACGAGTAAAGCTGCCCTGAAGAGACAGTTAAGTGAACTTTTCACGCTAACCGTTTAAGTGTTCGATAAAGGGAAATACAAATGGTGTGCCTTTACGTACAATGGGAAAGTGCTAATTAGAGCATTCACAAAAGTGTGCATGCGCACTGGCAAAATTGGGAGCTTCCCTTTTTTTTTTTTTCTATCACCCATATGTGTGGACATGTGCATTTTGCTATGTACCTACACCATGTGTCGCAATCATTCGAATGGGGCCTCGTGGGTGTCTCCACCCCCCCTGTGGAAGTGCAAACGTTTAGCGCCTCCTCGTCAAATGTTCTCGCCGAGTTGGCTGATCCCTCCTAAACGTATGAGCGTGTCAAAATGTGAAGCTGCAAAAATTGTGGCTGCCAAATTTGTGAAGTTGTCACTTTTGCGAGTGCGAACGCTGGAGCGAGACCCCCCTATTCTGCACTGCGTTGTGGTGTTTAATTTTTCCCTTCACTTTCGCCGTTACGCCAACCGTTTGTTAAAAGACAACCGTTTCTTCTTAAGGGAGCACATATCTTCTCTCTTTCGACTAGCCACACGTTACCACCTGGTTTTTCTCCTCCCCCGCAAAATGAATAATGGACACCTTTTCATCCTGCTGGCAATATTGACGACGTGGGGAAGCAACCCCCATTTCAGCCGCACTGCTGAGATTGAGAATGACAAAACGGAGAGCGCAGTAAGCTCAAGTGGGATTTTAAAAAACGTCGTGAAACATGCCCCCAAAGTGAGTTCCAAAGAAATAGAGGACAGCGAAATAAGGATAGCCAAAATGGCACACGAAGAGGAAAACAAAAAGTTGCAAAAAATGGGAAAGTGTGCAAAAGATTATACATTACCTTGCCCAAAATTTTGGAAAAAAAAAATTATGAACAAGTCAGAAAATATTTGCATAGCTAGCTCGACGTACAACGGATTTTGCAACCCCAGTCAATCCTTCGACAATTTTACACAAAATGAAAAGATAAAATTTGAAACAAGTTGCAACGTCGAATGGGGATGCAAAAATGTCGTGACAGATGCATGCGAAAGTGGGAAAAGAAATTACAACGAGCCATGTCCTGAGGGTTTCATCTCCCAAAATGATAACACTTGTGCGGCTGACCTGACCGTGTATGATGGCCTCTGCAATGGAGAGAAGATAGACTTTACCCATCTCACCAGCGAGGAAAAACAAAACTGGAGTGTTGCCTGCGAAGCGTATTGGCCCTGTTACGTCAACTGTGAAGCTCTCTCCGTGTGTCCTTCCAAGTGGAAGCAAATAAATTCTTACGAGTGTGCCCCTCCTCGTAGTTACAACGGGCCATGCAAAGACACCAAGAATTTTAAATTTTTTAATGAACGCATGAAAATCAAATTTGAGGACAAATGCAAAGTTACTTTTGCGTGCACAGAATTGTGTGAAAAAAATTATCTGCAGGAGTGCCCCTTACATTGGGGGGAAAAAAATGGCTACTGTTTGGCTCCACCATCTTTCAACTTGTGCGAAAGGAAAAAATTTCCCTATAGGAACTTAACGCAGGATGAGAAGAAGCAGTTCGAGGAGGAGTGCTCCGTTCAGTGGCCTTGTCGAGAGAGCCCCTTTTGCGAAATGGACTGGGCCGCTGAGTGCCCCCTGAACTGGGTGAAGGAGACTCCCCGGGAAGGTGCCAATCGGCAAGGTGGTAACCAGCAAGGCGACGAATACATCTGCACTGCCGACTCATCCCTGTACAGCGGGAAGTGTGCCTTTATTTCCCTCCCGAATGGCGCCGACGAAGAGGCCAAGCGGGAGTTGGCTTCCACGTGCGACACCCCCTGGCCGTGCTCTTCTGCAGGAGCCGCTTCCGACGCCGCTTCCAACGCCGCTGCCGAAGGAGGTCCTCTTCCCCCGTCGGATCGCAAGAGAGGAGAACGGCGCGGCCGCGCGACCACCAACGGCCCCGTCACTCTCAAGGGCGGCGTGCGCGCCAGCGCTGGGCCCGCCTATCGCGTGGTCGACGATCAGGGGGACTTGCCCCTCGCGGATATTATGCGCTGAGGAGGGGTAGCGGCTGGACAGCGGCGCTCCTCGGAAGCGCTCCAAAATTGTGTAGCACCCCTGTGTGGGTTCCCCTCCCTTTTGATGCTTTCGCCGAGGGATAGTTGCATCCCCCCCCCTCAGCCCAAATGGGGCATTGGGAAAAGCATTTTACGGCTCGCCCCTTCAAATTAGTGAACCCTGTGAGAGGAAAGTTTCTCCACTTGTAACTCATCGTTGTGCGGTTCGACCTGTCCACAGACAAAACAGGTTAGCACTGTGGGTATAACTGCCCCACGCGAAAAAAAAAAAAAAAAAAACACACAGCCTATTTTGCACACATTTTATGTGCAAAAGAAACTTGGCATTTTTTTTTTTTTTTTTTTTTTTCCCAACAAAGGTGTACTTCTGTAAAGGTGGCACATTCCACTGGTGGTATTCTTCGCTGCCATTTTGAGGACCCCCTCTCCCTTTAGCGCTGCTTCGGTTGGGGGGAGGCGTCACTAAAATGCTTCGGTCGGGTTTACACCCCCTGTGGGCAATTTTCCCACGGCGCCGAAACCCGACGCCATGCGCCCGTGGGGTTATTCTCCTCCTGTTCGACGTTTGTCCGGCGCCCCACGTGTTGGCGGCCCCTTTCGTCGACCGTTTGGGGCGAATGCGCTGATGGCGCTTCACAGAAGGGGGTGAAAAATCAGCAAACAGGCGAAGTAAAAAAAAGGAAGAAAAAAAAAAAAGAAGGAAAACGGCCGATGGACCACTTCGCACTGCGCAACTCTTCAAATTTCCCCTTTTTAACCACCATGCACGTGGAAATGCACAATTTTGGCGAAAAAAAAAAAAAAAAAAAAAATACACTTCTCCAATTCGCGCTGCGGCTACTGCGTGAAGGACGCCTAAACTGACAACACGCAGGCGGGTAGCAGAGCGGAAGCAGAAGAGAAAAAAGAACAACACAGGCGTGCGGCGCGGCGACGCAGACCGGCCGAAGGACGACACCGTGGGACTTCGCGCCGGCCTCCCGCACCCGCGGAGTTAGCAACAAAGTGGCAACCGCGCCACGTCCAGCAGCACCACGTCCATCTTCACCCTCGAGTCAACGCCGGGGAGGAAGCGGTACGGGGAAGGGGCACAGAGAACGCATCACGTAGAACGCAGCGGGGGCGGAGCCTGTCTCGAAAAGGTAAAAACACCGCAAAGAAATACACACCAGCAAGGTTGACGTCAATCGAGCAACACCGCAGAGACGCTCCAGAAGCACGTTTAGACGCCTCCCCAGGCTGCAACGTTAGTGGTACCGCACCACCACCATGGCGAGCGCAACTCACTCGGACGAAAGCAAGCAAAACGCCAGCGGGAAGGGGGCCACTTCCTACGATGACTTCATCGAATTGAGGAAGAGAATTATCCTCAAGGAAAAGGAACTTTTGGGAAAAAAAAAATTTCCAGAAAAATTGCCAGAAAAAGCAAGTGCGAAAAATGGAGGGGAAGAAACTGCAGCGAAGGAGGAGGAGGGAGGAGGAGGAAGAGGACAGAAGGGGAAGGTCATGTACAGGTCCTTTGACCAGTTCTACAAATATAAAAAAGATTTTGAGGAGCACGAGGTGCAGGTGAAGAGGGACGCGATGAAGTCCCTCCGCAAGTGCGCCGGGAGTGGGGGTGGCGGCACTTACGTAAGCGGTGGCAATGACGCACACGCTGCTAGCGATGTACACGCTGCTAGCGATGTACACGCTGCTAGCGACGTACACGCTGCTGACGAGGTGCCCACTGCCAACGACGCGCACGCTTCTACCGAGCAGGGAGACCGCGGCGACCACCGATACTCTTACATCAAACTCAAAACGGAGAGACAAGGCACCGTCAAACAGCTGAAGGAGTACTTCCAGAAAATCCAGCAGGACCAAGAGCAAAGGAGAAACAACGAGCTGCTTCTGAAGAGGGACAAGAAGGGGGCCACAGCCGCTGCCGACGAAGGGAACGAGCGTGCAGTGAAAAGCGGCAACACCGTTTTGGAAAGAGTGGAGAACGAGAAGAGGTGCGACCCAATTGAGCATGACCTTGGCACGACGCTTCACCTGTGCGGCGGCGGGGGGGACGCAAAAGCGGTCAGCCAAGTGGAGAGCCAACCGGACGGCCAAGCGGAGAGTCAATCGAACGGTCAACCGGATAACCAATCGAACGGCCAACCGGATAACCCTGTAGAAAACCAACCGGACCGCCAACTCGACCACATGGACGTGAAAGAGCTGGAACTGCTCTATAACCTCATCAGCGAAATGAAGAAAAGCTGCAGCAACGGGGAAGACTACATCGCCAGTTTGGTCCAGGACCTACACACCTCCAATAAGAGGCACCTCGTTCAGAAGATTCTACAAATACTCAAAGCCGTTGACAGCAAAATCACCTCCGAGCAGGGCAAGAACTCATTGGAGCGGAGTGCTGGCGAAATTGGAGGAGACACCGCCAAACAACACACGAACGTTAGCACTTTGGTAAACATGCAGAGTGACAAACGTGTAGGAAATGAAGACAAGGCTTTCCCTGAAGGGGAAAAAAGGAGTGCAGGTCATCCTAAGGGGCTCCCAAAAGGGACTCCCAATTGGAACAGTGTTTGCAAAAATGAGGAGAGAAAATCTCCACCGATGAGAGGTGGAAGTCCCATTCATGTAAAAATAAAAAAGTACAACGAGGCAGTGGAGGCAGGATATTCCCAAAGCGGTCGCTCCTTAGATGCGAAAGCAGAGGTTGAAAGGGGAGACGGGGGTGCACCGCGCACAGTGGAACGGGGAAAGGGCCCAACCAAGGGGGGGAAAAGGACAGACAAGGAAGACAGTGGAGCAAAGGGGGCACTTCAAGAGGGGGAGAGCAACAAAATGGGCGTCGCTCCCAGTGATGAATCAAACAGCCAGTCAAAACATCCCAACGATAACGGCAGCTCCCTCCATCCGAATGGAAGCACAGCCAAAGGTGAAGCCAACCACGCGGGAAAGTTTGAGTGGTTTTATTCCACGATGAAGGATATATATAGTGAGGATGGCGAGGCGGGCGATGAGCCCAGCGGTGGGACAAGCGGTGAGCCAAACGGTGAGCCAAACGGTGGGCCAAGCGGTGGGCCAAACGATTACTCAAGCGAGGGTAGCGAAAACGACGACCTCTTCACGTGGCTAGAAAACAGAGATGTTGAAAACGTCTTGAGTGGCAAGAAACGGAGTGACGAGGGGGAGACCAGCGAGGAGTCAGGACTTGTCCCCGTCCCATGAAGTCTGCACTTATGAAGTTGGAACTGACCCGGTGTGCACGCGCATGCTGTGCTGAAGCGGGAGGCGCATAACTGTGCAGCCGAGTCCCTCCTATTGCTCTGCATTTGTTCATTTGTGCGTAGAGCAGTTGGTGTAGGAGTGCTTCCCACGAAGAAGCGCCTCCCACGAAGGAACGGCAACATTTAATTCGCTTTTCTTTTCCCTCTCTTTTTAAATACGCACCCAACACACACACACACCCATGCTGCTTCCCCAGTGAAGCACCCTGCACAGCTTTCTCAACGTATGCTTCCCCGACGCAGACGTTTTAAACTCCCCCAACCCAGTTGACGCGTTGCAGCAACTGCGTATCTTTAACAATTGACTGTCTTTAAAAATTTGTCACTTTGTAGAGTCACGTGTTCGGCTGGAAGTGAAAAGGGTGCGCGCCTTCGTTCGCGTGCGTGCGCATGTGGGTGTTTGCATGCCGCCATGTACGCACGTATTATTACATATTGCTTTGGCTTTGGCCTTGCCTTTACCTCTGCATTTGCATTTGCCTCTGCCTGTGCGTGGGCGTCCCCCTGCCATTTGCTCAAGGGGAAGACCCAATCAAACGTACCCCTTCCTGTTCATATCGTCTTCTTGGCACTTCGATCCAATTTCTTGTCCGTCCCTTGCGTTCCCTTTTTGCTTTTCCTGAAGGGGGAGCAGTAAACGTGTGCGGAGTCGCGGTATGAGAAGAACGCAAAAAAGCGGGCAAGCAACAGGTGTGCATTTATGGAACGTGTGTGGTATGAACGGACAGGCGATTTACAATAAAAAAAAAAAAAAAAAAAAAATATTAACACAAAATGGCTAGCTCGAACGTTACAACAAAAATAGCTAGCTCGAATGTGGCAACACAAATGCACACGTTTTCGCCCGCACAGCGTAGGGCGTACCTCATGGCGGAGGCGTACAGCAAAATGCTCCCCGGGATGTACAGAATCAGGACGAAGATACAAAAGTAGTAAATGTCAATTTGGAAATTTAAATTGTTGGGCATGGAGTAGGGGTAGGCCCTCAGGAAGGGTGTGGAGTGGATGTTCTTGAGACTCGCTATGGTGCACACAACTTCGGAGGTGATTCCTATTGGGTACAATATTAGGGGGACTGCCACGATGTGCGGGGGAGAAGGGGAAAAGGGGGAGCATATGTGGGATTGTGTGCAGATGGAGGGAGTCTCTTTTGGGGGAGAGCGCAGCAAAGCGCTCCGCGTGGAAGTCCTGGCGAAACACACCGCTAGCCACGGCCAACCGCCGCACGTACGCTTATTTCGGAGGGAGGCCAACAAATTGACGTGAAAGTTCAGCAGGTTGAGGGAGTAGAACAGGTAGCGAATAATGTCGATGATGGCCCAGGCGATTAGGCAGGAGAAGATCCACTGGTTGTTTTCGGGCAGGTAGTTAAAAATGAGGTAGACGACGAAGAGGCGGCTGCACACTTGCGTGGTGACGATGCCGACCACTGAGTTGATGAGGCCTGCGGGGGGGGAGAAGCAATGTGGGGGGAGCAACACAGGTGGTGTAAAGGCCAAACGCGGGGTGCAAGACTCACGCTAGGCATTTGCGCAGGCACTTTACACAAACGTGTGCACTCGGTCGAACGGCGCCCAGCAGCCCAACCGCCGCCCATCCGCCACTCCTACCGAAGAGCGTGAACAGAATCTCCAGCACGGCCAGCGACTGCGTGCCCGTTATCAATTTTTTGTAGTTGGGCCAGAAGCTTTTTAGGGGGTACTTCTCCTTGTTGATGACATGTTGCAAGGATACGAAGAGGACGGTGAGCCAGAGGGAGCAGCACGCCACGTTGTAAACCAACATGCACTTGTTTTTCACACCCATCTTAGCTACTCGTGTGTGCTTGTGTCCGCACGAAGGTGCTGGTCAAGGGTAATTATCCGCCTGTGCGTGGGCGCTACCTATGTGCAAACTCGCCGTGGCGAAATGGTACTTCACATTACTAAAAAAAAGAAAAAAAAAAAACAAAGGGCAGGGCAAAGGGAGAGGGGACAAACGCGGGGCGCGCGAAGCCGTCGAGGTGAAGAGGGGGGTAGGCACTAAGTTGTGGAGTGCCAAGCAAAGTCGCGCAAACGGATTGTCGCTGCGGGGGGATGAAGAAAAGCTACAAATGAATGACCTCAGAGGAGAGAGAACTGGGGGAAGGACAAAAGGGGGGGAGCAAGGATGAAAAAGAAAACGCGTGAACGGAAAAAAAAAAAAAAATAATAAAAAAAATAAAATAAAATATAAAGTATAATATAAAATAAAATATGAAAAAAAAAAAAGAGAACTTCTCCCCATTTACGTTATTTTTCTCTAAAGATTACAAACCAAATGGGAAAAAAAAAAAAAAATCCTAAGCACAGTATAAACATATGCACAAAACTGTGTTGGCCGTTTGGGCGCCGTGCTGGCTTCTCCCTCGAGAGTGAAACACGCGAGTATAGCTCCCCTCGGGGGAAACGGAAAGGCCGTTTTTCTTCCCCTAGCCGCAGCGGGACGAGATGGAAGCGAATATCCCCACAAGTGGGACGCACCTGTTACACATACACATAGGCAAAAATGTGTAACCCGCAATTTTATTCTGCTCATTGGAAGAACGCACCTACGGTTGGGTCTCCTCATGTGCAACTGGGTTGATACGCGTGCGGTGCAACGAAGGGCTGTGGGGGAGGGCATACGCTCCCTTGCCGCTGGTTCGACTCATCATATCATTTGCTCCTCCCCGATGGGGGAAGCACTCCGCCACGCTATGCAAGGGGGGTGACCTACTTAGTGGATAACTTTTCAATTCGCTTTTTTTTTTTTTTTTTTTTTTTCCGCGCACGTTCGAACATGTCGGATGTGCTACTCCTCACAAGGGTTACAAAAAAAAAAAAAAAAAAAAAGGGGAAAATTTTTTCTCGCAATTTTAAAAGGGGTGCACAGTTACCACTACTGCTATGCACCGCGGTAGAAGCGCAGGCCGCACTACTGCCCAACTGCTGCCCCGTCCCCGGTGGGGGGAAGCAAAAAAAAAAGCAGTAGCCGAGCGTGCCACTTCAACTGGCTGCAACATCCGCAGCGCCGACTTGGCCTGCGTCGGCCTTTCCCCCTGCCGCCTGCTCCAACTTGCGCTGCTCGCGCAGCTTGCGCTCCTCCCGCTTGAGGCGGCGCTCGGAGGTGGCCTTCTCCCGCTTCAGGCGGTCCAGCTCCTTCTTCACTAGGTCCTCCTTCTTCTTCTTCAGCGCACTATTCTCCACCAGCGCCACGGTCAGGTTGAACACAGGGCAATCCTCCGTGGAGTCCCTATCCTTGGTGAAGAACCCAATACGCTCGAACTGGATAGCTTCTCCCACGTTGCAAGTGGTGGCATACTTCTCCACGATTCCCTGGTGAATCTGTAGGGAGTTTTTATTGATGTATTTTCTCCACCCCAGGTTGTTCCCATCAGCTTCGCTTTGCTGTTCCACGGGGGGGGAGGAGGTTTCCTCTTCTTCCTCGCAGCCGTCTTGCTTTCCCAACTGGGTTGTGTAATTCTCCATCAGCTTCTCCACGTCCTCCTGGTCGTCATTGGACGACTCTGGGTTCGGCTTGGTAAACAGCTTGTCGTAGATTCTGAACTGGGCGCTTTGCGCGTTCGACTTGGCTACCCAGTGGATGGTGGATTTTACTTTCCGCAAGCTTTCGGGGCAGCCCTGGTTGGGGGTAGCGGCGGACGTACCGCTGACTCCGCCAACGCCGCTGACACCGCCGCTACCCACGCCGCTCTTACTCTCCGGGTCGTACGTGCACCTGAGCTCGACGACCCTGTTGGTGGCCGCATCCCGGACGACCTCGTGGCACGTGATGCAGAAGGCGTACCTCAGTCGAACGGTCCGGTTGGGGGCGAGTCGATAGAAATGCTCAGGGGGGTTCTCCAGGAAGTCCTCCTCATCGATGTAGATCTCCTCTTCAAACTTCATCATCCTCTGCCCCATGGATTCATTCTTGGGATGGTTCAGAGCACTCAACTCGTGTAGCTCCTCATTGTCCGGAACAAAATTGGTAATAACAACCTTTAGGGGCTTCAAAATGGCGAAGAGTCTCTTGGCCTTCTTATTCATATCCTCCCTGGCACAAAGTTCTAGTAACTCATAGGAAATGATATTTTCCCTTTTTGCTACACCAACTTTGGCACAGAAATCCTTGATGGCTTCTGGGCTGTAGCCTCTCCTTCTCATCCCAGAGATGGTAGGCATCCGTGGGTCATCCCACCCATCCACGTACTTTTCATTCACCAAGGTGAGGAGCTTCCTTTTGCTCATCACCATGTAGGTTACATTCAGTCGAGCAAACTCAATTTGTCTCGTCCTGTAAATGCCCAGCTTCTCCTGAAACCATTCGTAGAGCGGCCTATGCGTTTCAAATTCGAGGGTACAAATAGAGTGGGTAATTTTCTCAATAGAATCTGACTGCCCGTGGGCAAAATCATACATGGGGTAGATGACCCACTTGTCTCCACTCTTCGGATGCACCTTATGCATAATGCGGTAGAGGATCGGGTCCCTTAAGTTAATATTCCCAGAAGCCATATCTATTTTTGCCCTGAGGACCCTCTCCCCTTCTGCAAACTCTCCCTCTTTCATTTTCCTAAAAAGGGTCAAATTCTCCTCCACACTTCTTTCCCTAAAGGGAGAGTTCACCCCCGGTTGTTTTAAGCTGCCTCGATTTTCCCTAATCTGCTCAATTGACTGGTCATCTACGTAGGCATCCCCCTGCTTAATCAATTGGATGGCCCATTCGTATAGCTGGTCGAAGTAGTCCGAAGCGAAGTACAAATGCTCATTCCAATCGAATCCCAACCACTTGACATCCTCCTGGATAGATTCGATGTACCTCACTTCCTCCGTCACCGGGTTGGTATCATCAAACCGTAGGTGCGTCCTCCCTCCATACTTCTCCGATAGCCCAAAATTCAGGCATATACTTTTTGCATGACCAAGGTGGAGGTAACCGTTCGGTTCAGGTGGAAATCTCGTAATCACACACGTGTGCTTCTTCCTCTTCAAATCGTCTTCTATAATTTGCTGAATGAAGTTGGTGCTGGCAAAGGAGTTCATGTCTTCCTCCTTTATGGGGAAGTTGTTTTTGGAAAGCCACGCGCCCAGGTGGGGGTACTTGTTCCCCTCCACTTGATCCACTTTGGCTTTCTTAAAAATGGAGAAAAGAAGGAAGTCCAGGAAGCTCAGCCTCTCCTTGCAGAACCCCTTCTGCAGCGCCATTTCGGCCTCCACCCGTTCGAGGAACTGCTCGTCCACGGGTTTGTCGCTCGCCAGCCGCCCCTTCAGGAAGAACTTCAGCTCCTCCGCGTAAAGGGCATCAATGCGGTGGTGGCACGACACATCGCTAATCTCACCGCTAACCCCGCCGCTACTCTCACCGCTGATCCCCCCGCATGCCAGCCGGAACAACGCCTCGCACACGTTGATTTCGCTCAACACGAGCTTCTTCCCATTCAGCAGCTCCAACAGCACGCTGCTCCGCAGGCTGCTGTTCTCGCTTATGATCAGGCACGTGTTAAAGTTCAGCTTCACCCAGTTGTAGAAGTAGAAGAAGTTGTCCGACAGCTCGGCTTTGTTCCGGATGTATATCTTCTCTACGTTCTCCATCGTTTCGAAGTGGGAAGCACACTGCGCGGAGAAGCGGTAAAGTAATCTTTTTTTTTTTTTTTTTTTTTTTTTTTTTTGGATAGGCAGGGCGGTCACCCGTAGGTAGACGTCACCACTTTTTGCCTCTGATCAGCGTAGGGCTGCCAATAACCGCGACGAGTTATCACCCTACTTGTGCAAAAAAAAAAAAAAAAAAAAAAAAAAGCGAAGAGGAAAATGCTAAGGATAAAATCGAGGAAAAAAACGGAGCGGGTGTGGCGATTTCTTCCACTCAGTTGTGTGTTGCAATCAAAGTTCATTTTTTTTGCACGCGGCAATGATAACCTCAAAATGATAACCTCAATGGTTTCTTCGCAAAAGTGTTTGCGCTTTGTGGAGGCAGAACAGAACGGGCATCGCAGGCGTTCTCCCTCCGACGGTAGGGGAGCAAAATGCACACGTGCGTTTAGTAGAGCAGTTTCAGTTTGGAAGTTTAACTTTAGAACTTTCCAGCGCAGCAGTTCACCTGTTAACCTCTTCGCGCATACCTACGCTGCAATTATGTGCAGATTTCGCTCACATGCGGTATGCCTACTGAAGCCCTCAGTGGTACGCCCCTCCGCACCCGGCGCGTATGCCTTTGCATAGCACGAAGGAAAAAGTATGAACCGTTCAGGTGAAAAAGGGCACTTTTTTGGCCAAAAAAAAAAAAAAAAAATAAACAAGCAAGCATACGTTTGGCTAGTAGGGGTTGCCCTTATCGCCGTATCGTTCCAACAGCTGCGACTTTCCCTGTCGTGCGTTGCACGGGTATGCCCAGCTCACTGCGATTTTTCACTTCTTCGCTTTTTATTCCTTTTATTTGCCTACCATTTGCGCCTTGCCTTCCCCGCCGCGCAATCGCCCATGTAGGCGCGGAGAAGCGGCGCAATTATTTTTCAGCGCGTTTGCCTTTCGGCGCGTTTGCTTTGCGGCGCCAAAGTGTCCCTTTCGTCACCAGCGTGGGTGCAGTGGGAAAAGAGCAGCGCCTGCCCCTTTGGCAGCCATCCCCCCATCGCGGTGTATATATTTTGTTCATCCTTGGTCCACCTGTTACGTATCTCCCGGGAGGCATAAAACGTAAAAAGCCTTTTTTTTTTCCCTTCAACGTTACGCCTTATAATATGCATACTTCTTTTCCTTGTTAAAAAGGGGGGTATAACCCGTAACCCCCAACCAACGCTTTGGAAGCTTCTTTTTTTTTTTTTTTTTTTTTCCCTTTGGAAGCACCGTACCTTCGTGCGTCAACCTTTAGCAATACATACATCGTAAGCTCTAAAGGTTCGGGAAAAAAATGATCGACTGGCCCAGAAGTCACCTTGTGCATTTTTTTAAATGAAAAAATATGCTTCGCTTAAAGCGGTTAAAGATTGCATCATCAGGTGGAGTGTATGTAATGTATATGTACTCATCTACGTAACGCGCATCATATGCATTGCCAAAATATGCAGTGCTATTTTTTTCAAGCGAGCATATTATAAGTCAAACGAGAGTTGCCCGGTTGACCCTTTAACGTTGTTTAGCCAGCACTGCTCGCGCGTTTATTTTACTTTTTTTTTTTCTTTTTTTTGCTTTTTTTTACTTCATTTTGTTTTATTTTTTTTCCCCTTTTTGCAATCCCTTCCGCGATTTTACAGATCACTGTTGCGCATAAACATATACGTATAGTTATACGTGTACATCGCGTGGTTAAGTTACTTTTTTTTTTTTTTTTTTTTCCTTTTTCTTTTACCATTCCATTGTGGAGATAAGTCAAAATGAAAAGAGGAAGAGCGGGAACGTTGAAAAACAAGATGAGAATCACGCTTTCCCTCCCCGTGGGGGCTCTCATCAACTGCTGCGATAACAGTGGAGGAAAAAACTTGTACATTATTGCCGTGCAGGTAAGGCATTCGCCCATGCGCAGTATGTTCCCACGTGAGAGGCTTTGCTGCGCCCCCGTCGCCTCCTCCCCCCCAACCGCGCAGCCACGCCCAAAATATATAAAGCTTTCATGATGATTTCAATGATAGGACAGAAAAATACCTTCATGTTGATAAAACGTTTAGCCGATATATGAAACAGTTTACTGATCGAATGCCTTTATATATATATATATATATATATTTTTTGGTGGGAGGGCGTGTATCTGTGTGTGTTGGGGGGGCGTACTAATGGGAGGGGTATACGGCGCTACCCGTGTGCTTCCCGTGCGAGAAGGCAGTTCTCATTAAATTGGTTTATTTGTTTATTTGTTTATTTATTTTTTCTTTTGTTCCCCCCCGACTGACAGGGATTTGGCTCATGCTTGAACAGACTGCCCGCTGCCTCACTCGGTGACATGGTGCTAGCCACCGTGAAGAAGGGAAAACCCGATCTGAGGAAAAAAGTGCTGAACGCAATAATCACGCGTCAGTCCAAGGCCTGGAGAAGACACGAAGGGTACTTCATTTATTTTGAAGACAACGCCGGTGTTATTGTTAACCCCAAAGGAGAAATGAAGGGATCAGCAATAACGGGACCCGTTGCAAGGGAATGCGCGGAGTTGTGGCCCAAGTTATCTTCCGCCGCGTCGGCGATTGTTTAAAAGGTTTTTGCTGAACGTTTTTTTCGGCGAGAACTTTCGTCGCTAACTTTTTACACAGTAAAGGCCCAACGGAACGAGATTGCGTGTTTGCTCAGTGTGCACCACGTGTGCGTGTCATGCTTTGTTTTTTTTTTTTTTTTTTTTTTGCACGTCCCACGCGCTGTGTGCATATTTCCCCTTTTTTAATGATACTACATGCACAAATAATTAAACACATTTTATGACGTTAAACTTTTGAAAAGCGCTCGTGCGGTTATTTCGTATTGAATTTACACCACTGTAGATTTAAAGGTTTGGCGGTTGTTGGCCGCTGCGGGGCGAATGAGCATATCGTCGTGGCGTTCGCTTCGCGCAACGGTGTAGAAAAAAACTGCCCAGTGTTATGAACCGTTTAGGTGATTTTACAGAAATGTTCACAAAGTTATGAACCGTGCAGGTGATTTCGCAAAAAAGTGCCTACCTCTTATGAACCGTGCAGGTGATTTCGCAAAAAAGTGCCTACCTGTTATGAACCGCGCAGGTGATTTCGCAAAAATGGACGCACTGCTACTATCGCTCACACCACTTCACCGCTGCTGCTGCGAGCCAAGCGGACAAAACCAAATTAATTTCATAAAATTTTAATTGCGAAAGGGGGAGTGCTTTCGTGAATTAGGTAAACAACTTGGAGGAGTCCCCCCTAGGGGGGAGGGAGTAAATAAGATCGTCGCTCTTGGTCCGCGCAAAAGGATTTGTAAAGGAGGGGAGAGAAGAGGGAGACTTACGTGCGCTTGCTAAGACGAAATAAACTTAAGAGAAACAAAATGGACAAAAAAAAAAAAAATCAAAACGTAGGCCTGGGCACACACGCAACTGCAAACGGAGGTGCGAATGTAAATGCAAATGTAAAGGCTGCCTACAGTTTAAATCAACGGGGCGGCGCCGCACACAAGTTACGTGCAACATGTGTGGCCTCTCCAATAGGGAAGGCGCCCGACCCCCAGCTCTTCATAATGACATAAATGCACATGCAAGAAACACATTAATTCTGCGGATGCTTCCATTTCTTTGCAAACGTGTAAGCGCACGTGTGGGAGTGGGGGAGGCATTTAATAAATGTCATGCGCTTGTAAGAGAATGTCAAATGGGGATGCACTTATATGGGCGCAAAAACGACACACACAAAAAAAAAAATAAATAAAAAAGGAAAAAAAAAGAGTGGTATAATCCGTGCGAATTGGCTAACCAAATTGATGACTGCTACTAAGAATTTAAAAACAATAAATTAAAGAACACCGTTATTCGTAACTTCGCCCGTTTGTGGTGGGGCAACGCTGCGTTGGGGCCTTGAATGTTCCTTCCATCAAAGGGGGTGCAGCGGGGGAATAAATAAAAATGACATGGAGGGCCTTCCTTGCGCTGTCCAGATGCAGAGACTGCTCACGTGAACAACACAAAAAAAACTATCAGGATGAATATGCAGGCGAAAATCTGTACGGGGGGGAATAAGCGAAGGTGGGGGAGCAATGGGGTGAAAACCACGTTGGAGTGGCAGCCGCATGAAAGCTACGCTGGAGTGGCAGCCGCATGAAAGCTACGCTGGAGTGGCAACCGGGTGAAAGCCACATTGGAGTGACAGAGTAAGCTACACAGCTGGCGCTACCCCTGCGCACGCAAAGACCCACCTGTAGTATCAGCGTCCGCGTGTTCGTCAGCCGGTTGAAGTACGTTAGGAGGTAGTTCTGCCCCTCCCTGGTGTTGTAAAGGGAAGTGTCAATGTCCTCGTCGATCCGCCGAATCATTTCATCCTGCTGAGTCACCATCGTGGCGACCTTTTGGAACATCTGCGCTAGGTCCCCGATTATCTTTTGTATGTTTTCCATTGCATCCGCTCTGGAGTGCAGATAGGACGTCCGCTCGGGCATCTTCAGGGTCTGCTGCTGCCCGCTGAGGGGGAAAAAAAAAAAAAAAAAAAAAATTAAAAAAATTAAAAAAAAAAAATAAAATAATAAAATAATAAAATAATAAAATGCATGTACATGGTCAGCTAAACGTGACGGCACACCCACACAGCTCTGTGTTGAGTACCCCTCAATGTCGATGTCCCGAAGGGGCGTGAATTTGTAGTTGTCGTTGCTGAAGGTCGACTCGGTCGTCGTGTAGGAGTACATGTTTCTGCGATTCACTTGCTTTTTTATGTGCTAAGGGGGGGAAAAAAAAAGAGGTGTGGAGCAAATGGGGGAGATCCACTTGGGGAGCAGAAAGGAGATGCTGTCAGAACGCATGGGTCCACGCGTCATCCACCGAGATGGCACCTTCGCACGTGAGAGCCCCACTGACCACCACAGTGAAGCAGCGGGAGGGCCTCCACCCCCTACCTCGCTCCGAATATGCAGGACATCCTTAAACTTCTTCGTAAACTCAAACAGGCGGTTTTTTAGGGAGAAAATTATATTGTCCAGGTGCGTCCTCCCCTGCGGGTTGCTAATGCTCAGGTTGCAGACGTACTGCACCAGCGCATCTACGTCGTTGGTAGCGTCCGTGATGGTCTGCTTCACTTCGTAAGTTAGCTCTTCTATTTGCGAAGTCTTGTCGTTGAATATTCCCTTCTGCCGGACACCTTGGGGAGGGAGGAAGGAGGGAAAGATGAGGCGGAGCTCCATGAGAGGTGAACCTCGACGAGGGTGAACCCACGCACAGCGAGGCAACGCATCGATGGGGGCACTCCCCACGGCTGCAGTTCTGCGGCCAGGGGGGGGTTACTACTCCGTTGCGGTTAACATGTTAACGCTACTCAGTTGGTTCTACGCCGTTGCCACCTCTACTCATCCGCACTTACATCGCTCCAACTGCTGCAACTTCTGGTTGCCCCTGTGCAGCAGGTCCGTGATTTTCGACGCCAGCTCATTCACCTCCGTGTCTTGGCCAACAGTCCTGTCCTTCCTAAAGTCGAAGCTGTCATTGCTCAGCCGTTCAACCGCTTTGAAGAACTCCTCCGTCTTGTCCACATACGGCATTTTCCGCAACACAGATTGGGTGCTTTTCCCCTCACACGGAGAGGAAGCGGAAAAAAGGGGAGGCAAAAAAGAAGGAAAAAAAAAAGGGGTAAATGGATGGCATATAATTGTTCGTCTTTTTTTTTTTTTTTTTTTTTTTTTTTTCCCTTTTTGCCTCACCTTTTCTTCCGCTTCCGCTTCTTCTCCCTCTCCCTTGGGCTGATGGAAATTTTTCAAATTCGCACCTTTTGGAAAGTACGATAGGGTAATGTACAACTGGCACGCGAACTAACCATTCGGCCATTCATTTTTTGCTCAAAGGTATTAAAAAATGGCTTCCTCTTAACTAGTTTGCTAATTTGAACAGGGCTGGCGCGCTCGCAATTTCGACTTGGACGTGGCCCTCGCCTTGGCCATCCATCTGTTCAATTGTTTATCCTTTTGCGGGAGCGGCACAAGGGCCGCAAGCACGATGGTACCAGGAGGGAAGGCGTAAAGCTGTGAAGCGGTAATGTCGCGAAGCGGTAGTGTCGCGAGCGGCGTACGTACGAGGGCATGGCGGTATGACTTAGGAGGGGGAAACACCTGCGCGACGGTACATCCCCACAAGCGCCCACTGCTACGCGCAGCACATACGCAGTACTACACTCGTTTAACCCTGGCAGGCGTTCGGGCCGCTTCTTCGCTCGGCTGCGTTTGTGGAGATTGCCTAACTTTGTGCGTGCTCTGCTGTTCCTTCACCCCATCAAAAAAAAGTTTTTTAAAATACAGTCCATGCGCTGTGCATAATTCGAAAAAAAAAAAAAAAATGGCACGAACGGGTGGGATGAGGCGTGCAGAGGCGCCAAATAAACGTGCAGTTAACTGCCCGGAAGTGTGGCAAACGTGAGGAGCCACTTCAAAATTGCTTCCAAATGGGGCTGTCAACTTTGGGGAATTCCATTTTTCCCCCCCCATTTAATGTGTATGCCATGTGCGGCTGCTATTTTGGGACTTTAATGTCAATTTTTTCCTTCGCAAAGGGGAAGAGAAATTTTCGACAGATCGTCCCCCAGGTTATCTCAGCACAGGGTAGATGAATCATGTCGTCGTGCTGCATTGCGGTGTGTTCAACTGTACTGTTACTTAGGCAGTCGTTCCATTTTTGCTGCTTGGTGGGTGGCGCCATTTCACTGTTGGCACGTGCATACAGGAGTGAGAACATGTATATGTGTACACTTCCTATGTGTATGTTGGCTCCCCACACGTTGCTTCCCCCGTGCAACGCAAATGAGGCAACTCCCAACAGGGGGAGGTAACCCCCCTTCTGTCCGTCCCGCTAACCTAAAAAGAATTGCAAATGTGTCAACACAATGATATGTCCCTTTTGGAAAATCTTCCGTATTGATCACTTTTGCCTGAACAGTTCATATTTTTTTTTTTTTTTTTTTTTACCAGCTAGCTACGCATTTTTGCACCACAATCAGATTTGCGACACGTCCGCGCAGCTTTCGCAAAGGCGCATTTTAAAAAAACAGCGTTGTAAGGTCGTCTACTCTTTTTCTGTTTTTGAAAAATGTGGGCATACGCAGGTGTGTGGCTAGTGGCCAGGCTACTCAAGCGCAGTTGCGCATGAGAAGAAAGGGCCCCCCACACCACCGCCAGTAATGTATATACAACCCCTCATGCGTTACGCTTGTGTCCTGCGCCCCGTGGTGCCATCTCCCCAACGAGATCTTCCTCTACATCCCCATTTCGAACTTTGCCACAAGGGGGAAAAAATACGACAGTGGAAGTTAGCAAAATATATCATAAATGAGTCCTTTTTTTTCCATTTTTCCCATTTCTTCACAAATTGAAGGGTCCAACGTGGGCGACGCTCACATGAGCCGCCACAAAAATGGTATACGCATAACCGCCGCAGAGTGGCAACCCCATGGGCGTCACTTGATGGGATTAAAAGAGAAGCAGCTTGGGAACAAAAAAAAAAGGGACGCATACGATACCCTCATAAATGCGAACGGATGTACGTGCCATGTTTTTATACCCCCGTTTGGCAAAAAAAAAAAAAAATAAAATAAAATAACAAAATTGAAAAACGATTAAGCGAAACACTGTACCCTTTGTAGCACCATCTGATGATTGAACAGGTGAGGAACAACGCACGCATTGTCCCCCTCGCGATTTGCCTGCTCTTTTTGCCACTTCAGTTTAGCAAAAAATGGAATGGCTTCCCAAGTGTGCATTTGTTCAGCTTCCTTCTGGGCATAATGCTCAACGGAATGCTCCAAATAAAAATTGACGACAGAAAGTATGTAGACTGGGTTGTGCAGCGGGTACTGTCTTACTCGCTATGCATATCCCTCATGATGACTTTTTCGTGTATGAAAAAAAAGGCAATTGTGTGTGAGCGGCCAGAAGGCGAAACAGCTTGCACAGAGGAGGAAAGAAAGAAAAAAAAATCCGTGTACCATTTACTAATTCGCAGCAGGGTTGCGCCGTTTGGAATCGCTTTTATGTTCGGCGCTGTGGGGACACTCATCGGAGGAGTCACTTCCTACCACTTAACGAAAAGGTTCTTTCATAAAGATGACGCAAAGGGGAGTGAAGAAAGTTTGAGGAAAAGCACCAGCTGCTTCGTTGCGACGTACATCGGTGGCTACATAAATTTTGTGGAAGTCGCTGACCTGTTAGCGGTAGACACTTTGGAAAGAAACGGCATGTTCATATTAGACGATTTGTTTACCAATCTGTTCCTTGTCACTTTGCCCTTATGGAAAAATGTTGTTTTTTTTTTCTCTGTCCGCGGGGAGGAACCGGCGTCGCTCAATAACAGTGAATGTGTCTCGAAACAAAATGGAAGTGCAACGAAGCTATCACATGAAGAGAGGGAGGTAAAGGGTAAAGAAGAAATAACACACCTCCTGTGTGATTCGCCAAGGTATGCATCATACGGGTCGTTCGCAAATGATGAGGAGTGGATATTACACCTAGGGGAGGAGCACCAAGTGAAGCGCCATCAGGAGCACTTCTTACCCCCATTGGTGTGCAAATGCCTATGTGACTACCTATCCGTGCTGCTCATAATAGGACTGAGCATGAAAGTGCTGAGCGACTATGAGGCCATCTATCAGTTTGTCACATGCTATATCTCGGCCGACAAATTCAAAACGTACATTTTAGTTGCGCTTACCTTTGGCTATTTATTCTGCCTGGACTGCATTGCACACGTTATTGGCAGTTGGATAAGGAGACGCACAAAGAGAGCAGCAAATTTTTTCACACATATTTATTTCAGGGCCACAGAGTACTACTCAACCGTTCTGCACCTTTTAACAGTTTATTATTTATCCCTTTCGGGGATGTCCATCGATGTGAGCGTTTTGTATAGCACTGTAAAACCGCTGACCATGTTGGTGGTATGCCTACTGGCGACTCATTTAATTTGTGTTTTTTTCCTTTCGCACATGTTTAACGTGTTTACCAAGTGGTCTCGCCTGGCTTTACATGTGGAAGAAGTTTTGCTAGCCATCAATGCAAATGTCGGGGGGCCCAGCACTGCTGCGCTCATGTCCGATGTGCTGGGCAGACCTGATTTGGCCTTTGCCGCGACCTTCTGGGGCGTCTTTGGCTACTTCCTTGGCACGCACGCGGCGATGGGTGTGTACGCACTTTTGTGAACGTTTGCTTGAGCGAGTTGCGCGTTGGAAATTTTCCCTTTCGTCTGAAAAGGTGCCACGAAGGTTACGTTCGCCCAGCTGTCCAGCCGTCCAGCCGCTCAACAGTACAACCATTTAGCCAACGCGCGCTTTCAACAAATAACCTCAAATTAACTCTACGATGAAAGCGAAGACAAACATGAGGGGTGTCCAATTTTTCACCTGAACAGTCATAACCTTTTCACGAAGGAGCTAGCCAAAATGGGCGATTAAACCGTTTGTGCGCTTTTGTAAAAAAAATTACCTGAACAAGGTGGCTAGAAAAAAAAAAAAAAAAAAAAAGGGCAATTTTGTGTGTGCATTTGTGTGCGTGTGCAGGGAAGAAGCCGTTCGCATGGGAGATGGCGGTGGCCGCATAAACGCGAAGCTGGCCGAGCAAAAAAACCCGGTTGCCGCGGGGGAAAGACGCCGACCGGCCGAGTCGTTCTGTCGGGGGCCCCAAAAAGCAACGACGTTCAACCCCTGCAGCCACTTCACACGGTGGAAAAAAAACGCACAATGGGGAATAAAACGCGAAGTGATTTTTTTCCCATGTAAAAGCGGAAAAATGTAAAAATTTTAAATTAAAAATAAACCTTAAAAAATAAAGAACAAATTGTGGCAAAAAAAAATGTGTTAAAATGTAGCAAACTCGTGTTTGGAAAACTTTTCCAAACACGAATTCGCAGCGCGACCTGCCGAACGCCGTCGCGTGTGTTCACAAATTATTTTCGCGCGGATTCAGGCGTCCTTGAACCGCCGTCAAGGTTCGCGCATTGTCTACAGGGCGCACTTGTGCGTACGTGAGTGTATACACACAGGTGTGCCTCTACACATGTTCGCGCGAAGGCTGACACTCCCTCCTTGCGCCAATTAATCGATGCTCCCCTCCATTTTTACGCACTGTTTCGTTGCAGGCGCTTTTAAAGAGGCGCGCCCTTTGGCGAGCTCGCCGTCTGCTTTGAAAGGCCGCTCTACCTGTCCCGTCAGCGGCCACGCCAGTTTTGGCAGCCCATTTTGATAGTCACGTTTAATTGTCCATTTTGATAGTCACTTTTAATGGCCCATTTTGATAGCCCTTTTTAATGCCGCTTTAATGCCGCTGTGCAACTGCCCCCACGCGCGCACACTTGTACGGGCCCCAATTTGTCCTTCCTTTTAAATTACCTATTTGTATTGGAACGACACCACCTTTTAAAGTTGTCCCCACTAAAACTTTGTTACCCCCCCATGCGAATTGTTTTTCACATGTTAACGTTTACCGGCGAGGAGAGCAGACGTCACTAGGCATTAAACAGGCACCGATAAAGCTGCACCTGTAATATCGACGGAGACGTACCGCCAAATCTCCCCTGTTGCCTCGCCCCCCACAAACGGAACAAATGAGAAAGAAAAAAAAAAGCTCCGAGGGGAAGGTGTGGACGGACGCGTTGAACAACCTGGAGGAGGTGCATCAAAATAAGTACAGCCTGACGGAGGATACTCTTCATGAAAGATCTCGACCCGAACCCGAAATCATTGAACACATATTAGAAGAACTAGAAAACAAAATTAGATTCTATTTCAAGTTGTACCAAATGGAGAAGGAAAAAAGAGCCAACTGTGAGAGGAAGAATCACGACTTGCATGCAGAGCTGAACGAGACATACACCACATTGCAGAAGAACCAGCTCTACACAGATAAGTTAGAAAGTAAGTTGCAAAACATTAAAGAGAATCAAAGCTCGTTGATAGACACGGTGAGACGTATTGACCTTTTATACATCCAGCTGGACACCCTAGTTCAGTCGTTCTCTGGGGTCTGCACACAAGTAGCTGCGGAGCTGAGCACCTACGGGGTTAGCACGAACAGTCAGAGGAACACCTTGAAGACTCTGCTAGATTATATCTACCCCTGTAGGACCCTTGACCCTCGTATTAATTCACTTTACGGGGTGTTGTATTATGGGTCTATTGGGTTACTGAAAGATGGGAAGTTTGTTTGTCCTCCCATTCCTCCTATCCCTCCAGTGGTGCCATCTGAATCGGATGGGTGGTTACCTCCCTCGAGGTACGCCCCTCACAATGAAGTTATCTCGACTGCTTCTCCCGAACGGAGTAGTCGTAGCCACCTGGGAGACCCCCCTGGGAGAAGCTTCTCAGACTCCGTGAGGCGAAGCGGAAGCGCCTTCAACGGGGGGAGCTCCAAGGAGAACTACGCAGATGACGCGCTCTTCTCCAAATACGTGGAGGCAGAACAGAGCAAACAGGTGCGAAGCGAGAGTGATGCGCAAAGGACAAGTTACAATCAAGTTATCCCCCAGGACTTACACGGGTTCTGCATCAAAATAGGGTTTTTAGAAATTAGCTACAAGAGGGAGAACGCCAGGATTATCTGCGTCGTCCGGTACGACAGTGAGACCAGCACCTCCGCCATTCAGAACACCAAGAGGGTGACCAAGCCCAGGGAAATGAACGGCCGTGCCAATGGAGGCAAATGCATTTTTGACATTGACTATGCAATTAATTTAACCTCCCTGCCTGGAAGAAACGCGGGAGAGGACATCCCCAAATTTATGATTGATGTGCACGATGTTAATGGAAAGGCACTTATCGGCACATCTATGTGTTCTTTCGTTAGTGAGAAAACGCTAGTGAGAGACGCGTCGTGGGATATCTACTCCAGGGTTTCAAATGGCAAGCCCGAGGTAATAGGAAAAATGCATGTGTCTGTGCTTGCTTCTCCGCAGAGTGCCCTCCTCCCAGCGGAGATGCTCAGCAGGGCGAAGCAGCAGTCGGCGTTGCCTCCAGCCGGAGACGACCGCAGGATGGAGAGCACCGCCAAGGTGGCCTTTCAGAAGAGCGCCCTTCTGAGCAAGGCCATCGAGGAGAGGGACCCGTCAACGGGGAAGCCTCACGCGCAGCCTCACAAGCAGTCGTTGGGGAAGCCTCACGTGCAACCGCAGGGACAGCCGCAGGAGCAGCCCCACGTGAAGCCGCTTCCCCATAGCAGCCCTGGGAAGGGGGCGAGCCTCGTCCAGAGGGGAAAGAAGGTCACCTTCAAGCCGTACGCCTCGAAGAACGGAGACTCGACGGACGCCACCAAGTCCAGCCCCGCTTTGAAGGAGGCCTCCAAACGGATAAGTCTCAATCGCAGCGGTGGAGATAGCGGCGGGGATAGCGGCGACAAGAGTGCAGGCAGCGGAGATAGCGGAAACAGCGGCACCCTGTCCCTAGTTCAGAGCAGAATAAAAAATCTGGCGAAGCGGTTCGAGTCGAGGAATGGCGCGTCCGGGGGGAGTGAGGAGGACGGCAGCAGTGGTGCCGCCACCCCCGTTGGGGGGAAGGCTGGCAAGCTGGGGGGTCCCTTGAAGAAAGGCCTCCCCCTCTCGAGCAGCAAGGGAGTTAGCGCCCCCGAGGCGAAAAAAGGGGAGCAAACGGAAGGGAAAAAAGGAGGACCACCTGTAGGGCAACCAGGAGACCAAACGGAAGGGCAAAAGGTAGGACATAAGGCAGGCCAAACGGAAGGGCAAACGGAAGGGCCAAAGGCAGGCCAGACAGCAAACACAAAAGACGCGTTAGAGAAGGGCCCAGCCGGCTTGAAGAAGAGCCCCCCCTTGGTGAAGGACGGGGTAATGAAGATTAAGCTTCCCTTGCCGGGAAAGAAGGACTTGGCGAAGAAAGCGGGCCCGGAAGGATTAGCAAAAGGTGAGGCTGCCCCCCCTGCAAAGGGCGACCCCGCAGACGCAGCGAAAAATGAGAGCGACCCGAAGGACAACAGCAGCAGCGGAAGCAGCAGTAATAACGTCGCCAGCAAGACGGTTAAGCCACTTTTGAAGATAAAGGTAGAACCCAAAAAGGAAAACCTAAACAAGCTTTTTAAAAAGTTGTCCCCCAAGACGCCCCTTGCATCTAAAGAGCAAGATGGCAAAGGTTCTGACGCCGCGACTGCTTTGGGAAAGAACGGCTTAAAGGACACCCCAGGGGGAACAAAGAAGTTGCCTCCACCCCCCCTTAGCAAGAAGACGGTCGTGAAAAAAGGGTCGATCGATTCGGATGCTGCGAAAAAGGAAACCCCCAGTGAGAAGCAGACTGGGACGACCGCTCCAGCTGCTACGGTGAGTGCTCCCCCAGCAGATGTGAAGGCTACCCCCCCAAGTGATGCCCAGGCCGCCCCACCCAAAGCAGAGGCCGAACCCACGAACGTGGAAAAACGTTTGGAGAAAAAAATATCAATTAAGAATAAGATGCTCGCCCTTTTGAAGATCAAGCCGGCGGACCCCTCGGCAATTTTGAAGAAGCCGCTCCCCAAGGCGGTGTCTGCAGCGCCCGCGGAGGTGGAATCACGTAAGGGGAGAGTGCTCTAACGTGTTGTGTGCATCCGGCTTGCATTCCGCGTGCGCACTGGAGCTCTTCACTTCACCTCATTCACCCACTCTGCTTCATCACTGCGTAGAGTTCAGCACGGAGGGACCCGACCTGAAGAACCTCCTCGAGAAGGCAAAGAAAAACGCCATCTTCATAGACAAAAATAAAGTGAACGTGAAGTTAAGCAAGAAGGTGGAAGTCAAGCGGGAAATAAAAAAGTTCGTGCCGAAGCTCAAGAACTTCGAGTGATGAGGGGACAGCACAGCTTCGGAGAGTCGCCCCCCACAGCAGTGACAGCAGTGACAGCAGTGACAGTAGTGACAGCAGTGACAGTAGTGACAGCAGTGACAGTAGTGACAGCAGTGTGCATAGCTGACCCTTCCGGTGGGCGATCGACTGTTTTAGTTCTTCCTCCAATTGTTTGATTTACCTCTGCGTTGTTTTTGCGTCCTCCCCCGTGGAGTATTTTTTTTTTTTTTTTTTTTTTTTTCCGCAAACAGGTGTAGCGCCGCCAGCTTAGGACTGCACGTGCCACACTGAGCTGCTAACAACTGGCATGAGTGAAGCGGCGGGCACTCCATGCGCTTCGCCTTTTTTGCCCACTTGCAGCCCCATTTGCTGCCCCATTTGTTCGTCAATTTGGCTTCTCCATTTTTTGTTAACTTGGCTTCTCCATTTTTTCGTAAATTTGGGCTCTTCCCTTTTCCCCCCCTCTGCACACGCAGAAAGGCAAAACGCGATGGGGAAGGTCCCTTTGGATGATACATAAGAGAAAGGAACGCCGCTTCCGAGCGAGACTGTTGGGGAAAAGGCCAACGATTGGGTTTGCGGCCCCGGGGAGAGGGGAGCAGCAAATTAGCTGCCGGAAAGAAGAGAGTTACGCTGCAAATTAGCTGATGACAAAGGAGTGCTACCCCCCTACTGACCGCATCCCCCAGATGAGTCGAAGCACCGTGGGCAGCCCTGCGGCGGCGTACCAGGTGTACGTGCTGGCAGTAATAGGCAAAGGAGACATCCCCTTGTACGAAGCCGATCTATCCATGAACGTGAAAAAGGACATTTCAGAGCACCTGGCACAATTCATCATCCATCAGTCGTTAGATTCTTTGGATGTCCTCGTGTGGAAGAGCACCAGTCTGTTCTTAAAAACAGTCGATTCGTTTAACAGCTATTCGGTATCTGCGTATTGTACCACTGGCCATGTAAAGTTTTTACTTCTTCATAAGAACAAGAATGAGGTGGGCAGCGGCGGTGGAGGCAGCGGGGGAGGAGGCAGCGCCGGGGGACCCCCCATCTATGTGCCCTCCGATGATAACATTCGATCCTTTTTCGAGACCGTGCACGAAAACTACATTAAGGTGTTAATGAACCCGCTGTACGAGCCCAACGGGATGATTACGAGTTCTCTCTTTGACCAGAATGTGCAGCTGGCGGCCAAGCGCTTCCTCCACGGGTGAGCGGTAAAGCGGTATGGCGGCGGAGGGGCGGCAAAGCGGCGGCGTGGTAACGTGGCATCACGGCACCGCTACAACGCTGCATCACGTTGCCGCCATGCCGCTTTGCCGCCGCCTCACCGCTTTACCGCATGCTGGGCATACCTGAACGCGTTGCTGTAGAGGTCCAGGGAGAAGGGGAAGGCCCGGTCGAGGGCGGCGAAGAGGGCCGCGGAGGCGCGGGGGAGGCCCCGCTCGAAGTAGGAGGCCCAGTCGTCCCGCAGCATCTCCAGCAGCAGGTGCTTCTCCTCCGTGGTCACCACGAAATCGAAGTGGCCGACGTTCCACTGCGGGTTGGGGAAGTCCGCCTTCAGGCGCTTCGTGAAGACGATGCTGTCCGGGTTGAGGAAGTTGGCGAAGAAGAGGGGGAACATGCGGCCGCCCGCGTCCAGCTTGTCGCCCTCGGAGAAGCGGCCCGGCTTCTCCCCCGCGTTGCCGCTCTGCTTCTCTTCCGCACCACGTTCCTCGTAACCGCCCAGCTTCTCCCCCGCTCCGCGCGCCGCTCTACCGCGCGCCGCCCCCCCGCTCACCCCCTTGATCAGGCTCGCCAGCGCGCAGAACTGGTGGCTGAAGAGGTAAAAGACGTACCTGATCTTGTAGGCGTTCTTGCCAATGTCCAGAGAGGTATCCACTGGGTTCTCAAAGCAGAGGCGATTGTTCCGTTCGAACTCTCTCCTCATGTACCTCGGCATGACATGCCCCAGGCCTCGCAAAACGGAGCAGTTGAAATCCACGTTGTAGTCTATACTGTAGAAGCTGAAGAACTCCAGGAGCAACTTCACCAGGCAGCTGTTGCTGAAGACATTCCAATCGAAGGTAGACGGGTGCAGCTGTAAAAAATGCAAAACCATACAGCAGAGGAGGAAAGAACCAATCCCACCTATATACGTTTCATTCAAATTTCTTGTGTTAAGAAAAAACTTTAATAGAATGACAAGGGGCCTCATATATATAAATTTTTGCAATTTACTTTTTATAAAATCGGTCGTCTGTCTAGAGGAAAGCTGATTGGTACAGACGTCCACCTGAACACCCGTTTCGCGGTCTATGTACTTTAGAATTTTTACCCTCGCGTCTTTTATTAGGCGTATATCCGCTACGATGTCTAGTTTTACTAGGGCGTATGAAATGATTAGCAATGCGTCGAGGTCCTCCAGGGGGATGCCCAGAAAGCACACATCGAGGTCGCTGCCCGGGATAGACAACCCTGTGACGAAGGAACCAAACGGCTGCATCGTAGCCTTTGGAAAGAGAGACTTCACCACGATCTCCAATTTGATCAACGCTTTTTGCTTTAACAGTTTTTCCTCCCGTGTAGGGGTTAACCACTCAAGGATGTAGAAGCAGGCATATTCTAAATACCCCAGGGGGTTAAAATTCCCCTTTTCTTGGTGCACCCTTTCTGTAAAGCACTTGGTGAATTCGTCGTCTGCATAGAAGATGTGCCTCTCGTGATCGTACCCCACGTGCAGCTTCTTCATCATGTAGCGGTAGTATTTCTTCTCCGTTTCGGTGAGGCTTTGGTAGTTTATTTTAAACCTGTGCAGGAGCATCACCCCGCTGTATTTTTTCCTTTCCCCGCTCGGCTCCTCCGGCGACCGCCCCCGTTTGGCGCCGCCCTTAGCGGTGGTCGCGGTAGCGGTAGCGGCGGTGGCGCTCGAAGTGGCGCTCGCAATCGCAGCGGTGGCCGCTCTCGCCGCAGTCGACGCGGCCGCTTTACCCGCCGCTCCCCGCGGGGGCCGCTCCATTTTGACCTTCCCCCTTTTCTCCCCCTTATCATGGGAGAGGTAATCCGTCGAGGAGGACCTCCCCGAGGAAAGCGAATCTGACTGGTCGCTCCCCTCGGAGATGCCGCTGCAACTGTTGCTTCGGCTTTTCGCACTCCCTCCCGAAGCCGTCCACTTTATGGCAGCGTCACCCACAGTGGAGCTCTTCCCTCCATGGCTGCTCAACCCGGTGGGTATTGCCCTTGTCATTGCTACCCCCCCTTTGGGCTTTTTCCCCCGGTGGGGAGTATTATCCTCATGAAGCCTTCTTTTACCCTTTCGGCCTCCCTCCAGTGCCGCTTCCCCTAAGCTATCACCCGATTGAATTCTCCTTTTCACATTCACCTCAATCTCTTGATGGTCTTCATTTGAGTTTTCACCTGCTGGGGGGCCTTCACTGGGGAACTGTTCCTCTCCCCCTGCTTTGAGCCTCGTGTCTGCTTTGTGGCTCCTCCTCCTTTTGGAGTAATCTTCTCCACTTCTCTCCGAGGGGTGCGTGCCTCTCCAGGGGGCCTTCTCCCCATCACCCCAAGAGGGAGATGCTTCCATCTTCCCCTTCGACGCATCCTCCTTCCCCCCAAGGAGAGATATCACATTGGACGCCGCCTTCATCGGCTTGTTCACCTTGCTGTGCCTTTCTCTGTTTCGCTTCAGCACTTTGTGCAGCTCCAGTTTGGCTCCCTTCACCTGCTCCGACTCCTCCTCATTTGGGAGGAAGTAGTACTCGAAGTCGTCCATGGGTGGTGAGGCGGGGCTGACTCGATATGAACAGAGGGTCAGCGTGCAAATTTACGCAAACGGGTGAAGCGGCAGAGGGGCGGCGCCTCTGACGAAGCTGAGGATAACCCCTGGGGGACGTCCGCCGACCCGCTCGACTCGCTCTCAAATGCTCACATGTACGTAGCAGCATACCGCAGCATGCACTTGGAAATTTTCCTCTCCTCCGCTGATTGGGAGGGGGATTTTAGCGTATGCCTTTTTGCGCCAGGTTAAACGATTTTCCCCTTTTATCTTTCCTCTTTACGATGCGTTGTGTTTGCTCCCGTTTTTGTGCTCTCCAAATTGTTAGCATTTTGAGAGAGAACCTATTTATTTCGCTTTTTTTTTTTTCCTGGAGGGGGAGTTATGCTCCCCGTTTCGGTGCAAAAATGTCAACCACCTTAACGAGTTAGCCAAAAAAAAAAAAAAAAAAAAAAAAATACCCAAAAGGGGGAAAAAATTATGAACAAGTCAGGAAAAAAGTGAGAAAAAAAAAAAAAAAAAAATTGATCAACTGGGGAAATACAAAGGCGTAGTGAAAGAAACTGCGCGGCTTGGCGAAGTGAAAGTGAAGAGCCGCCCCCGTTTTACAACCGGTTCGCCTTGTAGAGAGCCGTTGCGCGGGGCAAATGCGCAGTTGCAGTGGTGGGGAAGCGCACAAAAGTACTTCGGTGAGCAGTTTGGCGTACATTTGTACTACACTTCGCTGTGCACTTCGCTGTGCACTTCGCTGTCACTCCCCCCGCACTCATGGACGGCGAGGCGGCCGCGCCGACCGGGGGGGCGGGCCCCAAGTACATCGTGGAGCACCTGGACGAGCTGGAGGAGTGGAGCATTCTGGAGTACATACACATATGCGAAACGGTGAAGGACCAAAATGTCATATTCACCAAATTTGACAGGCCCTTTGGCGAAGTATCGGAGGAGCACAACCCGACGTGCTACAAACAGCCCATCAGCGAGTTGAAGGACAAATTCGAGTGGAAAAAAATATGCCTCTTGGATATGAAAGCGACGAGCACTTTAACGTGCAGCGATAGGGAGCACTTGGATTACTTGCTCTTTGGAGGGATACTCGGAAATGTTCCATCGGATGACAGGACCTCTATTTTGCGGAAGTGCCAGTTTGTCATTTCGAGAAATCTTGGGGACATGCAGATGACTACAAACACCGCCGTCCTCGTCTGCCACATCATTTTAGATAAGCACGTGGAGTTTAAGGACATCCCTTTTGTGGACAGCCCAGAAATTCCCTTGCGAAATGAAAAGGAGACGATGGTTCTTCCCTTTCGTTTTGTCTCCAAGTCGTTTTTTACGGGGATGGAGGGGGATAGAAATGTGCCCGTGCTGCCGCGGAATTTTACTGAATATTTGATTGGCCTGGGGGACCAGCGCGTGGGGGACCTGGACGAGTTCCTCTCGGGGGTGGTGGTGTAGTGGTGGCCATGCAAAGAAGTACCATGGTGGGGGCTCCGCCATGGGTGTACCTGCACCACTTGGGTGTGCGGCTTATCCTAAGTGGCTGCCCCCCCAGAGGGATTATTCACCACCATCTCGTAGAGGAACCTTATCTCGTACTTGTAGACCGACTCGTCATTGGCCACATCGGGGGTCTCCAAAATGATGGGGATGTTCTTAAAGTACCTAGCGGTCATTACATATTTGAAGGTCTCCAGAGAGAGCTTCCCCTTGCCTATGTTCTCATGCCTGTCCAGGCCACTGCCAAGTTCCGACTTGGAGTCATTCAGATGGACAGCCTTCAAGTAACTGGCATCTATAATTTCGTCAAACTGTTTCATCACTAGATCGAAACCGTTGTAGGAGCGTATGTCATATCCCGCTGCGAAGGTATGGCATGTATCTAGACAGACCCCAATTCTAGATTTGTCCTCAATTAGAGAAATAATATTTTTTAAATCTTCAAATTTGGATCCCACGGAGTTTTTCTGTCCAGCTGAATTTTCAAGCACTATCACAACGTTAGAGGTTTCTTTGTGCACCCTGTTAATACAATCGGCTACATTTTTAATTCCTTCTTCGAGGGAGCACATGCCTGTTGTTGACCCGGGGTGGAAGTTATAAAGCGGTATGTTTAACTGCTCACATCTTCTTACATCATCCAAAAAGGAGAGATAAGATTTCTCCCTTTTCTCCCCATCTGGGTTTGCCAAATTGATTAGGTATGACCCATGGGGAAGAATATACTTGGCGTCTAACTTATACGCTTTGCAATTTTGCTCAAACTGTTTTATACTTTCAGGGGAGAGGGAGGGACTCTCCCACTTCCTCTGGTTTTTTAAAAACAACGCGAATGCTTGCCCAGCCACGTTGAAACAGTTCGTCGGCGCGTTCTGCACTCCTCCCCCCGCTGATATGTGCGCCCCTAAATAGACATTAGTAATTTCTGTGTATTTTTCAATCGTGCGGAAGTCGTTCCATCGGTCGTCTAAGCTTTTCGGGATGGGGGGATACACCGCCACGGGTTTGTCTCTTCCCTTGGGTGTTTCTCCGGTCTGCGCGCTGTTTTTCTTCTCCTTCTTCGTCTTTTTTCCTTCTGCTTGTTCCTTCTTTACCGCGTTGTTTTTTTCCTTTTTGTTAATTTTTTTCTTCGAGGTGGGCGCGCCGTCCTTTTTCTCCTCCTCCTCCTGCTTCGCCCCTTCCTGCTTCACCGTCTTCTTCTCCCCCTTGGTGCCTTTCATCCCTTGCGATGGTCCCCTTTGGAGAAGCTCCACCGGGTAATATGGCTTTCCCTGTGGGTCCCCTTTTGCTTTAAAAACGTTCAGGCGGAAAAGGAAGCGCCTCTGGGGGGTGCCCACACCTTCGAGTATGCCGCCTACTCTTCTGTTCGCTCCACCGCGGGGGAACTTCTCCAGGCTGCCCTTTCCCCAGGGGGGTACGAAGCCCAGACGGTTGACTGCGTTTTGTTGCTTTTTGATCCCCCTCAGGGCGTTCGCCAGGAGCATCCAGAGGAGAGAGGGGGGGAAAACAAACATTTAACTGGAGCAGCCGCTTGGCCCGTTCCCTCCTAAGTGCGCACTACATGCACGGTGCGCCTCAGCGGAGGTAGCCGCGAATAGGCCCTAACGTGTAATCTAAAAACGATCGCGTGATGCGCAATGCGGCGAGGGAGAGTGCCCAGAGTGAGGGAAACACAGCAGGGGGGTCTCCTCCCCTACAGGGTTGAGGAAAAAACGGCAAAGGGGTAGCTACACAAGGTGTATGTATTTTACCTGTGCGTTGATTTGTTTGGCTTTTTTTTTTTTTTTTTGGAAAGGCGTCATGCGTCGAGTTGCCTTCAGGAGAAGCGGTTCAGCGGGGCCCACCGCGCCAAACACACAGGTGTAGCCTTTCGCCTTTTGCAAAGCGGTCCACTCTGCTGGGAGCTTCACCCCTCATGGCGCCGCAAAATGGGGGCTCAATGGAGAAAAAATAAACGAACAAATTGGAGGCTGCCCCAAAAGGGAAGTTTTCTTGCCGTGCGGTTTGGCCAAATGAACGAATTGCAAAATTGCCAAGATGGGGGGGGCGCGCGTGGCGCTATCCCCCAAATGGCTCACCATGAACGGAAAAAAAAATAAAAAAATAAAAATAACCCCAAAAGGTATGGGAGAACACACGAAAAAAAAGGGGAGTTTCTTCAAAGGGGGAAGCGACCATGAGGAGTTACGCAGGTGCAGATCTGTCGGGGTCTCCTAAGGCTCTCCCCCTGTGGTACTTCACTCCGGGCGGAGGAGAGGGATCCTAGAGCCCCTCCTCTACGCAGCTGCGTAACACCGCCGTGTACCGCTCCACACCGCGTACGCGTCACACCGCGCGGTGCACGAAGCGCTGCACCCGCCGGTGGTCGCGGCGGGCGTCCGCCCTCTCCTCCAGCAGCAGCTCGGCCTTCTTGAGCACGCGGCCCACGTGGAACATATCCTGGAGGACCTCCCTCCTCCTCAAGCGCCACGGCTTCAACGCGCCCCTCATCGTCTGCATGACGCTATTAAACGAGTTAACATCTCGCTTGTCCACGAAGGAGATGGCCACCCCTTTCCTATTAGCTCTGGCCGTTCTACCAACCCGGTGCACATACAAAATAGAATCATTAGGAAAATCAAAATTTATAACAAAGGAAGTTTTGGGGATGTCAATACCTCTGCTGATTATGTCTGTTGCTACCAAAATGTTACACCCTCCGTTTTTTATTTTCGACAGAGCAGCTAGCCTTTTTTTAGGTTCCTTTGACGAGTGGATAGACTCTACGGAGAACCCCCCCAGCATGCTCAGCACTGTGTAGACCAATTCACATCTGTAGCTGTTATCTGTAAAAATAATGCCTGACTGGTCAGGTAACTTCTTCCGCAGGAGATACACCAAATAGGTCATCTGGGCGATCTCGTCCACGTAGACGTACCGCTGGTCTAAATTTTTCAGTGGCTTCTGTTTCCGGTTGACGTTTACGAGGAGTAGGTCCTCCTGGGGGAAGGAGTTGGCCAGCAGTTCGAGCGAGTCCGTGATGGTCGAGCTGAAGAGCAGGGTCCTTCGCCCACCAACTGCCCCGCCAACGGGGCCGCTAGTTTCACCGCTCCCCCCCCCGCGAACCCCGCGGAGAATTCCCTCCAGCTTCGCCTCATAGCAACTGCGCAGCAGCAAGTCCGCTTCGTCCAGAACGAGGAAGCGGAGCCTCCTGAAGCAGCTCCTAACGTCCTCGCAATTGTCCATGACGTCGCTGGTTCGCCCGGGGGTACCCACGACCACGTGCGGCTTGGCCAACACTCCCCTCCGCTGCTCAATCAGGGAGGACCCCCCAATGCACGAGATGATTTTTATGCCTATCTTGTGCCCGTACAGAAGGAACTGCTCCACCACTTGAACCACCAGCTCCCTCGTGGGGAGCAACACTAAGGCGAAGACTCCAAAAGGGTTTTTATTTAACTCCTGCAAAATGCCCCAACAGTAACAGATGGTTTTTCCCGTTCCTGTCTCCGACGTCCCAATCACGTTGTGTCCCCTCATTATGAGGGGCAAGCACAACTGCTGTATCTTCGTTGGGTGGCTGATTTGAACCGTTTTACTTATTTTAACTAGCCAGTCTTCCACCCCCAGTTCTTCGAACGTCACTGGGGGGGAGGCAGCTCCTCCAGCAGAGTTACCATCAGTTTGGCGGCGAGTGGCACGAGCTTCGCGATGCTTCCTCTGTAGGTACATCCTAATGTAAAAGAGCTTCCTCAGTTTGGAGTGCCTTAGTAGGGGCGGCTTCCCCTTCCGTTTGATCTTCCTCCCGTCCGTCATTTCGTACGTCTGGTTATGAGTGCCTCCCTTGGAGGTTCAAACGGCGCGCGTTGGAACGGGTGAGCGGCCGAACTGTCTTCTATCCTTTCCGGGGAGTTCCTTTTTTCCGGGGAGGTCCTTTTTTCTGGGGAGCTCCTTTTTGCGGGCCTGGTCCAATATGGGCGCCACGAACGGGGTGGTTTCACGGGAGGGAGGTGAATTCACCTTAATGGAGGATCCCCTTGCGCGTTCCTCGGGCAGATCTCCTCCTGGCAGGGCAATTCTGCCGCTTCGTGCGTTACTCTATTTTTCGTAGCCTTCTCCTAGAGCAGTATCAAATGCAGTCGCTTGGAAAAGGGGCAGTTCGGGGATCCCCAACAAGGCAGTCGATGAGCAAATAAAAACCAATCGCTCAATTGGCAGCCATGCGAAAGATGAGACTGGGCCACCACTCAGTTTTGATTGACAAACAAACATATGCAGGTAGCGTAGCAGGTAGCATAGCAGGTAGGGTAGCAGGTTGATACCCAGTCAGCGGATTCACTTGCGGTGTTGCTTTTTTTTTTTTTTTTTTTCTCATCTGTTTGGCAAGCTTCCCCAGGAGAGTAACACGAGTACTCATCATAAGCATACCCGTTAAATGTTTTTTTTATGCCCGTTTGAAGCATCCATTCACGTTCCCTCGCAACTTCTTTTTTTTTTTTTTCCTTCCGAATGGCACGGATCATTTTGCTCCTCACCCCTCGGTGACACGCGCCAGGAGGAAAATAAAAAACCCCGCCGCTTTCCCCAAGATGCGCAGAAAAGAAAAAAAAAAAAAAAAAAAAAAGGAAAAAAAAAGCATAACCGAGCGAACAAACAGGTTAGGCAATAAATAACCTCAAAGAGGAGAAGAAGAGGCAGTATCGCAAAAGGAGGAAAAGAAGAACTCCCCCATCAGTCACATGCCCAGTTTGCTATTTTTCTTTTTTTATTTTTTCCCGAAGCAGAGAGAAAACTTCTACATTGCCAAAAGAGTTGCGGAGAAGGGACGCATATTTAACCTTCATGCGGTTAATTTTTTTTTTTTTCTTTTTCCTTTTGCCATTGTGAAAAAGAAAAGAACATAAAGAACGATTTTACGAGTTTGTTTGCTTCCCGTTGGTGGAACCACTGCACCTACGGCCGTTTTGCGGAGCGGAGACTACCGACGCATCGCCCACCGCACTACTACGTACCCATCCCTGGCGACAGCGCGGAAGGCGTTTTTACGTGGCTGTGAAAATGGAATGACAGTTGCTGCCAGTCCGTGCAGCTTACGAGGATAGACTCTCTTCCCTTTGGAGAGAAGCGTGACAGGCACACCCGTCGCACGCCCCAGGTGAGATGGAGACAGAGAGGGGCCTACACTGCGTGGTTACGCGGCACGTCTGTGTTGCATGCCGCTTCGTAGATGTGCACCCTGGAGAGGCATTCATCACTTTGCCCCTTTTTTTTTTTTTTTTCCTTTTTGCAGCGCTACCCGCATCAGCACGCGCAAAGTCGCACCAACTCTCGATTAACCAAAGGAGGTGGTGGCCCCAGTTGGCAACCCCCAACTTGTGCTGACCAACACGTGTGAGTGGATTTTTTTTTCTTCCCCTTTTGATACCGCTTTGGAACAGGTGTTCTCACTCCGAGGGGCGTACAAGCACAGGGGGGGGAGGGGAAGATCAATTCGATTGGCAGTAGCGCTCGAGGGAGAAGAGGCAAACGTGCGCGTCGGCAGGTAGAGACTGGTTGGGCAGCGCACCAGGATAGAAGCAGCCCCGCCAAGCAGCGTCACCCCGCCGCTTAACCTCGCTTCACCCCGCTTAACCTCGCTTCACCCCGCCGCTTAACCCCGCCGCTTCCCCGCACGATGGCCATACGAGTGCAGTTCGAAAACTCCAACGAGGTGGGGGTGTTTTCCAGGCTGACGAACTCGTACGCGCTGATCGCCATGGGGGGCTCGGAAAATTTCTCGAGCGTCTTCGAATCGGAGCTGTCCCAACACATCCCCCTGGTGTACACCACCATCGGAGGAACCAAAGTGATTGGGAGAGTCTGCGTGGGGAACAGGAAGGGGCTACTCGTTTCCAGCATATGTACAGACCAGGAGCTCCTCCACTTAAGAAACGCTCTCCCAGAAAATGTGAAAATAAAAAGAATCGAGGAGAGACTCTCAGCACTGGGAAATTGCATAACAGCCAACGATTACGTGGGGCTAATCCACACCGATATAGACAGAGAGACGGAGGAGATAGTGCAAGACGTTCTAGATATTGAGGTGTTTAGGACCTCCATCGCTGGGAACCTTCTTGTTGGAACCTACTCCTACTTTACGAACAATGGGGGGCTCCTACACGCCATGACATCTTCCCAAGAAATTGAAGAACTCTCAGAGCTGCTTCAAATACCGTTGATTACCGGCACTGTTAACAGGGGAAGTGACCTCATCGGGGCTGGCCTGGTGGCCAACGACTGGTCTGCCTTCTGCGGAATGGACACCACTGCCATCGAGCTGAGTATCATTGAGAAGGTCTTCAAGCTGAACAGCATCGAGGACGCAAACATTGAAGATAACTTCAAGTACAAATCGTCCATCATCCAGACGATGATTTAGTGCTCGCCTGTTGGTGGGGAAGGCGGCCACCCACACGCGGAATGTGTTTTCGCCCACTCTTTGTATGTGCTCGCGGTGGTCTAATTGTTCTTTTTTTTTTTTTTTTTTCCCTTTTTTTTTCCCTTTTTTTTTCCCTCTTTTTTCCCCTTTTTTTTTTACTCCCCACTGGGCAGTCGCCCACCCCAGATGGACACCACCAACCGTCGCGCACGCGCGCAGGCCAACATGAATGAGAAGGAGAAGCCTCTTTGAGCGACCCGTCACCCTGGTGGTGGGGGGGAAGCGCCTCATCGGGTGGAAACTTATCGGGATGGCTCCCTTCCCTCTCCATTTAGCGCCAGTTCGCTGAATTTTGCTGAATTTTGCTGAATTTTGCTGAATTTTGCTGAATTTCGCTCCAGTTCGCTGCATTTCGCTCCTTTTTCTTTCTTCCTATGTTTCCCCCCTTAGAGGTGAACAAGCGAAGGGAAAAAAAAAAAAAAAAAAAAAATACACACATACATACATATATACATATATATACACGTGCATATTAACAAGTAAACCCATTTGAATTTCCCTTTGGAAAGAAACGAGCCAGTCGTGGAGGCACGCGGTCGGCGCGCTTCTCATGCGTTCAGCCCTCATCCGCTCCGCCGCTACGCCGGGGCGAAGACGAGGCGGACGGGGCAGCCGGCCAGCAGGATCTCCTCGTCGTGCATCTTGTCCGCGAGGGCATTGTAGTCCTCCTGGGAGGGCAGCACGTGCAGTTCGCGGCGGAGGCACTTCCTAATGTAGGCCATCTCGCTCACCATGTTGGTACGCAGCGCGTCGTCCGCGATGTAGACGAGCATTTTAACCGGCGAGTTCTGCGTGAGGGAGAGGTTCTTCCTCATCTTCTGTATGTGGTTGCACAGCTCTCTTGCGTTTGCCATATTTTCCAGTTGCTGATCTGTGGTGAAGTCCATGAGGAGGGTCACGGAGTCGTTGCTTATAATGTCTGTGTTTTCATTTTGGAAGGTTGGCTTCATCTGCACGATGATGTCATCTCCCTCGAGGGTGACTCCCTCCAAAGTGATTTTCCCCTCCGCCTGGTACTTCCTAACCGAGTGGGAGTCCAAACTTTTGATTTTATTTTGCACCTTCTTCAAGTCGGCCCCCAATTTAACTCCCAACGTTTTGTAATTCGGCACAGCGGAGAAGTCCACGCAGCTGGTGTCGTCTGAGCAGTCCACGTGGAGCACGTTCAGCTCTTCCTTTATGTAGAGCACAATTTGCTCGAAATTTTGGAAGTACTCCTTTGAGGGGTGCAGGATGGTGATTCTCTTTAGGGGCTTCTTGCTGGCGACCTTCCTCCTCTCGCGCAGCACTCGGCCGAGCAGGATGACGGTCTTCATCTTTTCGATCAGCTCGATGATTCCGTAGTCGATGGAGTAGTGCTCGTCTACTTGCGGCAGCATGCGGAAGTGCACACTTTGGTGGGACACTCCACCGTTAGCGGCTCCTCCGTCAGTCACGCCGCTAATCGCACCGCTAACCGCCGTACCGCCGCTCACAACCCTGCGCAGCTGCTGGTAGATGTACTCCGTGATGAAGGGCGTGAAGGGGGCCATGAGGACGGTGAAGAGGTGGAGCGTCCGGTACGTCGTGCAGAGGGCCCGCAGGCAGTCCTCCTCCCCCAGGCTGCCCCGCATCCGGTCCCGGTTCAGCCGAATGTACCAGTTGGTTAGATTCTCTATAAACTGCAGCAGTTTCGGGAGCACATTATAAAGTCTGTAGGCCTGCATCTCCAAGTGCACAAGCTTCGTCAGCATTTGAACGGAAGAGAAAATCCACTTGTCCATGATATTATCATTTTTATAAATGTACTCATCTTGGAAGAGGAACTTCTTCTTCTTTAGGCACTCGTACCGGGTCACCTCTTGAGAGAAGAAGCGGAAGCTATGGTAAAAGGGGAGGATAAAACTTTTTACCACTTCGTTAACTCCTTTCTCTTGGAATTTTAAATTTTCTGCTCGAACGGCTACCGAGTTGATAAGGTAGAGTCTCAAACTGTCCGCCCCATATTTGTCTAGGATATACAGCGGGTCTGGGTAATTCTTCAACCTCTTACTCATCTTCTTCCCATCGGAGGCGAGCACCAACCCGTTGCAAATTAAATTCTTAAAGGGGGCCCTATCAAAGAGCAGGGTACTAATGACGAGTAGCGTGTAGAACCATCCCCTCGTTTGGTCTAACCCCTCAGCGATAAAATCTGCGGGAAAAATTTTGTGGAAATTTTCCTTCTCGGTGCTAAATGGGTAATGCACCTTTGCATAGGGCATGGAGCCACTCTCAAACCAGCAGTCGAACACTTCTGGAATTCGCTTCAACTTGGGATGATCCTTCCCCTTGGGGTTTTCTATTTCGATGTGGTCTATAAAATGTCTGTGTAAATCCTTTACGTTCTTCACCCCAGAGAGTTTCTCCAAATGGGCAATACTTTCTACACATATGACCGTTTCCATTTTTTCATCTGCCCATATGGGGATGGGAGTACCCCAGTACCGGTTCCTACTAATGCACCAATCCTTCGCATCTGAAATCCAGTTGTGAAATTTCTTCTCCTTAATATGGTGAGGAATCCAATACGTCGTATTGTTATTCTTTACTAACTCGTTTGTGGAGTTACTCACTCGGATGAACCACGCTGGGATGGCTCTATAAATCAGGGGGGTGTCACTTCTCCAGCAGAAGGGGTACGAATGCACAATGGTATTGTTGCTGAGCAGACGATTTTCATTCTTCAAATGCTTCTTAATCACATTGTCTGCCTCTTTAATGAAGAGGTTCTGCACCATTTCGACTTCGCTAGTGAAGTACCCATTTGCGTCTATCGGGTCTATGAAGATGCACTTTTCCGGGTCGATCACTTCGTTATCTTTGCACACCCTAAAATCGTCCTCACCATATGTCGGGGCACAGTGCACTATGCCGGTACCTGCGTCGTCCGTCACGAAGTCGTCCGCCAGAATTTTATACGCCCTCTCTTTAAAATTGTACTTCTCGTAGAAGTGGCCGAACAGCGGCTTATAGCGCAACCCCTTTAGGTGCTTCCCTTTGAAGCGGTTTAGCAGCTTCAGGTCTTCCACATCCCACTTGAGCTCCTTCACGATCCACTCCAGTCTGCACTCCCCCACGATCACCACTCGGTTGCTTTTCACGTGGTGTATCCGCAGGTAGGTGAAGCTCTCATTTATGCAGAGCGCCAAGTTGGACGGAAGCGTCCAGGGGGTGGTCGTCCACGCGAGGATTTCGCTCTCCATAGGGGGAGTCACCCCCTCTGTTGATTTGTGGCCTCCCTCGAGGCCATCCTCCCTCTTCTGATTATACAACGGGGATAGCTTCTCCCCCAGGAGCTTCTTCACCTCCTCCCCCGGGCAGCCCTCCTCCTCCACTTCTGGAAAGTCAGACGCAAGAACGAAGCTGATGATGATGCTGGGATCTGGCGTGTCCTTATAATTGAGGTTAAGTTCAAAATTCGAAATTGGGGTGTTGCATTTGCACGAATATGGCATCACCTTAAAGGACTTGTAAACGTAATTCCTCTTATATAACTCGCTGAACACCCACCAAACACTCTCCATAAAGGTAGGGTCCATGGTCTTATAATCATTCTTAAAATCGATCCACCTGCCGATTCTCTCCACCGTTTTGACCCACTCGTTGGAGTACTTCAAAACGATTCTCCTACATTTTTCATTATAAACATCGATGCCCATTTTTAAGATGTCCTCCTTCTTATTAATGTTATTTTCCTTTTCAATTTCATATTCGATTGGGAGTCCGTGACAGTCCCATCCGAACTTCCTCTCCACTGAGTACCCACACTGGTAGTGGTACCTCGTCACGCAGTCTTTTATTATGCCTGCCAGTAGGTGCCCATAATGTGGGAGCCCTGTGGCAAAGGGGGGCCCATCGTAAAATATATACGCCTTCCTATTTTCGGCCAGCTTATTCGACGTGTTAAACGCGTCGATGCTCTTCCAGTAGGCGAGCACCTTCTGCTCCTCCTCCACAATGTTGGGGTTTTCCGAGACCCCTTCGAAGGTCACGTGGGTGCCCGGCGCTCCCTCCATTATCTTCAGTTTGACTGCACTTGGGGTAAACTTGGCCTTCTCGCCTCGGCTGCTCAGGCTGCTTAGTCTGCTTAGGGTGCCTCCCCGCCGCTCCTTCAGGGTGGCCGCTAACGCGCGTCTCTCCGCGATGTGCACGCTCGCGCTGGCGCCCCGCCTGAGCATAAACGCTTCGGCGATGGGCGCGGGCAAAAGGGGGTGGCAGCGGCCCCTCAGCAGTGGGGGTAGTAGCGGTAGTAGCGGTGGAGGTGGCAGTTGCGGGGGTGTGACAGTTGCGCCGGCTGTGGCAGCTGTCGCCCTTATCGCACTGCGGCAGTTGGTCAGCTCGCTGCTTTTTCGCTTCGTGCTTCAGGTGATTACGCTTGGAATTTTGAGTTCCTCATTTGGGGCTCCTCGCGCGGGAATTTTTTGCGTCACGTTTTACGTCACTTTGTGCGTCATTTTTTACGTCACTTTATGCGTCACTTTAGTCATTTTTCACGTCAGCGTTTTCCTCCCGTTTGCGTTGCGTCATGTTGCATTTTTTTTTTTTTGCTCCGCGCTGTAAACAACTCGAAGTGCCCTGTTGACAAAGCTGCATAGCCGTGTGCGGCATACGCCATTCGGGGGGGGGCATATACCTCAAGTGGCGCACGGAATATGAGGTGCACTGCGCTGGTGCTACATTTGTGCATGCATATATGTGAGAGCCACGGTAGGAAGGCCGCTTTTTTTTTTTTTTTTTTTTTTTTTTTTGCCGGTCAGTCGCCCCACCGCAGCTGCCGCAGTGAGAGAGTTGTGCTCACCCGGGGGACCCGCACATATGCCCCCTCAGAGTTTTGCAAAAAAGGTTCTCCACAAAGCAGTTGCACAAACCGCTTAACCATTGAGCATGCCCACCATCTGCGAATTGCGAATTTGACCACGCGATAGCGCATAAGCCTCCGGCGAGAACCCCCTCTGCCTACAGGTTCTTCCTTGCAGCCGCGTGCGTGTAAAGTTCCTACCCCTAGCCGCAACACGGGGGGTTCCCGCACATGTATTGAAAGAGTACCTGCCTTGAGAGGGGCGTCACATAAAGGAGGAAATATTTGGAGCGTCGCTTTAGTGCCTCTTCCGTTGTGCCTGCTTCGAAGCGCGTTTCTTTCCTCCCCGGGTTGGCGGCAGAAGCCATAGAAGCTTTGGAAGCCATAGAAGTTGCAGAAGCCGCACAAGTTGCTAACGCAGCCTATGCATTCATGTGCGCGTGACCCAGGGCAAGCCTCCCCAAGATGAAGCTCTCTCTGCTGGCGTCCCTTGTCGTGGTCTCCCTGACGGCGGCCCTGGCGAAGAGGGTTACTACGAGCAGCAATTTGGTAAACCCCCGCGCCGAGCACGGTGTTTCCATCCGGCCTATTGCGCGTTTGCTTCTCCCCCGTTTCGTCACCTCTCCCCTTCTCCACTTCGCCACCTCTCCACTTCGCCACTTCAGAATTTCGTCACGAGCAACCCGAGGCAACTGCAGCGGAGCTCTTCGCAGAGGCTGCGGGCCACAGGTTCGTCATTCTTTTCCCGGCCCTCCTAAAGAGGCGTCCTCATCTTATGCACGGCATGGAGTAGACCTCGTACATGTGTGTGCATAGTGTTTGTGTGTGTGCACCCCCTGGCCCACCTGAACACCCCATTAGCCCTAGTTCCCCACCACCTTTAAATTTCACCCCCTTTCCCCTTTTTTTTTTTTCAGAGTACAAATTGGAGAATAAGATTATACGGGGGCCCCTCACTCCTCTGAACGAGTTCGTCTTGATTCAGAAGGATGAGGCGTACGACACGACGGAGGCGGGCGTCTTCATCGGCGACACGGTAAATTGGGAAGCCGGCGGCGAGCTGACTCATTGCTGCGATGTGTATCTCTGCTGCCGCTCATCCGCTCATCCGCTCATCTGCTGACCCGTTTCACCGCTTCCCCCCCGCAGTTGCGGAAGAACCAGTACATCGGCAAAATTCTAGGCGTGGGCACCGGAGCTGTGAACACCAAAAACGGGTAAAAAACAAACCGCCGGGGGGTGGAGTGCGCAGCAGGGGCGTTTTAGTGAAGAGGCCCAGTCTGCACACATCCACGTACCAAAGGGTATACCCCGCAAAGTGGAGAGTTGCACCCCAGTGGGCCCTCCAACCAAATGGACACTGCGCTAATAGGCTGAATTTTTAAAAGCAAACTGAATTTTAAAAAAAGAATACTATGAAGGCGCAAAAAGGAAAGGTCGTTTTTTTTTTTTTTTTTAAATCCCCTTTTCGATTACCCACATGTGGAAAGGAAAACGTGGAACAAAAAAAAAACACACAAAAAAGAGGGAAAGAATAAAGAAAAAAACACAAAAAAGAGGGAAATGGAGCCACAAAAAGGAGTTACCCCTACGGATGAGAAAAATGGCTCCCCTTTTTTCCCCTCCCTTGATTAGTGCCTTCGCAAAAATGTGAGCCCTTGGAGAGGCTGCTTTCATTACGTACACATTTCCCCGCTTTGCCCTGCAGCGAAAGAGTGCCGATAGACGTCCAGGTTGGCGACGTCGTGATCTTCAACCCGAGCGATGGGACCAAAGTAAGGCACCGCGGAGGAGCTGTGTGTCATCTGTACCATGTGTGGGGGCCCCCACCGTGAGAGAGGCAAACGGGACAGCGCTTCTTCAGAAGCCGATCTGGTTCCCCTCCAAAGATGCCGCTCCCACTCCAATCTGGCTTCTCCCCCCCGCAGCTCAAGTACAACGACAAGGAGTGCCTGCTCATATCCAACGAAGAAATCCTGGCGAAAATCAACGACGCCTCCGTGGAGGTGAGGCCAAACAACATCACCCCCTTCTATGACCGCGTGCTCATCAAATTAGTAGACACAAACGCAGCGTCCAGCTCCCTAGTAATAATGCCTGAGTCCAAGAGCGATAAGTCAACGGACGGACTTGTTGTAGCGGTGGGCGATGGCACCTACGACTCGAATAATAACAAAGTGCCAATCGACGTACGCGTAAACGACTACATCAAATTTTCTCCCTTCTCCAACGAAAGCTGTGAGTTCACGTATAACGGCGAGAAGTTCACCTTTGTGCGGGCGAGGTACATCATGGCCAAGTATTAAAAAAATAAGAAAAAAGTAAGAAAGAAAGTAAGAAAGAAAGTAAGAAAGAAAGTAAGAAAAAAAAATGACCTTTTGGCTAGCTGGCTAGCTAAATATGTGTTTTTTTTTTTTTTTTTTTTTTTTTTCTTCTTCTTCTTCTTTTCCTAAACGTGTCAAGTTGTCCAGATTGACAACTGTTTCGGTTTGGCCTCCCCTCCCCCCTCCTGCGTGTGTGTTCCGTGTACATATGCGTATGGTACGTGTACATATGCGTATGGTACGTGCACTTATGCGTATGGTACGTGCACTTATGCGTATGGTACGTGCACTTATGCGTATGGTACGTGCACTTATGCGTATGGTACGTGCACTTATGCGTATGGTACGTGCACTTATGCGTATGGTACGTGCACTTATGCGTATGGTACGTGCACTTATGCGTATGCCACATGTACTTATGCGTATGCCACATGTACTTATGCGTATGCTACACGTTCTTATGCGTATGCTACACGTTCTTATGCGTATGCCCCTAATGTCACCTTGTTAATCATTTTTTTGTTGTCTCGTTTGAAACTTATATGGAATAAACGTAAAGCGGGTCTCCCCTTTTTTTTCCCATACAACATGCCGCGTTACGTGAAACGTTTTTCTGCGCGAAGAGGATGCCCCTCCCTCTCCACATTTTTCTTTCCTTTTGCACACCAGGTGTAATTGGCCGTATGGAGGTGGAAACATGGCAGGCGCGCTCCGTTCGGTGGGAATTGCAAAGAAGGGGAAAATCCCCCCCGATCATTTTGTGCGTATTAAAAAGGTTGACACAGCGCACAGATGAAGTAATATCCGTCTGAAGGTGTGTCCAATAGGCGGTTAAATGGATGGCCTTTTTTCACGTGTGCATTTTTGTTCATTTTTGGGAAAAAAGGGCCCAACTTGGACTCCCAAAACTGATGTGTGAAGGATGCGAGTAGGACGTATTACACACACACACACACACACACACACGGGGGGGGTCTCCCTCCTCTTTGCGTATTTTCTCCCCAACCCACTTATCTTACAACACGGATGGAGGAAACCACAGCGCGCAGTAATCGCAGACTTACCACGGGGTAAAAGCGTGCGCGGTTTATGTCTCCAATGATGTGCAGAATATCCACCAGCGTATAATTCTTCATAATCCTTTTTAGCTCCCTGTAGTTTTTGCCATACATGGGGGATCCCCCTCGCTCGCACGTTCTGATGTAGTAGTTTATGAGCTCACATTCAGGCGCATGGCTATGTTCACCTCCGAAAAATTGAGGATGCCCACTTTCGCACCCACCTGCGTTGACCGCCCTCATGTGATGCATAAACTGAATGGAAGCAAACACGCAGAGGGCCTCCTCCAACTCAGGCGACAAATAATAAGCCAGACGTTTGTGGAGCTTATCCCCGCGGTTGTTCTCGCTCCCTGCATGAAAAGATCTCCCGTGCAGCTTCTTTACAATTTTTCGTATTTGCTCAAACTGAGCAGATGTGCCAAGGTGAGAGACCCACAGGTATGTGTGCATCAGCTCGTGGGACATGTAAAAGAAAAGTGAAATCTCTGGCAAGCAATCAGCTAACGAGAGATGGTCAACCAGCTTTAGGTGGTCCTTATTTGGAGGCAACAATTCGTGCAGCTTTAATTTTCTATACGCATAATTTGGTATCATCTTATTCTGCTCATGTAGAAGGAGCAACTTTTTTTGGGACACGACTACACAGTTGCAGGATGCTATTGCCTTTTCTCCATCCCCATTTTGCCTGAACATGTTCCGTAGGTATAGCACGTCGGTCACCTTCAGCTCGTTGTGTAGCAGCCGTGTGAATATTTCTTCTTCGTTCGCTCGGTTGGTAAAGGAAAGCACGAGATGCAGGTCGTGCGACTTCCGCGGTGGGGCGGCGGCCATTTGGCCATCCACCTGAGTAACCGCTTTGGAGCCGATCCGGGTCGCCATGCGGGTTGCGATGCGGCTCGCGATTCGAGTGGAGAACCGAGTGGGGAACCGAGTTGAAAACCGAGTGGAGAAACGCATTGCTAACCGCTTTTCGTTCTTCACATCTGCGGTTGTATTGCCCTTTTGCTCCTCCAGTGGTGCCCCCCCCTGGCGCCGAGAAACTCCGCCTCGCCTGTCTCTCCCCCTTTCCTTCGTCCGACTTCGCAACAATTTGAGGTAGTCCAAGAGGGGCGCCGTTGCCTTGCTGTATAGACTCGATTTTTTGGAAAACAGCTTCTTCTTCAGATGGTGATTTTTCGGTTCCCTCCTTCGCCGGTGCGTCTCATCAGGTTGGTTGATCCCCTCGGTGGGGGGTACCTTTATGGGGGAAGCTACATCGTGTGGGGCACTTCCCTCCCCTTTAGCGGCGCACATAAGGGCATCTCCACCGCTACGTCCCCCTTCCACTTTGTTATTTTCCTTGTTGTCCTTTTTTTGGGGACGAGAAAAGCTCACCCTTTGTGTATCTTCCCCCGTTCGTGTCACTTCCCTTTTTTTTTTTTTTTTTTTTGGCCGATGCCCCGAACGGGTTAGTTTCCGAAGGAGTGTTTTTATATCCTTCTTTTGGTTTTGCTCCGATTTGAAGTCTCCTTCTGTAGTGGCTTTTCCGTTTTTCCCATTCGGGGGGTCCCTTCCCTTTGCTGCAACCTCGCTGTGCTGCGCTGGCTCTACCGAATCGACCCGCTCCCCCCTGTGTGCATACCCAACGTGGTCATACTCAAACGTGCATCGATGATTCGCGTCGTTGAACCTCTCCTTGTTAAAGGTGTAAATATTCTGGTAGGTCAAAAAATTGGGGGGAACCCTAATGCTCATGTGCAAATCGAGGGCGTATAAAACCTCAGGTATGGCATCCCCCAATTTTTTTTTACAACAGATGATGGGAAGCTCGCAACATATATCGCATAAATGATCGTATGTGGATCTACAGCAAGGGGTGTATCTTCGTGAGGATGTCTTTTCCTTTATTTTCCTTTCACAGGAGAGGCAGTTTTTCAAGTCGGTTTTGCATCGAAGGCACATTTTGTAGGACTTCCACATGACGTGGTGGTACGGCCTTCCATCTGTGCTGCCCAAGCAGTAGCAGCAGGTATCTTCCGAGGCAGGGTCCATCTCTCTTCTTCCAACAGAGGTGATATTATATATGGGCTGTAACGTAACCCAACAAACAGCAGCTCAGTCGAACATGCGCATGAAGCACTGGGAAAGAGACACCTATCTGCTGTGCCGTCACACACTCACAGAAAGAGAAAGTAAATCACCTCACAGTTAAACTGCATTGTAAAGAGCAGAGCGAAACACAGGATGATGCAAACTTGCTTGCATATTATGTAAAAGCGAACCAGAGGAGACAGACATGCGTATAAGCAGCAGATGCATACGTAGTGACACAGCAGAGCGTACAGGTACGGGTACAGGCACAGGCACAAGGGCGTGGGGTCGTGCAGGTGCCAGTTCGCTAGGGGAAACACGTACATGGTTGGCTTGGAAAGGGGCGAAATTCAAAGGCGTTTCAGTCAGGCAGGCTCTATCGCAGGGGGGGAAAAAAAGCGATGAAAAGGAAGCGAAGCGGCGAAAAAGGCAGCCACAAAGCGGAGAAAAAAGATAGCATTCCGCGCAGCACGACAAAAAAGACGCGCACAGTGGGAGCAAGTCCTGATCGGAGTTTTCCCCGAAAGCGATGAAACAGGATGTGCAGTGGCAAGCAAATGTTCAGCTGAGTCCTCTTTTTGCTTTTCTTTTGCAAAAATTTGCGCGCGTGGCTCTCGTTTCATCTCCCCTGTGTGTGCATGGTGAGTTGGGAGGTGGCATGTTTTTAAAGGGCGCGAACATGTTGGCTAAAAATGTTGGTAGCAAAAGTTGGCTAAAAATGTTGGTAGCAAATGATGGCTAAAAATGTTGGTAGCAAATGATGGCTAAAAATGTTGGTAGCAAATGATGGCTAAAAATGCTCGTCGTAAATGTTGGTTAAAAATGCTCGTTGCAAAAATTCGCCGCAAGCTGTCGCAAACAACGGTTGTGCAAGTGATCGCGCGAGAAGGCGCACGCCGGTCGGACTTGTTTCGCAGAACGTGTGGGCGCTGATCCGCCATGTTGTAAAGCAGGCAAACAAACAAGTAACGCGCGAAAAGAGCAACGCCTCTGAAAAATTCACTCGAGGGGGAAAAAAAAAAAGCGCAGACAGATTAAACAATGAGACTTCTTTCTCCATGCCGCAATTTTGGCGCGTTTTCTCCATTCAGTGTATGTGCATGCAGAGTTGGGTTCCAAAAAAAAAAAAAAAAAAAAAATATAGGAGAGCCCATGTGCATACTGCAGAAAAGGAAGAAAAAATATTCACCTGAACAGGCAGCTAAAAAAAAAAAAAAATAACACATTCACCTGAACAGGTAGCGAAAAAAAAAAAAAAAAATAGCACATTCACCTGAACAGGTAGCGAAAAAAAAAAAAAATTCGCCGCCTTTTTATAAGAAGCCAAATTGTGGACTTCGCCTGGTTAAAAAAAGAGCGCAAGTGATTAACGCAGATAGGTGAGGGTATGCGCTTTAGGAAGGAAAACCCCCAAAGTTGAGAGCGAGGATAATATGAGATGAGTGAACTCCATTGGGGAAGTTTTACACGAGTAGCTCACCAAATCGCACGCCGAATTTGTGTCAGAGCGCACATTCACCGTGCGGCGATCAACAGGGGAGGGAGAAAGAATAGGAGCATCTCGCGAAGAAAGAGCTGAACAGCTTGAGGGGATAATTTAAAAAAGCGGAAAAAGATAACAACGCAGAATAAAGGGGATTAGCCTACCGGAACAGATACACAAGGAGATACCCACAGAGGGGCTGCCCCCAGCAGGAGCTCAAAAAAAAAAAAGATAAAAGAAAGATGAATGACAAAAGGGGGGGGAACGCACTTATACCATTCGCAGCGGAGTTGTAAAGATGAAAAGACGACCTGTTCGCGTAATGGTCTCCCCACGATGTTGCTGCATATTGCTTGTGGCAGCTTCGTAAGAACAACTTTTGCGTAAATTGAAAGAGGGAGAGGGAGAATAACAGGGGAGCGAGCTAACCGATTGGATAAAAACACGCTCTGCGCTGGCGTTTAGATAAGTGCCAGCGGAAGCGCTCACATGAGGGGGAGCAAAAATAGGGAAACCCAACGGGGAGACGAATAACCCCCCCAGGTTGCACTCCTTACAAATAGCGGACGTAAAAATGGACGGGAACGCAAAACGTAATTTCTTTTTCTTTTTCTTTTTTTTTCTTTTTTTTTTTTACGCCCCCCACCAGAATAAGTCAAAGAGCTCATTTGGCTCGCCCCCTTCTTTTTAATAACCCACGTGAGGCGTTAAAACTATGAATTTTGTTTCGAAACAATTCTGCCTTTTTATCTTTTGGGTGATAGTACACACAGCAAGCACGACCAACTGCCGCATATCAAATTACAGCCGGGTTAAGGTTGATAGCGGCAGGTTGTCCTTCCCCGTTTATGACATTTTCAGCATTAAGGAGAATCCGCAAAGGGGGCCCTTTACCGTAAGGAGGACAAAATGGAAAGGGAGCAAACAACATTTGCACAAACTCTGTAGCATACAAGTAAAAAGGGAGGATAACAAATCGAAAAATGGTGGCTCTTCCCAGAAGTGCCTACTTGAAAATGTAGCCAGCGGTTTTAAAAATGCCAAGGGGGGAAGTCTCGAAGGTGGCTTAAGGGATGTGCTACGCGGGGACGCCCCAAAGAAGTCGCCACAGTTAAGCGCACACGTAAAGGGTCCAGATAGGAAGAAGCCAAATCTGTGTGACACTGATAGCCATATGAATTATGCCACCAGACGGGCAAAGAGACAAGCGACCAAGCATCAAGTACTCAACAGTGATTCAAACCATCCAAATGATGAAACTGCAGCACCGAATAGTGTGGACCTCCTGCAGAGGGAAAAAAAATATAGCAGACAAATATACACGCACGGATATGAAGAAGAAAAAAAAATTCGAAAGAGTAAAATATTAGTCATCGGCCTCAACGGGGTAAGTAGCGAAATATGCAAAAATTTAATTCTTTGCGGAGTGAAGGAAATAGGAATATATGACAATGACATTTTGACCGTGGACGATGTAGATAGCCTCCTTTTTTGCGAGAAGAAATTTATAAACAAGGAAAAAAAAAGCGTAGCTTGTGTGCAGAACATGCGTAAGCTGAGTGACAACTGCAAAATTGAAGTGGTCACAAGTGTCGAAAATGCGGTGCATCACTACGACGTAGTTGTGTCCGCAAATCAAAGTGAGCAGTTTAACGTAAGACTGAGTAATATGTGCAGGAGGGGGGGCAATGTGAAAGAGGAAGAAAAAAAAAAGTTCATTTGTGTAAACACAGTGGGCCTGTTTGGGCGCATTTTTGTCGACTTTGGACAGTTTGCCTACTCCAATTCGAATAGCAATGGTGAGTCGTACGGCATAAGCAAAGTGGAACTCGCGGGCGATGGTCACTTCGTCCTGCATTGTTTGCCCAACTACGGGGACCTCCAGCTGAGCGAAAAGGACGTCATAATGCTGCATGTGCAAAATGGAAGTCAGCAGGCGGTGAACATCCCCTGCAAAATTACAGACGTGTGCAAGAGAAGCAACAAAATCCGCGTCACCATTTTGGAAAAAAAAAATGCATTCGACACGTTTGCGGGGAATGTGCTCCCCCCCCGAGTTGTACAGTATGTAGAAAAAAAATGCCACAATCTAGTTATGCACCTGTTTGAAAAGTTGAGGAAGATGCTCCCACGAAAAAGCGACAATCCGTGTGTGCAAGAAATCCTTTTGAAAAATCCCCCCCGCAATATGAGCATCCAAAAAGTGCCTGAACAGGTCAGGTTAAATTATCAAAGTTTGGAGGAATACCTAATCGGTGTGCGGGGAAAACTGGACAGGGGAAAAAGCTATGCTCTTTTGTTCCCCCTCCTGGCGTTGTTTAACCGCTCAAACGAAGCAGACCAAGTGAGCGACGAAGAGCTGTGCTTTCTATGCTACGAAGAAATGATAAAACGTAAGAAGGGGGAGAAAATATTCACCCCAGAGGACATTCAAGCGTTTGAAAAGTTGTGTAAAAAAAAAAAAAAAAATATGAACGTTCAGGTGGCAAATCAATTTTGTTCAGCTGCACACATCGAATTGTCGCCATTTTCTGCATTTTTCGGATCTTTGGTGACGCAAGAAATTTTAAAAGGCGTGACGCACAAGTTCAAACCCATTCACCAGACCTTGTTTTTCGACAAGAGGGATTTATTTCCCTTTGCGAAAATTACTCACAAGTATCACGGAAGGCACATGCACCAGCTGAATTTTTTTGGGCCCCAATTTCAGAAATTTCTGAACGATTTGAATATTTTGCTGATCGGGTCAGGTGCCTTGGGGTGTGAGTTTTTGAAGCTGCTGGCGCTGATGGGAGTTTCCTCGCGTAGGGGAATATCCCCAGGGGGGCGCATCCAAGTGGTGGACTACGACCTGATTGAGGAATCCAACCTGTCTAGGCAGTTCCTGTTCAGCGCGAAAGACGTGGGGAAGTTGAAATGTCAAGTGGCTGCACAGAATGTTAAGAAGTTGAGCCCGAATGTGAACTGCGGTTTTGTGAAAATGAAGGTGGATGATGCAATCTTGGGGAATAGAGGCTTGCTTCTAAATTGGTTGTCCTCCCATTCGAAGGGTGATGAAGAAAAGGGAACACACAGAGGTAGGAGTACCCCCTTGGAGGGAACCAACTGGAAGGAGCAAATAAAGCGAAGACCGCTTAACCGAAGGAGCTCCTCCCCCATCGTGTGCATCCTCTGTTTGGACAATTTCCAAAGCAGAGCAGTTTGCGACGCATTTTGCGTTATGAACTCCATCCCAGTGGTCGAAGCGGGCATAGAGGGTCTGAAGGGAAGTAGCCAAATAGTTATCCCCTTCTCAAGCGAGACGTACACGAGCAACTCGATGGATGGCCAGGCAGACCAAGAGGCAAATAACTCGTGCACCATTACATCCTTCCCCAAACACCCCAAGCATGTCATCCAGTTTGCAAAAAGCATTTACAGCCACTACTTTACCGACAATGTGATCAAAATGAATAACTTTTTAAATGACCCCGTTTCTTTTATCGGCCGCCTATGCACCTACGATAATGTGAGCAACTTGCTCCTCTTCTTTAAATTAACAAAAATGTACTTCAATGCAGATGTACACAAAACTGTTCAGCTCCTTTGGGAGAATATTTTTGTGAGAAATGTTATTCACTTGCTCAAAAGTGACGAAGCAGAATTGCACAAGTATTTTGAAGAAGTTCAGAAGCTGCCGAAGCCGGTTTCGTTCCAGCCGGGAAATAAAAATCACGTGCTTTTCTACCACTGTGCGGAGAAAAATTTTAAAAAAGTTTTAAAAAATTTACTATACCTTTTGGACTGCGAGAAAACGCAGCAAGGGGGGGTCTTCTATTTCAAGGAGGAGCAAAGTGGGGCCTCCAAATGGCCTCCCTTTGAGGACGCCATAGGAGAAATCGTATCGAAGAATAACCTGCACGTGGATGTGAAGCGGCTGCTGTACTTCCTCTCCGTCATCCGCAAGAACACCACCCGGGAGTTCTACGCCTCCGTGGAGAGGGAGCTCTTCGGGCTGTTCAACAACCCCGTGTTTGTTTCGGCCCTGCGGTGGGTGCAGCGCCGGCGGGGCGCGCCGGGGAAAGGAGCGACAGTTGGGGGGAGCTCGGCAGCTAGGGGGGAGGCCACCCCGTTTGGCAGCACATTTGGCAGCACAGGAGGAAACACATTGGACAGCACATTGGACGGCACACTGGCCAAGCCCTCCGCCCAATCGGGGGGCCGCAAAGACGCCGCGCTTCTCACCCCCCTGATTTGCAACCTGCAGGACGACGCGGACGACATCAACTTCGTGTTCAGCCTGACCAACGTGCGGAACGAAAATTACAACTTCCCGCACCTGCCCATGCTGGAGTTTTTCAAAATCTGCAACAACATCGTGCCGGCCATCGTCACAGTCGTTTCGGCCATTTCCGCGCTCGCCGCCCTCGAGATGTACAAGCTGGCCCATGTGATGCACTCGCGCGTGGGGGGCTCCAAAATGGGGAGTCACCAAATGGGGAGCTACCAAATAAGGGGAGGCCACCCAGCTAGCTACCCACCACAGCGTGATGAAACCGCCGCCACCCTAACCCAATTTCGCGAGGAAAAGCTCAAAGATTTGACCATCTACACGTACGGAAGCAGAGTCTACGTTCGGAAAAACGGAAAGGCGTTGTTCTCCTTTTTTAACGTGCCCTACGAGGAGCTGGAAATTCTATGCAGCTTACTTAACAACCATTATGTCAATCTGGAGGATAATTTTTTCACCCACTCGCAGCTGAGTAGTGTGTGCCCCCCCCTGATGTATGAGAACTCCCCGTCGGCGTTGATGAGGAGGTTTCAGTTTTCCATTTGGAACTATCTCTACGTTCATATTTACCCTAGAGGGGGAAAGAAAAGGGGAAACGTTGGGGAGTGCGACGCGGTGAAGTGCAACGTGGGGGAGTGCAGACTGCCCGTCGGTCCGTTCGGCTACCGGGGGGGGGAGCAGCACGTGGAGGGGGCGCTGGCCGAGGCTAGCAGGGCGGTGAGCGGCGCGAATGAGGATGCTGCTAACATTGTGAAGAGTGCTAATGATGTGAATACTGCTACCGCCGCTAACACCGCTGACGCCGCCAACGCCGCCAACGACTTGGCAGAGTCCATCCTGAAGGACCTCCTCACCGTGGGCGCCGCGTCCGAAGTTGGAGAGTCCCTTCACCGGGCTTCTATACACATCGGCGAAATAAAAAAGAACGTGCGTCTACTGATGGAGCAGAGCAGAAACGCAGGAGAGCTGTCCAAGGCACTAACCCATTTAGTGGACACCTTAAAAAGAGTGAAAAAAAAAACGGAGCAAATGAGCAGCCAAGCAAAAGCATTTATAAACATGAGGAGCAAAGAAACCAGAGGAGACGTCACGTTGGACGACCTGGTGACATCCCTGGAGACCCTCTTCAATGTGTCCATTCAGACGATCGGGGTGAGGGACAAAATCATTTACACAAAGTTTCAGCTGCCCTCTTTTAGGCACTCGGGGGGGAGAGGCCTCTCCGTTGTTCTGCGCGAGCTGTTCAAGGTGAACGCGGCGGCGGATGCGGGTGCAAATGCAGATGCAAATGCAAACGCGAAGGTGAGTACCTACGTGCTGCACATCTTTGCCACTGACCGTGCGGGGAGCGAAGTCAGCCTGCCCGACGTGCAGGTCAATGTGCACCGCCACTGAGGTTGCTTTCAGCAAGTGGGTACCGACTGGAGGGGGTGAAACAAATTCCCCCGCTGTCCTATTTTCACCCTTTTTTTCATCATCATTTTTTTTTTTTTTTTTTTTTGTCACGCACATTGCCTGTTTGCCCTCGTGTGAGGGGTTCTTCAAAAATTATTTTTTAACGTTTTAATGACATAAAAAAAACGAAGCGGAAAATGGGCACACAAATGGGCACACAAATGGGGAGCAACAGAGTAAACGGGTAGAATTTGCTCAGGGTTCAGGGGGTCTCCGCCGCGTGGGGTGCAGGCCCCGCCCTTTGTAAGTGGGCGTACGGGGAAGCCCCTTTGCGCGGCTACCCCGCCGCTAATCGCCGCTACCCCGGTACCCCCTCAGATGATCTTCTTGGAGGTGAAAAATCGTTTGAAGTAAAAGTCCTGGATGATGGCGGCGACGATGATGATCAAAATGTTCATGAGGGAAAACCACATGAGGGTGTCATTGAGCTTGTCACTGGACTTCTTCTCGTTCTCCTCCGACGCTTTAATCCGTTTCAAATTTAAATGGAAGTTATTCATTTGGTCCAGGATTTGATTCAAATACATGGTGGCTTCATTCAGGTGTTCCGATTTGGCTATCTGCGCATAGTCCCTTGCCTCCGTCCCATGTTTAATTTCGAAAAAAACATCCAAAATTTTATTTGTGCTGTTATAGGCACAGAAGGAGTAGGAGGTGGAGTAGAAGGTTGTGAAGGCCGTCTTTATGTCGTGCTCATTAATCGTTTCAAAAATTGGCAGTTTTTTTTGGAAATTAAAAGTTCGCTCGTTTACATCCGCGTCGTAGATAAATATAGAGATGGGGGAATTTTTGCTGTCTGTTTTGAATTTGCCCACGACGAGGGTGTCTTTGTTAATTCGCTCCTTCAGGCATTTGATTTTGTTCGGCCGCACGGTGACGTACACCTCTATCGCGCCTGTGCGCAGGCACTGCAGGGTCAGCACCACGAGGAGTGCAGCCAGCCGGGCCAGTCGCCCCATGGTGAAGCGCTCTCTCCGGTGAAGCGGCAACGTCTGCGAAGTGGCAACTCCAGTGAAGCGGCAACTCCAGTGACGTGGCAACTGCTGCGAAGCGGCCCCTTCACAATTCATACACGACGGTTTTATATCCCCTTTTGGTTCTCCCGGGGGGTATTCGTGCTGGATTGGCATATACCAGTACAGGCGCATACATGTGCAGGCAAAATGTGCACGCGAATTGGGCAGCCAAAATGGGAAAAATATATTTTTTTTTTTTTTTTTTTTTTTTTCTTTCTTTTTTTTGGCTAACTTGTGCTGACCAATTGGGAGAGAGAGGAGGCCCCTTTCACCTTTTACTCAAAATTTTTCGCAAAACGGAAATTGCCACACAGGAGGGGGATCTCCGCAGCAATTTTTACCCCTGAATAAGGGCACTCGCATACATGCCATGGCCGAGGGGTGCCTCTCTCCCGTGGAGCCCCCAAAATTGTCGCCAAGGTGGTGAACGTACATATCAGCGCTGCCTCCACTTCAGTCTTCTCCAGCTTTAGCGCAAAAAAATGTACCCAGGAAAGGATGCAAAAAAATGAAGAAAAATGCGCTTCAAAAGATATGCGGATAATGCGAACACCCGCGGAGGACTCGTTTGTCAATCCGCGCCGTTTGTAATTTCCCCCCCATTTGGTGCTACTCCCCATTTGGCGCTACTTCCCAGTTGGTGCCCCGCCCCGCCTCGCCACTCGGAATGACGCGCCCGCGTGGGATACTCGACGTGGGGGGCTACCTCCCCAGTGCATAAACGTCGCCCCACGCTGGCACCATCCATCGGGAAAAAAACGCGAAAATGGGAGAGGCGGAAAAGGGAGCAGAAAAAGGAGGCATAAACATGAAAAAGGCGGAAAAACAAAAACAGTCAGAAAAATATTAAAAAAAAAAGTGCTTTAAAAAGTACTGCAAACGTGCTGCAAAAATGCTGCAAACGCGCCGCAAACCTGCTGCAAACGCGCCGCAAACCTGCTGCAAACGCGAAGAGGAAAAACCTGGAGAGCCCCACTTCGCCGCGAATGATGAAAACGCGAAATGGAGTAACATCCAAATTGAAGAGTGGCAAAAATAAGGAAACCACCGAGCAGCTGCGGGGTAAACTCTCCTGCAATCAAGTTATAACTTATCTGCCTACCGTTGGTACTTTGGCCCCTTTTTTGGGATAACCCAAAGGGAGACCGCCTCAGTTAGGCAATCACGAGGGGAAAAACAACCTGAGTACTTCTCTTTTCTTTTCTCCCCTCTGTGACGTCCATTTTGCAATCGCGACGGCCTCTACACGGTCATATGTCTTCAACTTGTTTCGCCCCAAACGGGATAAGCAGCCCGTAGGAGGGATACATATAACAAATCTTTACTATACTTCTTTATCCTTAACGGCAAAAGAGGGCTAATTTCTAAATTGAGCTTCACAGAAAAGAGAGCCATTTCTTACCTTCCCGAATTACCCCACCTATCGCCCCACCTGGATGTTCGCCAACACGTCGTGCAATCGCTTCCCCCTGGCCCAAGGAGCGCTACCTACGGGTCTGTTCCCCCTAGCGGAAGCGCCATCAACGGGTTTTATCCCCCCCGCAGAGGCGCTGCAAAGGGCCTTCCCACCCCCTGAAGAGGTGCTTGAGGAGGTGCTTGAAGAGGCGCGTGAAGAGGCGCTGCCAAGAGGCTTCCCCCTCCGCGGTGTGGAAACGCCCCTAAGGGAGGGAAGTTCAAGGGAGGGAAGTCCAAGCCGAAGAAGTCCTAATCAGGGAAGCCCAAGGGAAGGAAGCCAAAAGCAAGGAACCCCAAAGGAAGGAAATCCAAATCGTCGGCCCGCCCCACCTCGCCGCCAAACAATGCAGCCCGCCCAGAGTGAAGAACAGACGGAGGCTCAAGTACCAAAGAGCCAAGCAAAAATAGTAAATGAGCTAATCGAAAATAAGGACTCCATCTGCGCATGGTGTTTTGATGTACTAAAGAATGAACTGAAAAATGAAAAATTGGATAAAGCCCCCCCTCTGATTCAGTCCCTACATAAGAGTGGATTTAAGATCCCCTTCTTCGTCAAATGGATGAAGCTGAATGATGTGAAGGACATGGGGTCCTACGACTACGATGCGTATGAGCTAAACGGATGTATCGGTTGCTTAAACGAAACAGATATAATGGAGCTGCGCTATTATGCTTTGGAGAGTGCCCTCAACGACACAAGGTTCTATCCCATCACGCTAAAGGATTTTCCTTCCCTTATTGTCACCATAACATATTTATTTAATTTTGAAAAGTGTGCACATGTGTACGACTGGGTCATTGGAAAGCACGGAATTAAAATCAGCTTCGTCGTCAACAAGAGGAGGTACTCGTCCACCTTCTTGCCCGAAGTGGCTTCCCAGCATAACTTCGACCATCAAACGACCGTCAAGAAACTGATTAGGAAGGCAAACTACAGGGGGGAAATCAACGACGAGCTTTTGGAGAACATACAGGTGGAGCGCTACGAGGGGGTCAGCTGCAGCCTCACCCACGTGGACTACGAGAGGGGGAAGCGGGGGGAAGCAGTCAGGTGAAGCGAAGTAGCGATAGGTAATGGGCGACGCACTCTGCGCGGCAACAGTGGAGGCACAAATCAAGCGGCATTGCACACGTATGCGCCGGCGCATGGGTAACTGTGCACCTTGGTCAAGCGACGAGTCAGCAAAGTGTAAAAATTGCCTTGAACGGCTAACCATCTTTTTTCCCCCTGCTGTTTAACTTTTTTTTTTTATGTACAAAATGTTTGCTCGCCCGTTCGCACTTTTCATCGAATTTTTTTTTTTTTTTTTTCTCAAAAAAACTCCCCCACCGGGTGTGTAAATCTGAGATGAATGAGTTAAGAGGAAGCTTCCAACTTGGGTCATGTTAACGATTCGATTGGACGTTGCCACATAAATTGGGCCACGTCGTAACCCCCCCTCGGTGTAGAGGCGGTCTCTCGTGAAACAAGAAAAAACGGGGTTCACACATTTGTGCATTTTTTTTCGCACAGTTGGCCCACCACTTTTTAATCATATGAAAAATGTGCTCCCTACTGGGCAAACCAATACGCACGCCTTTTTTGCCTGAACGGGCAAGGCAATTTCGAAATAAAAAAAAAAAAAAAAAAAAAAAATAGCTAGCTGAGTTGGTGGAAAGCGAAAAGGCGATATTGCCCCACTGTACAAAGCGGCTGTGAAAGATTGACCAGCTTCTACCCCTGAGCGATAAGCTGGGGGGGAGAAAGGTCTTCCAAAGGAGAAAGCTCGAGGGACGAGTACGAATTAAATTTTAAAAAGTTCCCATGTTGTAAGTACCATCGTGGGTGTAAGGCATACTTGGAGAGACTTCCCTTCTTTCCCTTCTTTCCCTTCTTTCTTTTGTTTTCCCCATTTTCACATGAATAGAATTGCGAAAGAGTTGACACATTTCCCCTGTTTTTTAAGAAGATGGCTACATAGCAACCGCAAGGATACACGCCAAGTGTCGAGTCGGAGGGGCATCGAGCCATGTTTGAGCGAAATGAAGAGGAAGGGATGCGACGTAAACGTGTTGAGCTTGGTAATAAGCAACAACAACCTGTGCTACTGCCTGCTGAGGAATAAAATTATTAAAAAAATAGGACTGATTAACATTAAGAAGGACTTCCAGCCCTATGAGCAGGGCCCCTCCAGCACTCGAAAGGGAAAGAAACCCCCCGACAAGGAGGAGTTGCAATACAGCTATGACCGAGAGGACACCCCTCTGAGCTTCAACATTCGGGAAATCCTAACCGTTTTGAATTTGGTCAAGTTGCATTCCGATGGGGGGGGGCCGCACGGTGATAGCTCCGGCGATAGCGCTAAGGACAGCGCTAAGGACAGCGCCAAGGACAGCACCGACGATAGCACCTACGATGGCGCTGCTCAGTCGAGCCAACCGGGTGACCCGCCAAAGGGCGCGCACACAGAAAGGGCCCAAACGGTGGAAGAACAACCGCATCAGCGGCAGAACCAGCCACAGCAACAGCCGCGGCAGACCCAACAGTGGGTCATCGGGATCGAGAAGGTAAATGACAAGTACGAGAAGAACAGAACGAAGGAGAAGATCCTCTCCGTCCTCGTGTACTTCCTAAACTCAATTTTCAAATGCCAAATTGTTTTTTTCTGCCCTAAAGAGGCGAGAAAATACTTCAGCACCAAATGTGGCTACAGCTTGGAGACGCGCGAAGAGACCTATAAATACATAAAGGACAAGGTGAAGAACTTCCCAACAGTTAGTAAAAGTGAAAACAAGGTCAACTGCCTATTCAGTGACAGCTACGTCATGGCGTTTTACACATACAGGTACTACATGCACCACCTGGTGAAGAACAACCGGACCGTCTTCAACTACCTCGAAAGTGAGGTGCGCAGGAATAGGAGTTTTAACAACATTTTGCACAGCTTGAAGGGCGTGCAGGATGAGAAGGGCTCGCACGACTTGAGGGAGCTGCTCAGGGACAGGATTGGCCGCATCGTGGACCGCGAGTCGTACCGGCTGGTTGACCGGCACATGCTTTGAGGGGGCGGCCAAGCGGTGAAGCGGTTAAGCGGTAAGCTACGCGGCGAGCTACACATCGAGCCATGAAGGCAAACTGGAAAGACGATTTACAAGTTGGCCTGCCGCCCAAATGCGGGGCTATGTGACAGATTGGCGAGTTGACTCGCGGAGGGAGTTTGAAAGGGGGGGGTTCGCGCGCTGGGAAGCGGGACCCCCAACTGAGCAAAGCGTCTCGCAGCGCCCTACGCGCACTACGCGCGTTACGCGAGTTACCGCGCTGTACCACTTTTCCCCGCGCCAACTGGCAGAGGCCAAAAAAGGGGAAAAGCAAAAAGTGAGCAGATATACACAGGGGTAGGCACAAACAAATGAAAAGGCGATAAGCGGCGAGACAGGCTTCAACGTGAAGACAAATAAATTTAACGCAGAGGGTAGGGGTGTAGAAGAGGGCCGGGGCGACGCATAGGGTAGCGGCACCGCCCCCCTGGGGGCCTCCATCTGCACCAAACGCTACTGAAGACGCTACTGAACATACTTCTTCGTGTCAGCCACACTAATCAGCGTGCAGTCGATATTCTGGGGCACACAGAGAAGCAGCACGACGTCGCCCTGCGGGGTGTACAGGACGCGCACGTTCAAGATGTTTTTCGTTTTTATATTCTTCAGGGATTGGAGAGAGAGTTGCAAAGGATCCGTGCTGGCGGGCTCTTCCGTAGGCTCTTCCGTGGTGTGTTGTCCTCCCGTTTGTGCTGCGTCACCTTTTAAGGCGTCATACGTAGGAGATCCGTCGGCATCGTCCAGCTGATCTGAAGCGTGCAGCCTATCTGCTATACCCAACCGGTCGGCCGCCCCCCCGCGCCTGCGCTCGCGCCTCATCGCGCACAGGAGGAGGTGGTACAGACTGGCATCCTCAAAGTACAGCTGCTTCGTGTTGAGGAAGTTGTAGCGGAAGTTGAGCGAGGAGAGGTAGTACTGCTCGACCGCGTCTCCATCGCAATGGAAGGCACTTTTCACATCTGTCAGCTGGACGTCGATGGCGAGGTCCTTGGATATGTTGAGCCCGAGTAGCCTCATTTTGTCGCAGCTCCGCAGGAGGAGGCAGTACTTGCGCTGGAAGGTTGCTGGGGGGGGGGGTAGCGGTTTGGCCGCGTCCTGCGCCGCGTCCTGCACCGCCGCTTCCCCCAAGTGGGGTCCTCCCGCCCCTGGCAGACCCAAATCGACCAGGGAGACGTCCCTGTACTCGGAGAGGCGGAACTTGCGGACGCCCCGAGTCTTCAAGAAGGACAAGCTGGCCGTCTCATAGCACAAGGCATATACATACACAAAATTGTCGAGCGTAAAAATGAACAGGAGGCTCTCAACGACGGTGGAAAAGAGGTAGCTGCGGTGGATGTTCCTCCTACTTAAATTAAAGTCGCAGAGTTTGAAGCATCTCTGCAGGTACTTTTTAAAACTTCTAAAAAATAAAAAAACATTTTTCTGTTCATCAGTGCAAATGATGATCTTCCCACCGTTGTACTTCTTCAACTGGCAGAGAGTTCTCTCCACTTGAACTTCCTCCACCACTTCTTTCAGGTCTATATCGTAGATGGCCACATGGTAGGTATAGGAGTAGTCATCTGCGCTGTTCCCACCTCTAACCACCTCGTCATCCTGCACATATTCATACAGCTCGTAGGCCTCCTGGTTGTTGTCCTCCCCCCCCGGGAAGTGCCCCTCCCCCAGGAGGTTTTCCGTTTCTTCCCCTTCTTCTCCCACCTCTTCCCCCCTACCTTTGCCAAAATGACACCTGGCAAAGGAGAGAACGAGCAGGTTGCTCTCCAAAAAGGCGAAGGAATACACTTTGGAAGCAGCCAGATTCGACAAATCGTAATTACATATGGTGAGGTCCTCTATGCTAAAGTGATAGAGGGAGAGCTTCCTATTCGTTTTGCAGGCAATCTTCGTCGCGTCTTCACTTAGCATGCAGGTGTTAACAAACTCGTTCTTCGCAAAGGATATTTTGGCGATCTGTTTGTAGTTGGCTGCGTTAATTTGCTCTAAGTCCTTCCGGCTGATCACCCCAGCGTTTTGAGGAGAACTCCCGTCACCGCTGCTCCTACCCCCTATGGAGATGAGGCTACCATTATAGTGAATGCTTATCCCCCAAGCGTGCGCGCAAAAAATGGTTTTCAAATTTGGGGAGAAATAAACACCCCTGTTCAGCTCAGCGTTGCCAATTTGAAAGTACCTACTCACTTGGTTGCACGTGTCGTACAGGCAGAAGGACATGTCGTCGCTAATGCTCACAATGAAGTTCTCCCTCAGCAGGACAATCCGTTTGATGTCTGTGAAATGGACCGACCTCTTATTAATGCGGTACCAGTTTTTATTAAGCTCCTTCGATTCTTTCACCTTGTGCAGGAAGAACTGTTCCTCTTCAGCGTGGCTACCAACGTTCGTTGCTTCATTGAGAGGTGCCGCATGCCCATTCAGTTTGCCGCCAATCATCTGGGCGGTCCGCTTCCCCCTCGTGGCTACCTCCTGCCTGATGCTTACATTCGAGAAAGCCCCTCCTCCATCGTGCACACTCGTCCGGGCGTATTTAATAATATACCGGTCGACCCCTGCCGTGAAAAGGTAATCCTCATCGAGCGTCTTCGCCAAGGACACCGCCTTATACAGGTGATGACTGAAGAAGTATTTTACGCTGAACGTTCGGTAGTCAAAGATCGTCAGAGACCCGCTATTGTCTACGCATACCACCTCGTCCGTCCTGTACACGTATAGTACATCCCAAATGATGGCCTTCTCATTGACGCCCTTGAACACCCCCTCGCAGAGCTTGCTCGTGATGTTGTATTTATAAATTTTGGACTCCTCGCTCCCCAGGAGCACGTAGTGGTTGTAGCTGTGGTACGACCTTTCCAGCTCCCGGACGCCGTTCCTCAGGGGGGGGCCCTCCGCATAGCGGTCATCCCCGCTTTCCTCCTCTCCTCCCACCGCATCACCAGACAACTTGGTTTTCTTCTTCTTTTTCCCCCCCTGCAGCGTGCTCAGCAGCACCTCCCTGCTTTTCAACTCATCCACAAAGTACAGGCACACCAACTTCTCCTTGCACTTGAATCTGTTCGTAATAAACAAGTTAAGTGTTTCTCCCGTTTGGCTTTTCCTTTCCGTTTTTCTGCTTGGGGGGGAGAATACGTGTCGAGCTTGTGGGGCCACCGTGGGGGCGCTCTCTGCCTCTTCGCCCTGCGAGGAGGCGTCCTCCTCCTCCAAGTACTCGGTGAGGTCGCTCGACAGTTTGATCTTTTTGCCCGGCCGCGCCTGCGCGTCGTCCCCGCTGTGGTTGCTCCTATACGCGGCGTTTGCGTCGCTACGGTCACTGCTATACGCGTCGCTACGGTCACTGCTATACGCGTCGCTCACGCTCCTGACATCGCTTGCATCGCTGACATCGCTCTCGCCGCTAACCTCGTGGAAGCGGTCGAAGCAGTTGTAGATCCGCCCCCCAGCATTGCTGTAGATATTGTACAGGTAAAAGTAGCCGTCCAAATTGGTGGTGCCGAAATACTGAAGGCTGTTATTCAGCTTGGCGCAGGAGATACTCCCGTTGCTGGAGATGCTCTGCAGCCGCTTCTGCGTTTGCAAGTCGTAGAGAACGATCTCACCACACAGAGTAGTAATGGCGAGGACGTAATCTTTACACTCGTTGTGCATAAACAAGTGCTTCTTCTTCTTCTTCTTCTTCTTCTTCCGGTTCTTTTTGCTAATCCACATGACTGATATGATGGAGCTCTTCGACAGATGGGCATGCAGCTGCTGAAGGTATAAAAATTCGTTCTTAAAAATTTGATATATATATATAACCCCAAACGAGTCGCATATACATATGTACTTTCTACAAGGAGATGGTTCTACTGCCCTAAGTTCTTTACTCTCATAATCATAGAATTTAAATTCCGTTAGGTTCATGCTGAGTTGCTGCTTATCATTTGTTCTTCTGTAAAAGTTTCGGAGGATCCTCTGTGCCCCTTGGGGCCCCTCACCGGCGCGGTGGACCGTCGTCATTTGGGCGGTCTCGTGGGGATGCACGCGGGGGGCTCCTCTTAGGTATGCCTCCGCCGCCGTCGTTGCTGTGCGCCCTTCCTATGGGAGCGGTCTCGCTATGTTGGGAAGCCTCGCATGTACGCGTGCACTTGGGGTGTGTTCTTCCCTCTGTTCGGCTGGCCACGCAGCGGTGTAGCAGTGTAGCTGCAGTGTAGCAGTGGTGCAGCGGTGGGGGGAGCCTTCTGCTGTGGAGAGCTAACGGCCCTTTTGCCACTCCGCTTCCACGTCGCGTCCCACCGAGTGAGCGTCAAATGTATACCTAAACGCGATCGCTCATTTGGCCTTCCTCGAATCCGCGTTCAGCATAGGCATGCTATGCGGTGAGTGACAACGGGGTTACGTACGCTAACCGCAAAGTTGTTTTTTTTTTTCTCTCAAAATGGGAAAACGCCAGTGGAGAATTCACTTCTTCCTCCACTTTGCTCTACTTTAGATGCCAAACTCGCAGAAAGTTAAAAAAAAAAAAAAAAATTAACTTGTAAAACGAATTTCCGCCAAGTTGATTCATCCCAGGTGGTCAACTTCGGGAGTGTTTCCCTTTTTCTTGGAGTGCCTCTCTCAGCACGTTCGAAAAGGGAAAAAAAAAAAAAAAAAACAGCGGTGCGGAAAGGATTACTCAATTATATATATTATATGTACGTATAGGCACCACTTCTGCGCTTGTATCCGAATGGCCTGCAAAATGCTCCCCCTGCATTCACCAAATATGCCCCCCGGAAAAGAGGCAAAAGAAAGATCGCCATTTGCAGCGCAGAGCAACGCTAGCTGCGCATAGAGAACGGTATTCAAAAAGGGAAAAAAAAAAAAAAAAAAAAAAAAGCACGAATGGCCAGTTGGCTGCCTGAACAGGTACCAAACTTTGGCCACATGGGGCATCCCTCCTCTTTGCATATAAAAAACCCAGTGGGGAAATAAAAAAAAAAAAAAAACAACAACTGGGCAAAACAAGCGCCTGTTCTCCCGTCAGTGTCATCTTTGCAGGTTTACCTCTTCTGCGTTATAATTTTCCACTGCACTATGAAGTGGAGCTACATATTTAATTAACCACCCTCTTTCCTTTTTACATCCATAATGGGAGAAGCAAAACGGAACAACGCAGAACGAAATGTAAGGCAAGGGAGCGGCAAAAAAAAAGGAGGACGTGTGACAGCCCAATTAAATTGCTACATAACTGATAGAAGCAGCATCACATGTGCCATTCTCGTGCATGGGACTTCTTCCTCTTTTTTTTTTTTTTTTGCGCCCTTCCCCCGTACCTGCCAATCTGTCAATCGCGGCCGCGGATCCGGCGAGCCAGGTGAATGTCCTTAGGCATGAGGGTGACCCGGTTTGCGTGGAGCGAACACAGGTAGGCATCTTCAAAGAGACTGACGAGGTAGGCCTCCGACGCGGTTTGCAGCGCCAACAGGGCCTCGGGGGTGTAGCGCAGCTGTTCATTCGGCAACTCAAACAGTTGGGTAATCTCCTTCACCACTCGAACAAAAGGGATCTTCGGAATGAGCAGCTGTGTTGTCGCTTGGTATGCCCGTATTTCCTTTAATGCTAATACACCTGGTCTGTACCGATGGGGCCTCCTAATTCTAGTCGTCTTCTTCATTCCCTTTTGCGGAATTTGACTTCTTGCCCCTTTGCCTGTTGCGGCGTTGTTGCTCGCTTTGGACGAGGCGACCTGCTTGTGTGATGGTCTGCTCGGCGCCGTCTTGTTCGCCGGCTCGCTGCTCAGGGGGTTGTGCGTGGGCACGCTCTTTTTCGTGCGCACCATTTTGTCCTCTTCGGTGGAAGCGGTGGTAGCAGCAGGAGCAGCGGTAACAGCAGTAGCAGCGCCAGCAGCGTTCGTTGCAACGCTCGCGCCGGTGTGCCTCCTCTGCTGGGACCACCAGTTGGGTCAACCTGCCGGCGCGCCGCGTCCCCGTGCGGGGTGGCGGTTTGGCTGGCTGGCTGGTTGGCGGGATGGCCGTTTCGCCGCTCTCCGCTCACCGCTGCGCAGATCAGACTCTGCAGTTCGCACTTCACCGCATGAAAAAACTTCCCCTTTTCGGTGTCAACTTTTACCTTCCGCTGGCCGGCCGACAATCCGCCGCAGTTTTCTACGCGCGCGGGGAGGCTTGAACGGTTTGAACATGCCCACCAAAGGAAAATGAAACGAAAAAAATGAAAAAAAATGAGGCGAACAAAATGAAGCGAAAAAAATGAAACAAAATGATCTGTTTCGCGATCGAGATGAATTGAACTTCTTCCCTTAATGTTAATAACGTTTCTTCCATTCGGAGGTGCAAAGGGGGAAATTTATTTTCCTCCCCCGTTTTGCATTTCTTTTTGCTCACTTTTTTTTTCCACTTTTTTTCCATTTTTTTTCGCCATTTTTTCCCCCCTCCGAACCGTATCGCCGAAACGCGAAATGGGGAATTCCCACGGGGAAAGAAGAGGAGGGGAAGCTAGGCAAACCGACGGTGGAAAAGGCGACAGGTGATTATCCACAAACACAGATGAACGTACAGGGGTGTGCACATTGTGTTGACATGGACGTCGTTCGGCGGAGTGTTGTGCGTGGCCTGGCGGTGCTGCGAGTTGTTCCTCCTGGGGGGTATTTGGCTGCCCAACTCGCTTAAAATACACGGGGGTGAAGAGACCCACAGAATGTAGATTTCACCCCCCCTCGGCATTACATGGGGGTTCTCTTCATAGGCCATCATCTGAACTGTAGCGATCTTCATTACGATGCAGACCAATCTATAGTGCGTCATCTTTCTGTCCCTCTGTTTGCCCCATTTATACCCCTTTTTTTGGTCAGCACTTCGGACGATCGAAAGAGGTAGGCAAAGTGAACTAAGCTGTTGCATTCCCCACAGGAAGAGATTCACCTACTGCCTCTTTTCCATCCTGTCCGTTTGTTTAATTCCCCCATGCGGGAAGGTCACTCGGGTAGCCGCTTGCAAACGAGAGGTAAGCCGGCGGTTAGAACTTTTGAAGAACCATGAGCAGGCTTCCATTTGAGCGGGGAGAAAAAGGAACGCAAAAAAAAAGGAAAAAAAAAAGGGAAATAAAAAAGAAAGAATCGTTTCGCTTCTTCACAGGGTGTACATGCCACCAATTAGTGCAGCACTTTGGTGGAAGCAATTTCTAGAAAAGATTTTTTTTTGGGAAGTCCTCTTTTTTAGTGCCTCGTCTTGGGTGCGTTTCCCCCGGTGGTCTGCATCTCCAGGCAGAATTTTTTTTTTTTTTTTTTTTCGCAACACCGGAGTTGCTATCCCAGCTGCTGTTGCTGCTGCTGTTGCTGTTGTTGTTTCTTTTTTTTTTTTTTTATTCTTTTTGCTGGAGCTCCCCAGCCGCTTTGCATTCGCACTAGTTAGCTAAATGAGGTAAAAATAAAACGCATCGGGGGAAAGGGCCCGCACAGCATATCCACAGCTCGCTAACCCGTTGCTTCCCATCCGAAATAGCCTCAACCCGTAGCAATTAAAAAAAAATTTCCAACTTGTACATTCCAGTGGAGGGAGCACCCCACAGAGGAGCGCAACGTGGTACACCGCATCACATCACATCGTATAACACTGCTGAAGAGCGCATCCGCCTCCCTGCCAACATGCCGGTCGCACTCAACTGCCTCAGCGAAGAAGGCCGGCGGGCCCTGGAGCAAGGGGGCCCAGAGCCAGTGCTGCACAAAGCCACCAACGTAGAATTCATTTACAACAAGCTAAACCTTGGGGAGGGAAAATTATACATAATGGAAAAGAAGATCATTTGGGTCTCCACCCAAAATGAAGAGGAAAAAAAAAAAAAAAAAATTACAAATTTTAAAGACATCCCCAATAGCGCCAATTATTTGAAGCACTACGAGAAGAACCGCAGCTTCTACATGCACCTGCTCAATGACGTGAACAACGTCACCGTGGATTCCTCAAGCATCGCCTTGCATGCAATCACGTCGGATGAAAAGATTTTCGCCAACTCATGTGTGTACATACAACTCAACGGCGACATTCTTGGGGGGGGAAACGAAGACACAGGCAGCATGAACAGCATGGGCAGCATGGGCGACGAGGACGCAGCTGCGGCTGAAGAGGGAACAGACCATGTGGGTAGCGCCGTCGACCAAGTTGACTGCGGGGTGGACCGTGCCGAGGGAGACGAAGTCCCCAAGAGGCCCATAGAAAAACTGGGCAAACGGTTATTCACAAAACTGTCAAAGCAGAGGAGTGTTTTTAAAAAAAATGAGCAGAACCACCTGGGGGGGCAGGAAAATGGCGATGAGGAAAATGCCGACGATGAACTGATTGAAGAAAGCATAACGCCAGAGATCCTCCTCGTTAGCAAAAATTATTTGGCCAACGATGCGATTTTTCGCCAGCTGAGCAACATGGACCACTCGCCGGACGATGAGGATGACGAAAGTGAAGGGGGAGAAGAAGAGGAGGAAGAAGCGGCGGAGGGGGAAGAAGCGGAGGAGGGGGAAGAAGCAGAGGAGGGGGATGAAGCGGAGGAGGACGCTTGAGGGAGACGCAACCGAGTGGCAAACCTTTCGCGGGAACGATAAATGGATGAGCGAGCGGACAAGCCATATCGCTGAAAGGATGGAAGAGGAAGCGTGGTCGAACGGCCTCCTACACAGGTTGCTACTTCGTCATGCCAACACCCCAGAGTGCATGTGGGGCACTTAAGCTCCTCCCCAACTCTGGGCTACTCATTGGGACTGACGTAAAAGTTAATTTGTTCTTCTCTTTGTTCGGTTATGTTTTTCCCGCCCCAAGACACGGCGCGATATGCTGCTGTTTATTTTTTTTATTTTATTTTTTTTTTTTTTGTCATCTCGATTAACACATGTGTAATAGCCATTTCTTTATGCAACGCTTTGTCCCCTGAGCGGCAAGTGAACAAAAAAAAAAAAAAAAAAAAAACATAAAAAGGTAAAATATAAAATATAAAAGACGTATCCCCCCATTTGGTCGTTCCCACAACGGGGTCTCCCCCTTTTGGGAGCGCTTCAATTCAAATGTGTTTGGTACCCACGGCAGGGTGGTCCAAGTTGCCATTTTTTCCTTTTCCCCCGTTAAGCGGTTCGAAGGAAGGGCCAAATGAACAGAAAAAGGGGTCACCCCCCAACTGGTGTGTCCAGCTGCCTACTCTCTTAAAAGGGATGAAACCCTTTCGGGTGACGTGCCTTTTGTGGGGGTGCTACGGTTGAGTGGAGTCAGATCTTTGGTAAGTAACCTCTCCCCCCTTCACCGTATCGGTTAAATGACGTGCTTAAACGAAAGTAATATTTTCCTTTTCACCGGATGAGTTATCTGTCCGTTCATGCGAAATGGACCAACTGTGCCGATCAGAGGGGTGAAGGGGCTTATGTACATTAGCGCACCAAATGGGGGAAAAACTTTAGCGCGAGATATCGCCTGGTAGATTTCTCACATAGCCACGTTGCTGTCACTGCCAACCTACATAAATGCAAAGGTAACCACGTGGAGAGGGGAAGAAAAAAAAAAAAAAGGCCCGATAAAATGTCGGGCATAAGAAAACCACTATGTGCATATATCTGCACTGCAGGGGAAGGCTCTCTCACGCTATGTGCTGCTAAATTTCTCCTCATCAGTTCATGCTTCTTCTCTTTTTTTTTTTTTTTTTTCACTTTAAAGGGCCGCAAAGGGATCCAAGTCGATTACAAGTTGGAGGAGAATCACCGCAGTGGAGTTACTTCCCGAGCGCGTTACCAACAGGAAGCAAATTTTTTCTCGCCAACCGCTTCTTGGCAATCGACAGAAAGCGGGGGTGGTGGTGGCTTACCTTTGTGTGCACGCAGATACGGCGGCGCAGGGCCAAGCAAGCGTATCCTCGAATAGTGAAACACTTCAACCGCTGTGCAGTCCTCACTTGCCAAGATGAGTCAGGGGGGATAAACACACGCAGGTGCGCACGTTCACACATAAGTGCATACAAGTGTGCCTACCCATATGCTGCGCCGAACTGGTGAATGAATCTGCGAAGGGAGCGGCGGCCGCTACGCGCAGTGCAGTTGAGGAGGGTCTCATCTCTGGGGGGGAGAACGCTGTAGACGTAGAAGCAAAAATGCACACAAATGGTAAGAGAAAAAGAGAGAGAGAAAAAAAACAGGACTTGGGAGAACGAGCGCGACACAAAGAGAGGAGAGACACACCTTCACACCTGTGTTGAAACTGATCCGTTTTTCTTTCTTTTTTTTTCTCTCCTTTTCGACTGCTTATCATAGCTTATCGATAGGTCTTCTCTTCAGATCGGAAAAAAAAAAAAAAAAAAAAAAAAAAAAGCAGCTAATTAGCCAAATTGGCTAGCTAGCTAGCTAATTAACTAGCCAACTAGCAAAATAGCAAACTAGCAAATAGACGTGTTATGCCCCCCACCCCCCTGCGACGCCGTCCCAATTATGAACCTTTTGAGGGGCACCAAGCTGGTGAGTACATTGCCCAACATATTTCGCACACAAAAAAAAAAACACCATTCGAGAAAAAACTTAACACACGAAATATTTGAAAATGAAAAATGCCTAGACAAATTTGAGGACCTCCAGAAAAATAAAATCATTTACAAGAAGGACCATAAGGACTACTTGAAGCTATATGAACGGTACAGACCTGAGTATGCCAAGCTCACTGTGGAGAGGAGCAACCCCTTCAACTTCCTCATTTATTGGAAGCTCACTGAAGAGTCATCCGTTTGCATCAGCAATGGCGCAGGTAGGAAGGTAAAGAATTTTACGCAGACGTTATGGAAGCTGAAGGAAGAATTGGCCAAACTGAGTGTTCCTTTGGAAGGGAGCCAGCCGAATGAGCCACCCATTAGAAGGGTGAAGGAGGATGGCGAAGTGGAAGGCGCCTCGCCAAAGGTGCCCCTCAAAAATATATCGAATGGGGGAGAGCAACAAGAGGGGCACGTCCAAAGGAGCCCCGAAAAGACATCCCCCAGCGGCAGCGCCTCCCCGCAGAGCAACCAAAAGGGCACGAAAAAAAAAAACAGCTACACCAAGTTGCACAAAATTTGGGAGTGCTTCCTATCCCACAAGGAGAGAAACAACGTGAAGGAGGAAAGAACATGCCTCGAAATTCTGAGGAGGAACTTTTTGAAGGCCCAATTTTTTGGAGAAAATAAAAAAAAAGACTTCCTCTTTTTCGAGCATATTTTAACTTCGCTCTTGTTGAGGCCGCACATATTTATATCCGTGTTGAACTCTCTGCACTGTGTGTTCTTCGACCGGAGGGTGGGCGTCTCTCCGGGGGTGGCACCGATTAGTAGTGGTGGTTCTGCTCACAGTAGTGGTGGCTCTGCTCGAGGTGATGGTGCCCCCCCTGAACAGGACAACGGCAGGCAAAGAGAACCCCACGGGGATACCCCCTCCAGTGAGACCTCTGCCCAAATGAGAAGGTACATTCTAAATTACCTGTTCAATATATATTACGAAAAGCACGTGGGGCTCCAAAACATGCAGAGGACATTCGACCTGCACCAGGCATATAAACTTCGCTACTGGAAAAAGGAAAAAACTGATTACAAGTTTATCGCTTCGAGCGAAGTGGAGCTTGAGAGCAACAATATCATTTTGATTAAATGTGCCCAAACGAGCGACTCCTTCTTAGTAGGAGTGGTTAACAAAGTACAGAGGGCCAGAGATTTCTCCGTCCTTTTTATGAATGTCAGACGGTACATCTGCGGCAACAAAAGGGGGGGGGACGTGGCCAAGCTCTACGAGGAGATGGAAATGAGTGAGGAGTACGTGGAGAGTTACCTAAACAGGCGCAGCGGAGCTGCCCAGGAGTTCTCCGTCGCGGCTGCGCACATGGATAGCGCCCGCCGAGGGGACACCGCCATTAGCAGCATTTATGGAGAGCATATCAACCATAACCCCTCACGTGGAGACCCCCCCCAGCAGCCGCCTCACACGGACGACCCCAACGTCCACGAAGCCGTCACCCTCGCAGTTCACCTCAACACCATTTCGAACCGAATCAAATACTCCATGCTGAGTCTCTTCGGGGGGAGGAAAGACCCTCCCCACAGCGACCTCCTACAGCTGCTACTGAACGAGGAGAAGAATCCCCCATCTGTGGTGGATCCCCCGGAGGTGACCAACATGTGCAGCGGGACTCACCACGATGGGAAGTTCAATTTCCTGATCCAAGAGGCAATACATAAATTTTTGGAAAATCGAAAAAAGGAGATTCATTTCTTCGATGTGGTTAATAAGGACCTTATCAAGAGCGACAAAGTCGTTGGCAAGCTACACAAAAGGTTGCGAAACAGCCCGGAGGAATTCGCGCGCATGTGCAGTGTGTACAGGCGGTTCGACGTCTACCAGAAGGGCGTTTTGCAGGACATTCTGATTAACGAGGGGGGGGCGCCCGTGCACCTGGTTCGGGGTGAGTTCGCCAGGAGGGATGGAGAGATGGAGGGGGAGAGAGATGGAAAGAGAAAGAGAGAGATGTAGAAAGATACACACATCCGCGTCATTGTAATCTCTCACGAATGCGCCCCCACAACGCACACGTTGACTCTCCCGTTTTGCTTCCGTCACATTCCTTGTTGCACCTCGTTGTTTGATCCCCCCCTTTTGCAGGCGCGCCCGGGAGCGGCAAGAGCGACCTCATCTCCTTCATCATATACTTCCTCACCCTGGAGCGCAAGAACAACATCTTCGTGGGCACCAGCAAACACATCTCGGTGCAAAACGTGCGACAAAAGTTAATGCACCTCAACCTCTGCCTCAACAGAGACACCATGCAGAGGCCAACCAACCAAAAGTCAGACATCTTTATAGACACCATTTACCAAGCCTTCAAAATTAAAGACAAAAAAATAAAGCACCTAATTATCGACGAGGCGTCTAGCCTATCTGAATATAGTAGCCTCATCTGTTTGAATCTGAACTGCGATTTTGTGTATGCCTTTGGTGATGATAAGCAGTTGACTTTCCATAGCTTAATAAACGAGAGGAAGAGACTCCAAATAAATTACCTCAGCATCTTCGAAAAGTTAAGTCGTTACAGAAAGGCCAAGTGCCACACGCTGCTCATTCAGTACAGGCTGATCTTTCCCATGTACTTATTTACGTCTTTTTATTTCTACGAGAGGAAATTAATTGCGTCAAAAAAGATTATGGATAGCTTCTTCCGGCCGGGGGGGGGCCCGTCTGGGTTCATAGGCCCAGAGGTGGACAATCACCCCGAAAGGGAAGACGTAAAAGAGGACCACCCCAAAAGGGAAGACATAGGGGAGGACCCCCCCAAGGTAAACACCGCATGGGATGATGACCCCCCCGTGAACTTAACCTGGAAGAGCCTCTTCCAACATTGCAGAGTTCCCATTCTCTTCATCGACACGTACCACGCAGAGTGCAACGCTCAAACGTTGGAAGTCAAAATTAACTACTCCTATGTGAACCAGTTTGAGGCTCAGGTAATTATGAAGCTGGTCCAAATGCTGAACCTGGAAAATCAGAAAAATGTCACCATTTTGACGCCCTACACGAGCCAGAAGTTGTATATCCAGTCGATGCTGCGGAATGGCTACCTGGGCAGTAGAACCCATCCAAATGATCCCACACCTTACCGTGACGAAAAAGAAAACAAAGAAACGTGCACAAGTGTTATGTACCAAAAGGTGGCTGCCAAATCGGGAGGTACCTTTTTTCGAGGCGAGGGTTACGCCACCCCCAGGGGAGGTTCCAACTCAAGTGCGCATCGAAGTCACGACCATATGTTCGAACTTTTTAAGAAGGGCAACATAGGGGGGAGTACCACCCGGTTGAGTGGAACCTCCCGGGAGGAAAACATCCTTCGCGTTGGTCTACCTGGTAACTCATACGGTGAGGGTGCCTTCCAAGCTGATCACCCAAGTGGAGCCCCCCTTTTTGGAAACATCCTTTCGAAGAGGTTTCCCCCAAATGGTGAGATAACGGGTGCAAAGAACTTCCCTCCCCCTGAGAAGATACTTTCTACCGTGTCGCAACTACCCCCAAACGGGAGAACCATCAGTAGGATTGATAAATGGAACAACCGATCCCATAGCAATCGCCAACCAGAGAAAGTAAACCCACAAGTCGACCCAAATGTGAACACTCTGCAGAGAAATGTGCACACAATAGACAGTTACCAGGGATGCGAAAACGACTTCATCATTATAAGTACAGTTCGATCGAACGACAAAAATGTGCTGGGCTTTCTAAATGATGAAAAGAGGTTGAACGTTCTCTTGACTCGAATGAAGAAGGGAATTATCATTGTCGGAAATTCCAACACGCTGCGGAATAATTTTTTTTGGAAGGAGTTCATTTCCTTTTTGGACTTTTTTAACTCCAGGAAGTCCGCCTTCACGTTGCCCTTCCTGCGCAGCGGCAAGTGAACGGAAAAAATAAAAAAAAAAAAAATAAAAAAAAAAAAGGCTGGGAGTTCTTTCCTCATCAGAGCACCGGTGTCCATAACGCAGCTTATCCACATACATATGCATACCGCTCTGACGAATGGTGCCTTTTTCGCAAAGATGCCGCCGTTGCTTTTTTTTTTCTTTTGCCACACAAACTTGCGCATTTTTTTTTTCTTTTTTTGTTATCCGCACAAAAGGGATGCACCTCCTGTGGAGGAGTTCCCCAACCGTTTGTTTCGCCCGATGTGGGGTTCGCAGCGCGGACGTTCCACTGTTCAGTTGTCACTGCTCAGCTGTTCAGCCGTTTCCCCGATTTACTTCACCACCTGGCCAAGGAACATTCCCCCCTTGGCCCCCGCGAAAAAGCTGCTAATTTGAAAAAAACGCGTTACAAAAACAAGGGCATACCTACAAATGTGTATGCGCAAAGAGGCAACTTCGCTTGACACAAAAAAAATAGAATAATAGAATAATAAAATAATAAAATAAAAAAATAAATAATGAAGGCGAATGGGCAAGCAAACTGTAAAAAAATTATGAACAGCAAGGTAAACTTGAAAAAAAAAAAAAAAAAAATTACGAAACGCGAATTAGTGGAGCGTGAAAAATGTGGTCAGGAGGGTGTGACCTCACATATCTGGTTAACAAACAATTTATCATCGGGATGGTCTGCCCCCCCTCCCCATACACAAACACACACGTGCATACGCTACGAAGGTGTGTAGCTAGCAAGGTGGACACACAACCCGGCACATTTAACATGGCACATTTAACATGGCACATTTAACATGGCACATTTAACATGGCACACTTAACTTGGCACACTTAACTTGGCAGAGAGAGATCCACAAATGGGAGAGGCCCCCTCAGAGGCGCCTAAAAAAATCCGTTATCTTGGTCGACTGCTTAGTGTAGGACTTCCTACTCTTCCCTTTGTTCGCTTTAACGGCGTGCACTTGCTTGAGCGAGGAGGAAGCGCCTGTGGGCGGCTTGAAGCTGCTCTGCGAACTCTTGGTGTTCCCCGAGTCGGTTGGGATGGAGTACACCTCAGCTAGGTCCTTACAATCGGGGGAATTGTTCTTTTCAGCCAAGTCGCTAAAAAATTTATCCACAGATTTGTTCCTAAAGAGGTCAACTTCGATGGAGTGAAACTTCCTCTTCCTTGGGGTGACATTAATGTGCTCTGGGGTGTTGTTGATTTTTTTGTCGATAAAGTTGAGGAAGTCTTGGCTGTTGTTTCGGGAGCCGCCGCACAGCTGGCTGCTGCTCAGTTGGCAGCCGCTCAACTCGTTGCTGCCCACGACGTTGGTGCCGCTCGTCTTCGATTTGCTATACGGAGCCGGGCCCGGCCGTCTCCCATCCGCCTTCATGCCGGAGTCCAACGTTTTTACCCTCCGAATGACTTTACTCTTAATTTTGATCGTCTTCATGTCGTTTTCCCCCCGTCCATCCACTGACTGCCTGTCGAAGGTGTCTTCCTCCGTAATGTCATGTTTGAGTTTGTACGTGTACAGCTTCTCCTTCAGATTTTGTATTTGCTCATCCTTCTGTGTTAAGTCCTCTCTAAGCTGCTTCACAATTGCCTCATTTTTTTTCTGTGTGCTGAGGCAATTATTGAGATAATTTAAAATGACATTTTTCTGTTCCTCTATGGTTAACACGTTCAAACCAAAGAGTAAATTAATTTTGTTTAAGTCTTCTTTGTTTAAATCGTTTAAATATTTTTCCAGCGTTTTGTATTTATTCAATTCCTTGTCATATTCCTGTATTTTTGTAGAGAGTAAAATTTTGTCCTTCAAATATTCATCCTTCAATTCCTTCAGTTTTAATTTTTCCTTTTTTTCCTGATCCATTTTGATGTTATTTTGGCTGATAGTATCACTTAAAATTTTATTTTTATTTGTTAATGTTAAAATTTCAAAGGAATACTTTTCATTTTCATTTTTCGTTTTGATCAATTCCGCTTCGAACTTAACCAAATCTTCGTACAGCTCATTTTTATTTTTGTTCAGGTAATTTTCGTCCATAATTGGCATTTTATTTTCCTCATTAATTTCATAGTGTATGAACAGCAGGTTTTTTTTGCAGCATGTGCTTTTGCACAGGGGGCACGACTTTTGGACACCTATCCATTGCTTCATACAACTGTAGTGGAAAACATTTCCGCAGTTTTTTTCTACACACAGATTGTTTTTTAAGCTGAGCCTACATATGCAGCATTCGGGGATGATGTGCATTTTGATCCTTCCTTGAGGGAAACAGCGGTCGAGGGGAACAGAAGTGGAGGGAAACAGAAGTGGAGGGAAACAGAAGTGGAGGGAAACAGAAGTGGAGGGCTTCAAGTTGGTGATCAACTCGCCTTATTCGTTGGGGAGACATGCATAGGTGCGGCATGCACATCTCTGCTTTGCGGTTGCTATGCTAAGCTAAGGGTGTATATTCTGTTAGCCGCTACCGCTATGCCAACTTGCAAACCGGTGCCGCTTTCATGGCGGCGATCCTTCCACGGGTCTGCCCTTGGCCGCCTGGTGTGCAAAAACTCACGCGCGTTTGCTTGTTACACAGGGTTGCTTTTTTTTTTCTGTTTTACTCTGCCTCCTTGGTTGGCTACCTCCTTAACGCTCCTTCTTCCTCTGCTGCGACGATTGCCGGAACGAGCACCTGCTTGCTCCCTGCTTGCTCCCCGCTTACTCCCTGCTTACTGCCTGATTGGGCTGGGCTCCGTGGGGGCGCGAGCGGCCTCTGCCTGTCTCATGGGCTGTCCCCCAGATCGCGCTTGCGCTCGGGCGGCGCCTTCAGCTCTGCGCAATTTCCGCTGCACTCGCCGCTACTCCCGCGTGTGCGCACGTTTCTGACCGCTGCTTCCTCTTACAAAGGTTCCCTGCAAAGTTTCATGCATTTTTCAAACGACTGCTCGGTGTACTCACAGATGACCTCTTCGCAGTTTGAACAAAACGGAAATGAGCGCACCGTGGGGAGAACGTGGTTCCTCCGTTTTTGCAATTTTTCTTTTTACGCGCTTTTGCAAAATGGATCGAGCGGGAAAAGGAAAGAATAAAGGGGGGCTTCATTTTTTTTTTTTTTTTTTTGAAATAAATGTAGCTAGCCATTTTGTGCGCAAAAAAAAAAAAAAAAAAAAAGTGCCGTCCCTCCCAACAAGCTGCTACTGCCCCCTAGGCATGCAACTGTCACATTGGGAATTACCCATACACACACACAGTGTGTGTGCTTAACCTGTGTGGAGGGAGATCTCCAAATGATCAAAACTGTGCACACTTTTTTTTTTTTTTTTTTTGCACGAGGAAGTGTGTCACTTGGGAGAATGCACATCCGAGCTGTTGAGCAGTAGAGTGTCCGCGCCTGGGAAGAAGTCGTGCTCTTCTCGTTGCTCACCCTTGGGGGGAATAACACTCCCCCTTTCGTTTTTGCACAAATGGAATGGAGAGCGTTCACCCTGCATTTTTTTTTTTTTTTTTTTTCCATGTGGCATCCAAATGACTATAAAAATGGCCATTCCACGCGCTCCCCACCATGCGCACTTTCCAAAGTTGTGATGCTCACAGTGGGCTTGTACTACTTACGGTAATTAATTAATAATCAGCATAGTTGGTAGGGTGGAGCCAGAAAAAGGGGACTTTTAAAAAATGCCGCCCTTCAGTTTATATACACATCAAAAAAAGCGAGCGCGCTGTTGCATGTGGGCGGCTCGGGATAACCTCCACATTGGTTAATGGGAGGTTAAAAAAAAATTGCCATAGGATGCTTTAAAATGTGGGGGTACACACGCGGGCACACATCATCAAAGAGAAATTAAAAATAAAGGGGAAAATAATTTACAAGTGTCAAAATGGGAATAATCGGCGGAGCTGCGTCGGTGGAGAGGCGCCTCTCCAGAAAGTCGCAGTGCATTTTTGCGATTGGAAGGGGGGCGGCGGGGGTATAGCAGTGCAGCAGTGAGTCCAGCAGCCTAGAGCAGCGTTCAACTGCATCGTCGAACATCGCACCGCTGCATCGCCCTGGTAGGTGCCCACCACACGGCCGACGCACCGCTTACCCCCCCCCGCCGTGGCCTCACTGCATCACCTCCGTGTTGTGCTTCACCCACTGAATCAAGTTGTGGTTTAAATTATACGACTCGATGTTCTCAAGGAAGATGTCGTAGCAAGGGAACTTGGTGGGCTCATGCAGGCCGAACAGGTCGTTACTAAAATTTTTAATATTCAAATGGTTTAATGAGTAAGACGACAGAGCGATGATGTCCAGATCGACCAAGCGAAAGAAGGATCGCCTGTACGCATCGAGAGAAAAACCCACAATCTGTTCTTGCGGATAGGCTTGTTTAAATTTGTTAATTTCTAGCAAAATGACATAGAGCGTTTTAGGAAGTAGCTCTTTTTTGTATAACCGTGTGAATGCACATAGGATCATATATTCAATGGTGCATAGATCTCTGAGCACCTTCTTAATGTAGTGTCTCCTGATGAACTTAGACTGTACGTTGTTTAAAATGTATTGACTTTCCACTTTGGTTTTCAATTTAATATTTTCCTTTAACTTCCTAGGACTCATATCCATGTTCATGTCTAGATGGAAATGTCCCTCCCTACCTCCTCCATTTTTCCCCTCCCCTGTAGCATCTTGGTGGAAGTTCCTCTTAACAGGGGTGCAGTCTAACTTCCCTGGCCTCTGTTCCCGCAGGTACTCCAAATTAGCCTTCTTCTCTTTGGAGAAAATTCCCAATTTTTCGCTTCCCAGTTGGGCATGATGGTCATCCACACTGCTATTTTTACCCTTCATTGGGGATGCCTCTCGCAGTTGTTCCCCCTCCAGGAAGTGGTTAAACTGGGAGGTGTCCTCCCCCTCTGTATGCAGATTCGCCATGCAGTCTATCGAATTTGAAGTGTCCTTCTTAAAGTATTCGCCTTCCTGGTCGGATGCCGAGGAGGTGTGTTCTGAGTGGGCATCCAGCAGGTCATTTTTTTGGAAGGGACCCTTGTAGAGGTTGTTCCCCCCCTCTTGGCGGTTTCCATCTGTTGCCCTTTCTCCACTAAGAATGTGTTGATACTCGCAAATAGACAGAATGGCATCGACACACGTGTGGTAGATATGCCTAATGTCAAGCCCGTAATTAATATCGTAGGACCACTGCTTCAGGAGAAGCCCATCGGCTATCTCCTTCTGCATGGTGGCATTATAAATCTGCAGAAACCTCTGAATCTTTATCAAATCTACGTAGGTAAAATAGACGGAATAATATTTCTTAATCAGATGAAAGTCGTCCAAATTGACATACAAAATTTTGTAAACCAGTTTGGAAATCTCCTCAATATTTAAAATGGGAGAGATGTGAAGCATTTCGAAGGTGAACCTGGATTTTATTCTCTTTTCCAGCGTCTGCGTGATGTCCAGAACGTTCGTCAGGCAGATGATGTTAATGCAAATATTTTTTTTGTGCAATAAATCGAAGAGGGTATATAACAAATTCTGCTTATTTTGAAGACAGAATTTTTCTACATTTTCTATGATGAGGAGAGTTTGTTTTTTTTCATTGTTAATTTGGATGAGTAATTTTTCCAATTTGATAATATAATCGTTCAGCAGCAAATTGCCCTCCATTTTGGACTCCCCTTCGTCCACATAATTTTGAAGCTGACTGAGGATGGACCGGATGCACTGCACGTCATCTCTGTACAGGTAGGCACTGATTCGGATGGTGTAGATGCACCTCTGCTCCTTCTCCTCCTTCTTTATTTCTTCTACAATTTTTTTATACTTCTCACTGAACTCGGGGTTGTCCTCGTCACTCCGGGTCTCCTCTTGGGGCAAATGGTTATTCTCCTTCAGCAGTTGCTCAAACTGAATTTTATTTCGTATGTTTGCGTTTTTCCTCAGGGGGGAGAGGTCATTATTTTCGAATATATTTTTTATGTTCATGTTGATTTGCTGCGCGTTCATTTTGGCTTCACTTTCCTCCCACGCGTGGGGGGTGCCCTGGGTCGGCTCTTCATCGGACGGGGCCTTCCCAGTATTGCAGCCGCGTTTGTCAGTATGGAAGCGTTTTCCAGTATGGCAGCGTTTGCCGCTATGGCAGCGTTTGCCGCTATGGCAGCGTGTGTCGCTATGGCAGCGTGTGCCGCTATGGCAGCGTGTGTCGCTATGGCAGCGTGTGTCGCTATGGCAGCGTGTGTCGCTATTGCCGTCATGGCCGCTATGGCCGCTATTGCCGGTATGCCCCCCCTTCTTCGGGGTGAAGTTAAAGAGGGGCTCGTCGCAGTGAATCTTGATCTTCTTCCTGGCCTGCCCCGGAGACGACTCGCAGCTGCTGACCTCCTCCTGCTGGTAGCTCTTCACGGTGTAGGGCGTCTTCTTGTACAGCTTCTTGCTCACGGTGTCGTCCGCCGAGAGGAACCCCACGCTCCGCTTGTCCTTCCGCATGTCCTTCCGCATGTCGCCCCCCCGGTTCATGTTCCTTTCTATCTGTAAATACTTGTTAAAGTACTCGATGGCCAAACTCACGCAGGTGGTTTTCCCGCAGCCCAGCATCCCCGTCACGAGGAAAATTTTGTTCTCCCGGATTCTGTACGACTTTATCAGTTTTCTGAGCAGCTCCTTGATGGAGTAGTTCAGGTCCCTGTGCTCCTCTGCGTTAGCCTGCCCCGTTGCTTCGCCGGTCCCGCCCTGCTTGCCAGAGCTACTCGGGTTGCCGCTTCCGCTCTGCTGACCGCCTCCACCCTGCTTGCGAGCGCCACCCTGCCTGCCGCCGCTACTCTGCTTACCGCCTCCACCCTGCTTTCCACCGCCACCCTGTTTGGCAGCGCCCCCCTCCCTGGAGAGCAAATTCTCCAGCATGATATTCGAAATGGACTCCTCCTCATACTTCTCAAAGTAGTTGCTGTAAAGCCCCCCGTGCAGCGCCAGGTTGGCCTTTATCCGCACGATGTGCTTTATGTACGTCAAAATGTACACACTGTAGAAGCTTTCGCGCTTGCCCTTCTTCCCCTCCTCCGCTTTGCCATTTGCATAAATGCTATTATTTCGATAGGCCTTGATCTTCACGTTCGCAATGTTTTCCAGGGTGAGGTCCCCCTGCCCGTCTTTCATCATCGGTGGGAAAAACGGCGCTCGGCTAGGTGCTCGCTTGGCGGGGAAAATCCCGTACGGTGCGCAGTGGGGGGGTAAAAAAAAAAAAGAAGAAGAAGAGGAAGAAGAGGAAGAAGAGGAAGAAGAGGAAGAAGAGGAAGAAGAGGAAGAAGAGGAAGAAGAGGAAGAAGAGGAAGAAGAGGAAGAAGAGGAAGAAGAGGAAGAAGAGGAAGAAGAGGAAGAAGAGGAAGAAGAGGAAGAAGAGGAAGAAGAGGAAGAAGAGGAAGAAGAGGAAACCTTAAATGTGCAAATATGCAATAACAGTTACCATCGCTTCATCTGTTTTCCTTCAAAAAAATGCAAAAAGGAAGAAGGAAAACGAGAGCTCAAACAAAAACGTAAACAAAAATCGACAAGTTCGCGAAAATGCGCCCTCCGCATGTCACACCAATTGTGCATACAAAGTGTAGCCTCACGCACACGAATTTTTTTTTTTTTTTTCCCCCGAGCATGTGCCTGCGCCACACAGGGCAAACTAAACTGACATAGGGGATGCAAAAGGCCACACCGATGTAGACGCGAGGTTTGGATAAACGCACGAGGGGTCGAAGATAATTTCGACCGAGTGCCCTTTTTAAGCATCCCCCGTTTAGTGGCGTAAAATTGGAAAATGGGTCACTCTCCCGTTTGCTCCCTTTCCGCGCGAAGTAATGCGGTGGAATGAGGCGGCGAATCCAGCATGCCGGTGAAACGAACGAGCTAGCCGGCCCACCCCGCAAACACGACCAACGGACCGCTTACCCGCGTGGCCTCCGTCTCATTTGAACCCCCCACAGAGGAGCTGCACGCATGCGGATAATCTACCATGTCAACATATCAAACCAACCGCTGGCCCATTTTTTGCTCAACTGTGTGCACGCCTTGAAAAAATGCTGCGATGCCCCCGTTTGACGCTTCAAATGGGGGGAAGACCGAACGGGCAGGTTAGCTCATAAACAAATGGCAAAAAAAAAAAAAAAAAAAAAAAAAAATACCCTTTTTTGCAAACCAAGTGGACCCAACTGCCGGCGGAAGAACAAAAGACCACTTTTGAAAAAATCACAATTTGTAGGTGGAACAATATAACCACTTGCAGATGAATTCATTTTTATTTGAACACACAGCTGTGTGTACTTCTGTTCGGAGGAGTCGCTCTCAAACAACCTCTCCGTTGTGAAACAGGTGCAGTGGAAATTGCAGCCATAGGAAGGCGACCAACATGGGGTATGACCCCATCTAGAGACCCTCAACCGTGGGGTAGTTAAGCCCCACTTGTTGGAGTAACTCCCCTTGGAGAGCTACCACCATCTATGCTAAGTGAATGGGGAGTGGGCTTCCATTTTTATTTTTCTCCTCCCCCCTTCTGTTAAGTCGCAGTGGGGTTATTCAATTCTTGAGAGAGCGAGGGGGAGGGAGCATAACCCATGCCGAGCTAACACCGGGATGGCCTAACCAAGTGTGCCAGTTACAGTAGGGGCGAATTTACCAATTTGTAAACCAGCTGGTACGCCACCGCTGCGTTCCCCTTCTCCGTCCTTCATTTTTTAAGGAGAGTCCTCCGGCGCGTTCGCGGCAAAGTGCTGCCTTCAAAATAAACGTGGCGACGTGCTGTGCGAAGGCAAGCACACATGAAGGCTCTACTGCGATTACAGCATCCAAGGGGTCGTTCAAACCGCACTAAAGGGGGGCATAAAAAATACCGTGGCTCCATGATGTCCCACTCCCCCAAATGGTAGCCCCCCTCAAGGGATAATTATTCCAATTGGCTATTCATTCATTGGGAAGTACAAACCTCGCAGTATGCCCACATGACATGTCCGCCTATACACTCATACGTACCAACGTTTATATCTGTTCACACGTGGGTGCATCCCAATGTATACGTACCCGCACATGCAGTGTGCCAATGGAAGGGGCATACGCCACGCGTATACTTGTGCCTAGGCGCACCCCCAATTTTTTCTACCTCCGGGTACTTCCCCCAAATGATAAGCGCATTCTACAAAAGGGGGGATTCCCCTTAGGGGCGAAGAAACGAAAAAATGGCTAAGAAAAATGCGCCTAAAAAAATGCCCCTAAAAAATTCCCCTTTAAATGCCCCTAAAAAATTCCCCTTTAAATGCCCCTAAAAAATTCCCCTTTAAATGCCCCTAAAAAATTCCCCTTTAAATGCCCCTTCAAATGCCCCTCCCCCCGACGTTATCCTCTTCGCATTAGCGTCGAACTGGTACCTTCCTGAGATTTCTCTTCCCATCACGGGCCCACCCATAACCCAGCGTTGCGCCGCCACATGTACATGCGGGATGGTACCACTCACATGTATGTTATCCCCCCCCTTTTAAGTATCCCTCGTACATGCAAACGTCGGCGTAAAACTTCCTAACCACCGTTACGCAAAGGAGAAAAAAAAAAAAAAAAAAAAAAAAAAAGGCGAACCAAGTTTTGGCCATACAAATTAAGCATACCTGTTGATTAGCAGTCCCCCCTGTAATTATTATCCTCACGCACCTCTATACAAACAGAAGTAGAGGCGAACCTACAAGTGGTGAGAGTAACGGAGAACGGGGAAGGGGAAGAATCCCAACTTCACATTTGTTACGTTAGCAAAGTCCGACCGTTCGACGCGTGTACGCGAGCGGTGCTTGTTGTGGTGCCGGCCTCATCAGTGTTTGAAGCGGCACAGCAGTACCCACAGCAGTGTAGTCGCCGAGCAGTGGTGTATCTACACGGATAGAGAAACGCCCCGGCACCTGCCCTGTGAGCGGTGTAGCAGCTAAGAGGGGAAGAACGCAGGAGTTGCTGCTCTCCCCCGATTGGTTGAGCGGTGCACCACCCATTCGCCCCACCTATTCACCGCGTTACCGCGTTACCGCGATACCGCTTCACCGCTCTACCACTCCACCGCTCCCCACAATGAGCGGCAAAGGCAAGGAGGGGAAGAAGGCGCAGGCGGAAGACGAGAAGGACAAGGAGTTCGAGGAGAAAATAAAGCACCTGAGCGTGGACGAGCGGGTGAAGAAGGCCCTGAACCTGAAACTCGAGGGGAACAACGAATTTAAAAAAAAAATGTACCAAGAAGCGATCGACAAGTACAGCGAAGGGCTCAAGTACATACACAAATTGGAGAGCAAAAATGAAAAAATAATCGAACTGGAGGTGGCCTTCTACCAAAACATGAGCATATGCTATTCAAACGTAGAGAATTACAACGAAGCGTATGAACATGTGAAGAAGGTGCTGCAGCTGGATAAGGACAACGCCAAGGGGTTGTTCCGACTGGGGCAAATCGAATTTAACAGATGCAATTTTGATGTGGCTAGGGAGAAGGTACAAGAGTTTATTAAAGCCCACCCAGATAGTATGGAAGCCAAGAAGTTACTCAAAAATATCCTCATCAAACAGAACGAACACAACAAAAAGCAGAAGCAGGCCTTCTCCAAAATTTTTGAAAAGGCCTCTGGGCTGTACGACGACAGGGAGAAGGAGATCCAGAGGAAGAAGAAGGAAAAATATGAAAGTTACCTAAAATCGTGTGCCGAGAAGAACGAAAAGGTGGTCGACTTTGACGAGTGGGAGGTCATGGAGAGGGAGAAGCAGAACGAGGGGCACACGGAGCAGGAGCAGAAGGAGCAAAAGGAGCAAACGGAGCACACCGAGCAGAAGCGCAAGCAGAAGGAGGGCAAAGCGGAAAAGAGAAAGCCAAAGTACAACGATAGTGTGAAAAAGAAAAGCGACTCACTCACGTCCAACACGACAAACAACTCCTCCAGCCTAGACATAGACGAGGAGGACCAAAAAATAATCGACGAGACGAAGAAAATGGGCTACTGCTATTTTAGGAAAGATATAAAAGAAGATGATAAAAAATTCTTCGAAAAAAATATGCCTCAAAAAATTGAAAATGGTATTGCAGATGAGTACAATTTGTATAGCACCGAAAATAAAGCCATCTCCTCTTGGAACGCCGCCGGTACTACCTATGAAGAGAAGGACATGAGCAAGTGGGCAAAGCAAAAACTGGAGCAGTGCCTCAAAAACATTCACTTTAAAAATACAGAAAAGACGGATTTCCTCAATTTGAATAACCAAAATGAATACAACTTGCTAAATGCAGATTACCCGGAAGTCCTGCCCATACAGTACCTGTGCAAAATTGAGTTGAAGGAGATAAGAGACCTCAACGTGGATGCCCAAATCGTCGTCATACGGGGGACGAAGAGGCACATCTTCGAGCTGTCCTGCAATTTGTACGTTACCCTAAATATTAACATCACCGAATTGCACATACATAAAATTATCGTGCAGATTGCCGAACTCTCCAGCGAACTGGAGGCGGGCAAAACGTGGAGGGACTACATCACTGTGAAGAAAAACGACAAGCTGAAGGTCCCCGACAAGCTCTTCAACAACATCTACGAGCTGCTCATCGAGAAGGTGGAGAGCCAGGTCAGGTACTTCACGGAGGAGTACAGCAAGATGTGACCGGGGGAGCGGCAGGAGCAGCGGCAGCAGCGGGGGGAGGAGGAAGAAGAAGCGACCCCCCCTCCCCATATGTTACGCAAAAAATACGTCGCGCACGCTGCACCCGCGAAGTTAATTTGCACCAGTGCGAATACACACACAGGTGTCTGTAACCCCGTCACGTAATAATAGCGCAGCTGAATTGATTTCCCCCCCCGACTTATCACTTTTTTTTTTTTTTTTTTATGAACATACATTTGACATATATAACTTTTTCCACTTCGTCTCCCGGAACATCGCCCCGAGGTCTCCCCCAAAAAAAGAAAAAAACTTCTTAATTGTACAAAAAAGGGAAAAAAAAAAAAAATAAATAAAATAAATTCATCACCTGAAGCTACGCCTTGTGGCAGATCGCATCGTAAGCAATTTAATTTCCCTCCGCGTCGATTGGACGTATTGGAGAAAAGACCCCTCGATCGGTGCCCACCACGTTGAGGCGTCCCAACATGGGATATTTAACAAAGCGGCGTGGTACTCACGGGGAGGAAAATAAAACGTGTGCTACGCCGCCGCCCCACCCAACTGGGCATGCCTCTTGAGCATCCCTTTATGGGAGTGCAAGTTTAATGTGATGAGAAGTCTGCCAAGTGTTAAGCGGAGAAGTCAAAAAAAAAAAAAAAAGAAAAAAAAAGAAAAAAAAAGCGGAAGAGAGAGAGGCGAAAAAACAAGCGAAAAAACAAGCGAAGAAACAGGAAGAGGGCGCAAAAGCAGCCGTGCAAAAGGAGGAACAAACGGGGCGCTCACTAATCACCCCATCACCTCCACTCCTCAGGCCGCTTCATTTGCAGCCACGTGGGTCGCGCCCCCCGGTTGCTTCTTCCCATTCTCCGCACAGCATTAAACCGGCCAGTCCCGCCATCACAAGCTTACACACAAGCGCACGCACAAACGGGTACGCTCCTAAAGCTCAAGGGTGTTCATCATGCAGCCTATATATTCGAACAACTTGCTGTAGTCTCCCTCCTTCACCTTGTCCCCATCAATAAAGTTGTTTCTCTTAGCGAATGCATAAACTCCGGAGATGAGGTTTCTAAGCTTCTCACTGTACTGCTTATCATACAGAGCTTTCTTAAACGTCTTTATTAGCGTATTTTTCTTTTCCCTTTCCACCTGACCATTCGTCAACATAGTGTCTAGCAACTTCAGGCTGATATTATATTCGGTTTTATTTAAGACCATCTTGTCGTATTGCTTTCTAAAAATGTTATACTGGCTGTGGTCCTCTCCTTCGTCCAGCACATTTTTTTTATTCTCTCCTGCGAGTAGCTCGTCGCACAGGGTGTCCACGTGCTTGACTTGCGGTGAAGCGGCTGCAGCGGTTGGCCCGGCTGGTGCAGCTGCTGCGGCTGCGCTTGTGGGCTCTGCGGAATCGTTCGAACTATCCGAAGCTCCCTGACTACCCGATGCGCCCGAAGCTGGTTTACTCGGCCCTGGAGTAGCTTCTTCAGCTTGATCATCTGTTGGATTGGATGGACCTCCCTCCGCTCCTTGCTCTTGTGGACCTTCATCACTCATCGCTTCTGCAACAACCTCTTCAGTGGCGGGCCCCCATTGAACTGCCTCATTGTCATCATCTTGCTCATCTGCGGGTGATGAAGGACCCGCTTCACCCTGGCCACTGCCTCCACTTGCTCCCTGTTCACCACTCACCCCTGCTGCGTCCCCATTCGCCTTGACGTTCTGCCCAACGAACTCCTTATCGCTAAGGCCCAATTCGCCCTCACCTCCTGCAGAGGTATCCCCCTTCTCGGACGCCAATTTCGCCTCATGCTCACTTTTTAAGTTTTTAAAGTCCTCCAGCTTTTTCTTTAATACCGAAATTTGCTCTTCGCTGATTTTCTGGGGTAATTTATCATCCTTAATTTGAACCCTTATCTTTTGAAGCTTCCCTTTGAGCGTTTTCAACTCATCGTTGTTCTTCTTATCTGCGTCCTCCTTGTGTTCGTTTTCCTTATCCTTTTTGTCATCATCTCCCAGGACTGGCCCTGCGCAGAGCAGGAGGAGGCACGAGACCAGCACGATTCGGCCCTTCATTGCGGTGAGGGAGCAGCAGTAGGAAAATAGCTCTCGGAGTAGCAGTAGAAAAATCGCTCTCGGAGTAGCAGTAGAAAAATCGCTCTCGGAGTAGCAGCGGAAGAATCGCTGTCAGAGTAGCTGCGGAAATAGCGCTCTCGGGGAAGGACTACGATGTAGCGCTAAAAGAGCAGCGCCCAATCAGGGCAGCTGAACAAACGCGGGCAGAGGATCCCCTCAAGTGGCCAATTCTGGGTGATGCGAGGCACCAACGAGGGAGAGCCAACTGTGCGTACGAGTATCCCAAATTTGTCGCAACGCGCAAGTAGCAACGCGCTCTTCGTAGGATCCTCAGTGGGAACGCGAAAAAAAAGAAAGTTAACGGCTGAATAAGCCAGCGGTAGAAAAAGCAAGCGGCCGAATAAGCTAGCGGCCGAGTGAACGAGCGACGGAATAATCGAGCAGTGCTTCCTTACATTCGTAACCCCTCAGGATTACACACCAGCTAATTGAAAAAAAAAAAAAAAAAAAAAAAACTCTCACAGCGAAGTTAGCCAAATATATGATAAATATCGTGGCTGTAAAAAACCGACGTAAAGGCTTCCCAAAGTTACGGGGCTGGTCGATAAAACATTCCCATTCCTACCATTGGATTTTCACCAATTGGCAATTTGAACATTCGAGCAGAAAACATAAAAGAATAAACCATTCGCTACGTTGGTATGCTCCTCCCTTTTTGCAACTAAACCAAATGTACATTTGAGTTTGCTTCCTTCCCGCGTGCTGCGATTTACTATGCGTCAGAAATGGAATGACTGAGCAGTTCGCACGCTTTTGCTTTTTTTTTTTTTTTTTTAAAAAGAGGTAAGAGTCAAAGTATGCCGACATGAGCTCATTCTTTACGGTCATACATGCCATGCAGGTTAGAGAATGTGGACTAACTAATCAGTTGGGCCGTTAAAAGGGAGCAATGTTATGAGTGCACTAGAAGGGGGCTAAAAATAGGAAAAAAAAAAAAAAAAAAGAAAAAGAAAAAAAAAAAAGAGGAAAAAAAAACGAAGAAAAACCCCAAAAAAAGGAAAAACACCCCAAAACGGAAAACCCCCTCAAAACGGAAAAACACAAAAAAAACGAAATAAAACGGAAAAACAACAAAAAATTAAAAAAAAGGAAAATCTTCCTCTCCAAAAGCGTAAATCGTCAAAACTGTGGGGATTACAGCGTGCCCCTCTGCGTGATTCCCCCACGTGCATGCGTTCAACGTTAAAGCGAAGGTTCCATTTACCCTCATCAGAATAGCACATTGTAAAAAATAAAAACGTGCAACTGATTGCGTATCGTTAAAATGTATGCTCATCTGATGGCCATCTTGGAGGGGCGTTACTCCTGGTGATCATCTTCGGAGCATACCGAAGGGGAACCCATCTGAGGAATGCCCTACTCGCCTATCAACTCACCTGAAGAGTGCTCATCAAGCTGATGGCGTTCTTCAGCAAATCGGAGTAGAGTTTATTGTCCTTCATTCGTGCCTCACTTAAGTAGCTGTGTCTTTTAGCAAATCCATACAGCCCGTGCACAAAGTTGTCAAATTCGGCCTGAAATTTCTCGTCAGCTAACGCTTTTTTAAAAACGTCAACTAGGGGAGTAGCATCTGAAGATGCCGCCCCATCATTCTTAAAACCGACGTTAAAAAGATTCTTCACAATTTCATACTCCACTGGGTTCATGCTATATTCATACTTCTGCCTTATCGTGTTGTATTTGCTGTGGTAGTCCGGCACGTGGATCCCGCTGGTATTGTCTGACGTGGTTAGAACCTCATCATAGAGCTTATCTAAGTACTTAATTTTCGCATCGTTCGAGTCAGCGGTGCCTTTTGGTGGAGTGGCTGCCAATGCTGATTCCTGAGTTACAGTTGTTCCTTCATTGTTTGCTGGGGGTGAAGTGGGCGGTTGTTGATGCCCTGCTGCAGCGGGCGATTGTGGATCTCCTCCTGCATTGGGTAGTTGTGAATCTCCTGCATGGGGTGCTTGTAGAGATCTTGCTGCAGAGGACGATTGTTGACCTCCAGCAGGTTGGGTCGTATTTGTTTGGTCTCCTCCGCCTCTTCCGCCTGATGCTTGACTTCCTCGTGCAGAAGCAGGATCTGGTTGTTGGCCCTCTGTGCCCCCTCCTGACGCAGAGGAGTCCCCTTCTGATCGTCCCACTGGAAGAGCGGGTGGACTATCATGTGACGTGGAATCTTCCCGTGGCTCATCTTCTCCATGGATACTTTCATACCCGTTTTCCAATGTGGCCACACTGTCCTCTTTACCAGATTTGCCAGGCACTACCAGTACACTTGGTTTGGGAGGTGAGTGACTCCCATGAGCCCCTGCCCCACTGCCTGTGGGGGGTTTAGCTACGGCGGTTGTGTCCGCTTGCCCTTTAATTTTGCCTTTGCTCTGCCCGATGAAGTCCGCGTCGTAGTTATCCAGATCGTCTTCGTCCACACCAAAAATGGTTTTCTTTCCCGAATCGTCTGCGGCTTCGCTTTCTAAAAGGTGGCCTAAACTCTCCCCTTCGTTTCCCCCACCATGCTGGTGCAACTGGTCAATCTGTTTCTTTAAAGCATCAATTTCTTTGTTAAAAATTTCTCCGTTGTCCGTCGCGCTCAGTTTGTACAGACTTTCCAACTTCTTCATCAGCGCGTGCATGGCGTCCTGCTCCAGATTTTTTTTCTTCTTCTGGATGCCCAACTGTTCGGACGACGCGGGGCTGCAAGAAAGCAGCACAAAGATGGAGCAGACAAACACAATTTTTTTCCTCATTTTGTTGCGTAAAAGTTGGCACTTTGAAGTACGCGCGTGGGCAAAAGGGGACTTTTCGCCGATTCGATTTGCGCGAAAGTGTGTGCAGTTGCGCGGGGAGGAGAGAGTTGGAAAAAAAAAAAAAAAAAAAACACAAACAAAATGGCAGTAAAGCTCTAACAATATGACAATAAAACGATAACAATGTGACAATAAAGCGCTAATCAAATGACAATAAAAATAACACTAATATTGCGCATACCAATTTATGGCCACCTCCCCACACACGAATATTATTTTGCGGTTAACGGACGGAGCGTCCACCCAGGGGAAAATAACTTCCCCTCGCTTGAATCGCCCTAAACATGCAAAGACGGCGCGCACAAAGTTGCAAAGAACGCTGAAAAAATTAATCTGTATCGTGCCGCTCCTCAACACCCCTTTGCAGCAGGGCTGCCATGGGTTTTCCCCTTTTTTTTTTGTAAAATCCGCATGCATGGTTAAAAAAAATAAATTAAAAACACCACTTGTGAGGATTTCAATTTTGTCAAGTTGGAGAAATTCAAAAAGGGAAAGACGTTCGCGCAGTTTGTCGGCAGTTCGTTTGGACAGCAAAAAAAAAAAAAAAAATCAAAAAGAATACCAAAAATTGAAGAAAAAAACTCAAAAAAAAAAATACTAATGGAAAAAAAAACTTAAAAAAAAGCAAAAACTCAAAAAAAAAAAACTAAAAACGGAATAACCAAAACGCACACCCCATGCAGCAATCAATCGCAACACTTCATAAATGGGAGGCGAAAGAGTCGAGCATTTTTAGGAGCCTTCCACTCACTGGGGGGAGACAAAACCTGTTACACTCCATTCATCAGCAATTCATATCGCTGCGTTTGTGTAGCTCTCCCGTCGCGCTAACAATTGGCAAGCTCTCCATTCTGCCGCCGCTCACAAATGCGCTCTGTCAGAGGTTCGCTTAAAAGTTGTTCCCAGCAAAACTGCCAACGTGCTGGTCACCCCTCCACCATCCACACCATCTACACCACCTCAATCGTGTTCAGCAAATTCACAACATTTTTAAAAATATCTTTGTAGAGATTTTCATTGGCCATTCTCTCCCCCCTCAAGTAGTTGTGTCGTTTGGCGAAGCCGTAAAACCCGTGAACGAAGTTGTCAAATTCTTTCTGCAAGTGCTCATCGTCCAGCACTTTTTTAAACACATTCACTAGACAAGCGGCGCTGGATTGTTGCCCTTCCTTTTTGAAGGAAACGTCAAAAAGATTTTTCATAATTTTGTATTCACTGTCGTTCATCTTAAATTCGTACTTCTTCCTAAAATCGTTGTACTTGCTGTGGAAGGGGGGGACGTCTATTCCGTTGGCGCTGTCTTGGGTCGCCAGGACGTCGTCGTACAACTTGTCCAGGTACTTCACGTTGGGCTCTCGCTCACTCTCGGTTTGGGCGGTGGCGGCTCCCGGAGGTGTTGATCCAGCTTGTTGATTCGCTCCTGGCGTGGTGGATACGCCACCTGTCTGTGATCCTTGTGTATTGGTACTTCCTCCAGCTTCGGCTGTTGCTTGGTTTTGTAAGTTTGATGCTGCGTCGGGTCCTGATGCTGAAGGTCTGCTACCTCCACCGGGTCCAACAGGACGTGGATTACCATCCGGTGTATTGAGGACTACATAATCTGCTTCCACTAAACCGTTACTAGTACCCGCTGGTACGGTTTCTTTGGGTGATGAAGCAGCTGCAGCAGGCAAATTTGGCGGTGGACTAACATCACCTTTAACTGATGGGGCTGTATCCGCTTGCCCCTTAATTTTTCCTTTGCTCTGCCCGGTGAAGTCCCCATCGTAGTTATCCAGGTCGTCTTCGTCCACTCCAAAAATGGTTTTCTTGCTCGAATCGTCTGCAGCCTCGCTTTCCAGAAGGTGGCCTAAACTCTCCTCTTCGTTTGCCCCCCCATGTTGCTGCAGTTGGTCAATCTGTTTCTTCAAAGCCTCCATTTCTTTGTTAAAAATTTCGCTATTATCCGTCGCGCTGAGCTTGTACAAACTCTCCAACTTCTTCATCAACGCGTGCATGGCATCCTGCTCCAGATTTTTTTTCTTCTTCTGGATGCCCAGCTTTTCAGACAGCACGGAGTGGAAGGAAATTAAAAAGGAAAAGGAAAGGAAAAAAATTACGATCGTTTTATTCATCTTTGTGGTAAAAATTGGAAAAAGGAAACTATCGGCCTGCGCAGAAATGTTACATAAAATTATCCTTTAAAATGTGCGTGCTGAGGGGGGGAACAAATCGCGAAAGAGTTTCACTCCTGCCATTTGTGCATTTGAGTGGGTATGCACACATGCACCCATGCGCGAGGGTGTTTTTTTTTTATTATATTTTTTTTTTTTTTTTTTTACTATTTTTTTTATTTTTTCCTTTTCCAGTTATTTCCCCCTTTCAAATTACCCAATGTGAGAACAAAAAAAACTCTTTTAGCGAATCCCGCGGCAAACGCAGGTCGACAAACAGATTTTTTCTCGCCACCCCATATGCGCATTGCAACTCTGGGGGGGTTAACTCCCCCGGGGGGAGTATTCTCCATTGTGTGTGTTTCCATGCCGTCCATTTGGGGAAAACGAAAATTCGCCCAAATTTTTTATCGTCCAGTTTTCCCCGCGCAGCTGATTTGAAAATCGCTAAAAGGTGTTACGCAAAATGGGGGAGAATACTCACCGTTTGATATGCGCAAAAAAGAAAAAAAAAAAAAAAAAAAATTGCACAAAAATGCGGCAAAAAAGGCGATACAAAAATGCGACACAAAAACGCGGCAAAAAAATGCGGCAAAAAAATGCGGCAAAAAAATGCGGCAAAAAAATGCGGCAAAAAACGCGCCACAAAATGAACCTCCGGATAAAAAAATACCCCCTCTGGTGTAACGGCAAAATTGCAACATCTGCACACTTAAGTAAAGATAAAATGCAAATGTGTAAATGTCTCGCGGTAGACGCACACAAGTGAGAAGGTATATTTTTTTTTTTAAAGGGGTTCATAGTTATGCTTTTCTTTCCATTCCTCATTTTACTTCAGTCGTGTTGGGCAAACTTAATCCCTTTTTTAAAAGATCGGTGTGGCGGGCCGCCTCCTTCATCCGTTCTCCCCTCAAATGGCTATGTCTCTTGGCAAACCCATACAGCCCATGCACGAAATGGTCAAACTCGCGTTGAACTTCTTCAGTTAGGACTCTCTCAAAAACGTCCACCAGGGAAGTGCCCCTCGAATTACCCTCAAAATTAACGTCGAAAAGATTTTTCACAATTTTGGTGCTTCACATGGTTCATGCTAAACGGATACTTCTTCCCCATCAAGTTGCATTTGCTGTGATAAGTTGGCACTTAAATTTCGTCTTTTTTGTTTGTGGCCTCCAGCACATCATCGTACAGCTCGTCTGAATATTTCACTTTGGCTTCTCCCGAAGAAGGGCCACGCCGCCCGCAGTTTCGGGTACTCCAGCTGGTGCTACTTCGGATGGTGCGTTTTGCAACACCTCCGGTGGTGCGCCATTTCGCGTGTGCGTGTCTATGTACCCCTTCTCTACTACATCTTGCTATGGCCCCTCCTTAGGAGGAGCGCCTCGAGCGTTGCCCGCAGCGGGAAGTGCTCTCCCCTAACCCGCCACTTTACCAGCCGCTATTCTCGCCGCCATACCCGCCATTTTACCAACCGCTTTAATCTTCGCTTTACTTGCCGCCTTACCCACCGCTTGACCCCGTTTAACATCTCCGGATGCCTCCTCACCGTCCACGCTTCCCTCGAATTTTATTTCCTCCTGTCCGAAGAACTCCATTTCCCTCTCGATCAAATTGCCCTTATCCGCCCCGACCATTCCTGCATATTTTTCCATCTCCCTATTGGGCCCCTTTTTTAAAGTTGCGCTGATGTTTCCCTCCATGTTCTCCCAACCACGTTGCTTCAGCATGTTCATGTGTTTTTTTATCGACTCAATTTCTTTGGTAAATATTTCACTCTTGTCGGACGCACTCAACTTGTACAGAATTGCTAGCCGCCTCTCCAGCAAGCTTAAAACGTCACCCTCTATTGAGTTGCGCTTTTTTTTCAGGCCTAACTTTTCAGGCGATACACAGTGGAGGGAAATGAATAGCAAAATGGACCCCAGCAGGAAAATATTTTTTCTCATTTTTGACCATTAACCTGTCAGATGTGAAGTAGCAACGATGGAAGGAATAATCGATCGGTATGGCGATTTCTCCAGCTAAAGTGTGTGCAATTGATGAGGGGAAAAAAAAAAAAAAAATTCTCATCCTTTTATATTCATTTGCACACATGTGAGTATGCCCGTGGTATGTCCCTTTTCCGAAGCGAAAAAAATGCGAAATGTTTAAATCACCGCAGGGAATCGAAACTAATTTTGTGTGCAGAGCTACGCTGACTGCAGAGCGGGATATTTTACCAGCGGTCGAGAACCGCACCGTCCCCCCGTCCCCCTCCTTTCGAATGGCCAATTTGATTGAACCTCCAGCGGAGGAACGCATGCGAGAGTTGGTCCTTTCCCAGTTGGGCAAAATGAACGTCTTAAGGAGAAGTGCAACTGACGCTCTGCTAAATTATGTTAGTCCCTTTTGGAGAGGAGAGGTATCAAAATGGAGCTACATGCTAAGAAGGATTCTTTTTTAAAGCACATCAGAGGGAGCTATCAGTTCGGCGGCGCGCTTCGCCCAATCGCGCGGACAACGGGAAAAAAAAAAAAAAAAAATACAAACACAAACACATAGGCACGTACTTATGTGCGTATGCGCGAGGAGCCTCGAACTTAAGAAATTAAAATTAAAAGTTACAACGGTGAGGCCGCCTTTTTCTCAAAGCAGGAAAAATGGCGAAGGAAAAAATTGCACTCCTCGAAGCTCCCCATTTTGTGAAATAGCTGGTCAGGGAAAATCTGCCAAACGAAGGCTAACACTACATGGCGTAAAAAACTGCACCATAAGAAATAGCTCCCCAAAAAAATGGTCAATTAATTTCATCTTTACTGTTGGGCACACATGGAAGGGGGAGTAACTGGCCTCCCTCCTCTACACCCCTTACGACACGTCAAATGGTGTACATCAAGCTGATGGCGTTCTTTAGCAGATTGGTGTAGCGATCAGCATCCTTCATCCGCGCCTCACTTAGGTAGTTATGCCTTTTAGCAAATCCGTACAGCCCATGTACAAAGTTATCAAACTCGGCTTGAAATGTCTCGTCAGCTAACGCTTTTTTAAAAACGTCAACTAGGGGAGTAGCATCTGAAGATGCCGCCCCATCATTCTTAAAACCGACGTTAAAAAGATTCTTCACAATTTCATACTCCACTGGGTTCATGCTATATTCATACTTCTGCCTTATCGTGTTGTATTTGCTGTGGTAGTCCGGCACGTGGATCCCATTAGTATTATCTGAGGTCGTTAGAACCTCATCATACAGTTTGTCTAAGTACTTAATTTTCGCATCGTTCGCATCTGATGGAGTGACTGTCGAAGATGGTCGCGGAGTAACGGCTGGTCCTTCCGTTGATTCGCTTCCGCCTTGTTGGGGGTCATTTGTACGTTGCCCTTCTGGTAGATTTGCTGCTCGCCCTGGCTGGGGATCCGCAGCTCGTTGCCCATTAGGTCCTACATTTTGAAGTGTTTTGGTGTTTACCAAACCTGCTTCTACTAAGCCATTTGGACTACCTGTCACTCCGGTTTTTCCTGGTTCCTGTGGTCGGGCACTCGTAGAAGGTGATACACCCCCGGGTTGGGCCGCCACGTCAGCAGTTCTCTGAGCTTGGTTGTCTGTATCCGCTTGCCCCTTAATTTTGCCTTTGCTCTGTCCAATGAAGTCCGCGTCGTAGTTATCTAAATCGTCTTCGTCCACTCCAAAAATGGTCTTTTTGGCTGACTCATTGGCGGCCTCGCTTTCTAGAAGGTGGCCTAAACTCTCCCCTTCGTTTTCCCCACCATGTTGGTGCAACTGATCAATCTGCTTTTTCAACGACTCAATTTCTTTGTTAAAAATTTCGCTGTTGTCCGTTGCACTGAGTTTGTACAGACTTTCCAACTTCTTCATCAACGCGTGCGTCGCGTCCTGCTCCAGATTTTTTTTCTTTTTCTGGACGCCCAACTTTTCCGACGACGCGCAGCTGAACAGAAACAGGAAAAGACAACAGATCGGCCCAGTGACTCCTTTCATTTTTGCAAAAATTGTGAAGAACTAAAATAACGTGGGGGAATAAAAAAATGTGTGTACATACACAGACGATGTGTGGCGATTTTTGCTATTTTTTATATGTGTAGTGAAAGATATTTGGAAAAATGAAAAAAAAATTTACTCGCGTTTATGATATCACCACACACGCGTGCGTATTTATACCCATTGTGTGCGTTTTTTTTTTTTTTTTTTTTCCACATTTCGCAAAAACACTTCAGCAACTGACAAGGGGGGGATGTCCCCCCCACCCCCTGATTTTTCCTCCGTGTGTTTGCAATTTTGCTACACGGAAAAATAGACATTTTCACAAATTGAATGTACCACGGTGTGTGATTATTGCGTCACCCTTTACTACTCTTTTTCTCCCTTTTTTTCGCCTTTTTTTTGCCTTATTTTCCAAATTTTTCACCATGTTGAACGAAATGCGAGCGTGACGGACGAGCGAGTAGGCGGACGCGGTTGCCTTCCCCAAATCGGTTCCTTCGAAGGGGAAGGCCAAAATGTGGGAAACAAACCAAACCACTCAAATTTGGCATGACATGACATAACTCGCAAAGTAACCTTGCGGCAAGGCTGCCTCCCGCGAAAAGTAAAAAACTTTACCGCCTCACTGATCAACCGTTTTAAAAAAAAAAAAAAAAAAAAAAGTTTTCACCGCACAGTTACACATTTGCACAGTTGCATAATTGCGCCTGTCCAATCGCCCATCATATATGCTCATGTATCACCAGCGTTACTACGAAGTGACATTAAAAAAAAATTGCGCCTTTAAAAAGAGGGCCGCGAAGGCATGCGATGCCATGTGATGGAATTTGAAGCCTGCCCACCCGTCCATGACCGCAAAAATGGGGAGCAATTAAAAAATGCACATCACTAATGGTGGAAGTTTCGCGGGAAGGATCTTCCAGCCGCTTAAATCACTTCAATCGTGTTGAGGAAACTTAGCGCGTTGGTGAAAAGATCCATGTAGAGGTTTTCATTTCCCATTTTGTCTCCTCCCCAGGGGGTGTTGTTCTTAGAGGATCCATACAGGTTATGAATAAAGCTGTCAAACTCTTGCAAGAAATTTTCGTCTTCTAGCACCTTTTTAAAAATATCCAGAGGACAGATGCCATTTGAATTGCCCCCCTGGAAGCAGCCTCCGAAGTTATTTATCCCCACTGAGTTGCCCCCATCCTGAGATGCAGATTTATATTTGTCGCCATCTTCCTTCCCTTTTTCGTCAACTGAGGGGGGGCTTATCTGGTTGGCACTGCCTTCAGTTGGGCCTACGTCGCTGTGCAGATTGCCCACGTATTCCATGCTCGGTTTGTTTCCCCTCAGGGGAGGTTCTACGGCTTCCTCTCCGTGTGGTGGTATCTCTCGGGGGAGTTGCCCTCCCTGGTTGGCCTCTTCCTCTGATTTGAAGCCCTCCTGCAGGTCTTCTTCTTCCTGTTCTCCCTCTAAGTCGAAGCTCTCCTGTAGATCTTCCTCTATCAGTTCTCCCTCTAAGTCGAAACTTCCCAAGCTAGCTTCGTCAGCATCTGCCCCTTCATCCGTTTCGACACCTTCATCCGCTTCCGCACCTTCTTCCACATCTGCCTCTTCAAATTCAGCGATGGCACCTTCTGCTTTTCTTTCTACCGAGTTGGGAGCCTCTTCTAGTAAGCTGCCATCCTCCTCAGCCTCCGCGGGCTGCTCCTCTTCCGCATCCCCCGCTTCTTCCTCCGCTTCTTCGACTACCTCTGCCTCCTCCACTTGCTCCGATTGCTCAAGGTTCTCCTCCTCAAAGTCTTCTACACCTTCTAATTCATCCAAACGATCTTCATCTTGTGTGTCTCCTGCCTCCTCCACACTTAAAGGCTGCTCCTCTGCAGACTCGACTCCTGGTTCCTCCCCCAAAGTGGCGTCCACCTTTTTGCCAGCCTCTCCCTTTTCATATTTCTGCAATTCTTGAATTTGCTTCTTCACCAATTCAATTTCTTTCTTCAATTTTCCATCCGAATTGGTTAAGCTGCGTTTTTGCAAACTCTCCAGCTTCCTCCTCAGTATGCCTATGACGTCTTCCTCCAACTTTTTTTTTTTTTCCACTCCGGGTTTTTCACACCATGCGCAGCAGAGGAGGAGTATCAGCAAGGAGAGGAAGAGAGCATTTTTGTTTCCCCCCATTTTGGGAAAGTAGCAAAAGCGCTGCTTGTGATGTACGCGGAAAACGGGGGTAAAACCTGCGTGGTGATGTTCCTTTGGATATATGCGTGGGCGCAGTTCGTCAACTGATGGGCCGCCCAGTTAACAGGTTGGAAAAAAAAAAATAAAATAAATAAGCGAATAAATAAGCGAATAAATAAGCGAATAAATAAGCGAATAAATAAGCGAATAAATAAGCGAATTAATAAACTAATCTCAGCGAGGGACACACCTTTATGTGGACGTGCTTCGCCGCGCCTTCCAAATTGAGAAAAAAAAAAAAACAATTTGTAAAAATCAACCTTAGTGTAAAAAAAAAAAAAAGGACGCAAAAGGGACGTTCTTAAAAGCGGTAAAATAAAACTGCGTTATGCCTTTGTGGACAGCGTCTTTTTCATCCCTCCTGAGAAAACGGGTGTAACGTGACTGACTATTCGAAAGGTGAACATGGCCCGCAATTTTTTTCGCGAAACGGGTGAACGTCATTGCAGAGTGGTCAGCAGAAGTTGCGGCCCGGTCAGCAGAGGTTACGGCCTGGTCAGCGGCGTGCCAGTTTGGTGTCTCAACACGAGGGAATTGAAAAAAAAAAAAAAAATTCGCAAAATTGGAAGCAACAAGTTTGCAATCGCGAAACGGAAAAATTGCAAATCAGTCATGCGGAGGAAGTACGAGGGGAAAAGTACGGCGTTTTCCACCGCGACAGTCAGGGAGATGCACCAAATTATTAGCGCAACGGAAAATATGCCCTCCCCCAATGCACCTATTTTGCCTACTACCAAAAGAGAATGTGAATGCATTGCGATATCGCACCTTTATGAAAAAATAAAAAATAAAACAAATCGAACGGCAAGGAATTCTTTTTTTTTTTTTTGTTTAAAAACGCACAAGTTGGCGAAGTACGAATCATATTTACAAAACAGCACAAACGCTTAACTAAGCTGATTTGCAAAAATGGATTTTTCGCTTTTTTAAAATGCACCACGTCTGTAAGAGAAGTAGCGCTGAGGCAGTGCCAGCCAATCAGTTCACCTCAATGGTGTTCATCAAGCTGATGGCGTTCTTTAGCAAATCTGAGTAGCGCGTCGTGTCCCCCATCCGTTCCTTACTTAAGTAGCTGTGTCTTTTAGCAAATCCGTACAGCCCGTGCACAAAGTTGTCAAATTCGGCCTGAAATTTCTCGTCAGCTAACGCTTTTTTAAAAACGTCAACTAGGGGAGTAGCATCTGAAGATGCCGCCCCATCATTCTTAAAACCGACGTTAAAAAGATTCTTCACAATTTCATACTCCACTGGGTTCATGCTATATTCATACTTCTGCCTTATCGTGTTGTATTTGCTGTGGTAGTCCGGCACGTGGATCCCGCTGGTATTGTCTGACGTGGTTAGAACCTCATCATAGAGCTTATCCAGGTACTTAATTTTGGCATCATTCGAGTCAGCGGTGCCTTTTGGTGGAGTGTCTCTTGATGTTTGTTGCGGAGGTGCAGCTGGTCTTTCACTTGGCTGAGCTCCACCATCTGCAGCTGCGCCGCTTTGTCGTTCACTTCTAACTACTTCACTTTGTGCCTGTTGTTCTTGAGGGAGCGCGTCTGATCTTCCTTCTCTTTGTGGTACACTGTTAGCTGGTAATTCTGGTGTTCCACCAGGTGCGCGTTCTTGTGGTCTTTCACCTGAAGGTCCCCTTTCTGCTGAACCTCCTGCTCTCGATGTCGCAGCTCCTGAATCTCCATGTGGCCCATCAGCTCCTTGGTCTCCAGTCCTCTGAGTCGTTTGATCTGCTAGGCCAGCTGGGGGTCGGTGGACACCTTGTTGTCCTATTTGTGCAGAGTTACTGGAGTCTGACAGTGCTGTAGATGGCTCTGCTTGCAAAACCGTCGCATCGCTTCCTTCCACAGGTGGTGAACGAGGTGAGTGAGTGTTCGACTCCCCCTCAGCATCATCTTCAGAATCTGTGTCATCCTCCCCCTCTCCTGAATCACCCTCTTCATTCGCCATAACTTCAGTCCATTGTCCCATGAAATCCTCGTCGTCCTGTTCATGGGTGCCTTCTTGAGGGTCATTTTCGTTTCCTTCGTCCCCCTCCCTGGGATCCTCCACCGTGTGGCCATGCTGTTGCTCATGCTGCTCTTCCTCCACTTCTACATCTTCCTCTTCCTCTTCGTGCTTTTCCAATTCGTCCACTTCGTGGGAATTTTCCGACACGTCCTCTTGCACAATTTCATTTAAGTTTCGCAATTTTCTGTTCAGCGAATTTGGCAAATGATTCTCGTCATTGAAAAGCATTGGGACCCCATCTGACGCGTCTGCACCCCATGTTGGACGTTGCGCCAGCAGGAAAAGGCAGATAAAGGAGGAGGAAAATAAATTAACCTTTCTGTTCATCTTGTTGAAGGGGAAGTACACGTATCGAAGGTATGACGTTATTCCTTTAACTAAATCGTTGTACGGTTAAGAAAAAGAAGGAAAAAAAAAATCGCAACAGGGGAGAAGGAACAAAGCAGATGCGTCCACACACAATGTGGGTATAGCAACAGGGAGGAGAAAAATGTCCGAATTTTTTTTTTTCACCACCCAGGTGCGCACATGTATAAGTAAATCAGTTGTGCGTTTTTCCCAGTTGCCTATCCTTTCACCGCGCAAAGAAGAAGCATTGCCTGGTGCCGACCAACTTACGCGCGAAAAAATTTCAGCAAAACAGAGCGGTCCAGCGGTCGAGCGGCCAACACGAATGTATCTGAAAAAAAAAAAAAACGTTTGTGACGTACCCCCGCATGCGCAACTGCAACGTTGTCAAAATGAATTCCTCCGGAATTATTCTCTGTGGTGAGTCCAATTATGTCTATTTTGGGAAAAAAAAAAAAAAAAAAAAAAAATTCATCCGCAAATTCGTGCAACACAATTTTATACGCATATAAATTCCCAAAATGGTGAAAAAACTGAGCAGTGAAGGAGGAATTCCCACAATCGATGTTGTCTGTCCGTCCGGTGTGCAAAACTCAGCGAGGTGTCTAGCCCGCCGACAGGTGGAGCAGAGGAGAAAAATTGTCGCTCAGAAGAGGGGTACTCTCAACATGTGCGAAAAAAAAAAAAAAAAATTAAAAATTAAGTTAAAAATTAAGCTAAAAATGAAATTAACAAAGTCCAAATTGAAGTCTACTTCAACGCCAACGGGCCATTCCCCTCCCCATGCACACCTCGATCGACTCCACAAAAAGAGTACAACTGTTCGCGGTATCCCTTAACGACAAATTCGAACAGCCAACCTGTCCATCCGCGCGACTGCACATCAGTGTTGCCAGACCAAAAAAAAAAAAAAAAAAAAAAAAAAAAAACTTCAATTTTAAAGATTAACAACAATTTGGGAGTACTTCAAGGGGAGCGGCAAATGCTTAAAAGAAGGTTAGCCATAAATGCCGATCATTACTTTACTTCAATCGTGTTCAGCAAATTTACGACATTTTTCAGCAGCTCATCGTATAGTTTCGTATCCGTCATCCTCTCGCCCCTCAAATAATTGTGGCGTTTTGCAAATCCGTACAGGCCATGCACAAAGTTGTCAAATTCTTTCTGTACATTTGGATCATTCAACATCTTTTTAAAAAAGCTGACTGCGTCAGCAGGGCTGGGGTTACCATCCTTCTTGAAGAAGGCGTCAAACAGGTTTTTTACAATCTGGTACTCCCTCTCGTTCATCGTAAATTCGTACTTCTTTCGAAAATCGTTATATTTGCTGTGGAAGGGGGGGACGTGAATTTCGTCCTTTGCGTCCGTCGTTTTAAGCACTTCGTCGTAAAGCTTGTCCAGGTACTTTACATTCGGGACGCGTCCACTTTCGGGTTGTCCTGAGGTGGCGGCCTGACCTCCTGGTGATCCCGCTGGGGGGGAAGTCTGTGCTGTATTTGAGGCGACTGTTTCAGCAGTCCCTGTGGGGAGTGAAACTCCAGCGCTTTGTTGTGGTTGACCTGTGGAGTGACTCGAACTTGGTGCATTTAAAGTTACTGTGCTTCCTGTGCTGTTTGTGACTTGTGATCCTTGTGCACTATCACTGGGACTACCTTGGGGTGGAGAAGCATTCTGGGAACCCGAACCTCCTGTGGACTGGCTGTTGCTAGCTGAATTACCTGTGACGGGCACACCGCCAATATTTTCATCATTTCCCTCGACTTTCTTTTGAGCCTTAAATGAGTGGCCCTTAAATTTGCCCTTGCTCTGCCCGGTGAAGTCCCCATCGTAGTTATCCAGATCGTCTTCGTCCACGCCGAAAATGGTCTTCTTGGTTGACTCGTTGGCGGCCTCGCTTTCTAGAAGGTGGCCTAAACTCTCCCCTTCGTTTTCCCCACCATGTTGGTGCAACTGATCAATCTGCTTTTTCAACGACTCAATTTCTTTGTTAAAAATTTCGCTGTTATCCGTCGCGCTGAGTTTATACAAACTCTCCAACTTCTTCATCAACGCGTGCGTCGCGTCCTGCTCCAGATTTTTTTTCTTCTTCTGGATGCCTAACTTTTCAGACGACACGGTGCTGCACGAAAGCAGCACAAAGAGGGAACCGAAGAGTACAATTTTTTTCTTCATTTTTTTTTTGCAAAAATGGCGATTGTTTAAGTCGCTATACTGATGCACACTTCACTATTTGGGAAATGTTTATTTAGGAAAAGTGCATATCATGAGAGAGAAAAGCGCGTGGCTGAAAGAGTTAACTTTTTTTACGTTCGTCCTAAGTCGAATTGAGCGAATATGTGCACATATTTGGACACTCGCGTGTGCGTATTTTTTTTTTTTTTTTTTTCCCGTCAAATTAATCTTTTTTCCAACTCAAAAGGGGACTCCTTCTAGGTGAATATCGCGAGGGGGCAATTTTACCATTAAGGAGAGAGACCCCAAAAAATTGGCAATTTTCGCACCTCGTGAAGTGCTCACTTGGTGAATCGCCCACTTGGTGAATTGCCCACTTGGTGTGTTACCAACTTGGTGAAATACCAGCTGGCAAGCTAGGACCGGGGGCATACGCCGAGCGGCGCTAAAATGCAACTCGGGCAGGGTCGACACACCCACTTTGCATCATTTGCATGCACGTATTTTTTGTCCCATTGCAAAAGGAAGCGCACTTGCGTTTTCTCTCCTCGTGGGAAAATTCACCACCGATTGAAGTGTACATTTACAGCACAGTTTTTTTTTTTTTCAAAAAATGACAAAAGTGACAGGGCAAGTTCGGTTGGTCCAGCTTTTTCCGCCGCGTGTATGCACTCCAAAAAAATGGGACAGCGCGGGCCATCACAGTTCCATCGCAGTGCCATCGCTAGTGGAGCGAGCGGCAGAATAAGGCTGGCCAAAACGATGGGAGAAAAACAAAAATTGAAAGCGGAAAGGCAGTTCTGCTCATCTCATCATCGCGCAAACTGTGGCAGTGCATTATCTGTTAAGGCGCAATTTCGTTTGCCCTCCTCGGCAGCGCAAGTACACCCATGCACAGGTTAACAAATCGGACAAAAAAAAAAAAAAAAAAAAAAAATGCTCAAATGTTAAATGCGTTATACAAAAAAAAAACACAAAAAAGGCATATGCGGAATACGCTACGTGGGTAAACGGCCAAATGTTCAAAACCTCCCTAACGCGGAAGTGGCAAAAGTGATCACTCACCTTCACTTGTTCATTCGTTGCTCACTTCGCCTGAAGGGTGTCCAGCAAACTTAACGTATTTACAAACAAACTTTTGTGCGCGTCGGTCAGGTTCATCCTCTCGTCCCTCAAGTAGTTGTGGCGTTTTGCAAATCCGTACAGGCCATGCACAAAGTTGTCAAATTCTTTCTGTACATTTGGATCATTCAACATCTTTTTAAAAAAGCTGACTGCGTCAGCAGGGCTGGGGTTACCATCCTTCTTGAAGAAGGCGTCAAACAGGTTTTTTACAATCTGGTACTCCCTCTCGTTCATCGTAAATTCGTACTTCTTTCGAAAATCGTTATATTTGCTGTGGAAGGGGGGGACGTGAATTTCGTCCTTTGCGTCCGTCGTTTTAAGCACTTCGTCGTAGAGCTTGTCCAGGTACTTCACATTGGGGACGCGTCCATTTGGAGATTCTTCCCCAGAGGTGCTTACATCTGGTGATGCCGGTTGTGGTAATGGAGCTTCCGCGGCTGCTGGGGGGGTTCTCGCACTTGCGGAATTTGGTTCTGCGTTTCCAGATGATCCTGGGTTGTGCGTTTGTGAGGGCCCCTGTGATGTAGCAGTAACCCTGGGAGTTTCACCTGGTGCAACGGCTGGTGCGCGTTCACTAGATCCAGGGGGACTTGGGGTTAAATCACCTGAACCTGATTGATGAGAAGTGTCCCCTCTTACTGCTTCTGCTTCTGCTTCATCCCTTTCACCAGCTTCTTCATCCCCTTCAACAGCTTCTTCATCCTCATCATCTTCCTCTTCTTCTTCTTTGTCAGCCGCCCCCTTCGTTATAATTTTCTTCCCTTGCCCGATAAAGTCCGCGTCGTAGTTATCCAGGTCGTCTTCATCTACTCCAAAAATTGTTTTCTTGCCCGAATCGTCTGCCGCCTCGTTTTCTAGAAGGTGGCCTAAACTCTCCCCTTCATTATCCCCACCATGTTGCTGCAGTTGATCGATTTGTTTCTTTAAAGCATCAATTTCTTTGTTGAAAATTTCTCCGTTGTCCGTCGCGCTGAGTTTGTACAAACTTTCCAACTTCTTCATCAACGCGTGCATGGCATCCTGCTCCAGATTTTTTTTCTTCTTCTGGATGCCCAGCTTTTCACACGGCACCGTATGCAGCGAGAGGAAAAAAAGGAAGGAAGACATCATCACGTACTTGCCCCTCATTGTGTTAAAAAAAAAAAAAATTATTTAAATGAAATTTGAAGGAATGCAAAAATGCTGCAACAATTCAGATCATTCAATTTTGCGCGAAATGAAGTAGCGAGCGCCGCTTATTCTGTCACACGTATGCAATAATGCGTTTTGCCTGGGGGAAATGCAAAAAAAAAACACTTCTGGAGGGATACGCTAAATGATGTGAACACGAAAAAGTACTTTTTGTGAAAAAATAAAATAATCAGGTGGACTGTCCCAAAGGTGCATACTCCACTTTTGCGAAAATATTCCCAGCACAATTGATTTAAAAAAAAAAAAAAAATGGACGCATGGTGTCACTCCCCTGTCCGTTTTGCCGCGACAGACAACTCTCGTGGCACGTTGTTCCTTTGGTTCATTTTTTCTTCTTCATTTTGTAAAGTGGCGCAAAAATGAAGAAAAAATAAAATGTTTAAAACTGCGCCAGGTTCATCCCCTCGCGGAAAAGGCGGAAGGGGCAAAAATAAATTGCAACAACGCGGGGAAATGTTCTTTCCAAAATGTCTTTCTCCAGGTATGCACAAAAAAAAAAAAAAAAAATTGAAAAGTTTTGCCATACACCTGTCATTTAAAAACACCATGCGCGGTAGACAAATGGGAAAAATTACATTTTTCTCTTTTTCGAATTGGGCACTTTGGCAAGTGTTGTTCGCACGCACGGTTGGAACGTTTTGCTACGCACACAGAACTTATCACAAACGGATGGGTAAATGTTAAAAGGGGGAAGTACAAATGGAGTTAAAAAGGAAAAAAAAAACCACTTTAAATGTGTACCATTAAAATGGGGCATTTGCCAAAATTGCTGTCCAGCTCGCCAATTTTATTTCAATCCTGTTCAGCAAAATTGAGACATTCTTTAGCAGCTCATCGTGTAGGTTTTCATTTTCCACCCGTTCGCCCATCAAATAATTGTAAAGCTTGACAAAGCTGTAAAACTCTTTTTGTAAACCCGCGTCATTCAACACTTTTTTGAAAAACTCACTGGGGCAACACTCATTGGAATTCCCCTCGAAGAAGGCGTCAAATAGACTTTTCCCCACCTGGCACCCCCGCTCGATCATCCTAAATTTGTACCTTTTCCTCAGATCGGTTTATTTCCTGTGGAATGGGGGGACATGCATTCGATTATTTCCCTCCGTGGTGTTAAGGACTTCGTCGTAGAGCTTCTCCAGATAGCTCACATTCGGATTGACAGCACTCTCACTTTGATGGGAAGCTTCCTGTGCGGTTTACCGCGTCCCCGTTGTTTTTTATCGCTCGTTTTGCTGCATCTGGATTTGGCGCGACGGGCGTTCCCGACACATTATCTGCTTCCTATGCCCCACTAACCGCTTCCCATTAACTGTGGGCGCTTGTGATGTTCCACCCCCCCGCTCCTCACGAGCTGCTCGTGGACGGATCAGTCGGAGATCCTTCCTTGGTTAGTGCCCCCTATTTTCGGCATCGTTGGGTAGCTTGCCCTGAGCTTGTGCTGCTTCCCCGCCACCATCGTTGTCTTTCCCAGGGTAGTGAAGCCGTTTCGTAGTTACCCAGATCGTCTTCATTCACGCCGAAAATGGTCTTCTTGGTGGCCTCGTTTTTTAGAAGGTGGCCAAGACTTCCCCCTTCGCTGGTCCCACCTTGTTCCTGCAGCTGTTCAATCTGTTTCTTCAACAACTCTATTTCTTTGAGGAGAATCTCGACGGAGTTCATCATACGAATGTTATACAAAATTTCCAGCTCCTTCATTAGGAGATGCCCGGCATCTTGTTCCATCATTTGCTTATCCTTTTTGGGTGGCCATCTATTCAGGCGACACGGAGCAGCAAGAGGGTAGTGTGAAGGAGACGAGGGGCTAAATTTCTTCATTTTGTCTCCCCCAGTTGTTTTTACCTGATATGTACGAAGGTCGTACTACCCCAAGTGGGTTTTTGCCCTCCTTAAGGGGATGGTGCAAAATGGGGGAATAAATCCTTCGTGAAAGCACCTTCGGAATGGTTTTACTATAACACCCGCATGTCCACGTCCATGTCTACGTGTGCGAGTTTTTCCCCCCCACAGGAGAGGATTACCATTTTTGCAAAATAGCCCACGCGTGGAAAAATAGTCTGTGAAAATTAAAACGTTGTTAGGTAACCCCCCCGGAACGCACTTGTCCAATCGCGATTTGCACACAGAGTTTTTCCCATCAAATGGTACTTCTCCAGGGAGGAAAAAAAAAAAAATATTCCCCCCTTTAAAAAAGCGTCAAAACCGCTAGATGAAGTGCAATCCGTCACTTTAATTGCTTAAACACATCATGTTATTAAAACGTTTTGAAAAAAAAACCGTTCGCAAGTTGCAGTTAGGGTATTGCCAACTGTTTTATTTTTCTTTATTTTACAACTTGTTCTTTTAAGGAGAAAAAAAAAAAAGAAATATCAAAAATGTGGAGAGGCCCTGCGTTTTTAAGTTGGCAGTACATTATGGCCCTCATGAAAAGTTTTATAAATTATAATAAAAAGTAAAAATAAGTAAACAGAGCAGATCCGCGACATCACGGTAAGGGGGGGGCCCACTACATGGGGTCAACCCTGAGTCGTTGTGTTCCCCCGTGTGGGAAGTCAGCCCCTATGTATTCGCGGTGTAGCCATCGTGCCAGTTGAAATGTAGCAAAATGGAAAGACAAATCGGATGAAACGAAGGAGGTGACGAATAGGCGGTACAATTGGTGCTACTGTAGGTAATGCAACCGGCCTTGCAACGACTGTTTGAGGCAAACTGGCCTAAACGCGGCACAGTTAGGGACTCCCCTGCAGCTTGGCTTATATCATGTTGAGCAAGTTGATGACATTCTCAAACAGCGTAAGGTACGTTTTGGCCTTCTCCGTCTGGGTGCCTCTTATATAATGCTTCCTCTTAGCATAGGCATAAATGCCATTCATGAAATCTTTAAATTCTTTCCTAAACTTAGGATCGGTGAAAGACTTCTTAATCGCTTCGTACACAGAATCTGCGTCTTCATCAATGGAATCATTGTACATGGAAAAAGCGTCGACGAGCTTCTCTATAATTTCATATTCCTCTTTATTTAAAGATATGAACATTTCATATTCTTTTTTGAACTCATTATATTTGTTGTTGTTTTCCGTTCCTTCTTCGCAGCCCTTTTTATTTAAGCTAGTTAGGATATCTTCATACAGCTCGTCTGAGTATTTTAGGTTGGACCCGCTGTAGTTCTCTCCTTGCACTGGCAGAGTGGCCTCGGCCTCTCCCTCGTGCGGACCAGCATGCGGAGCGCCGCTCTGCTGGTCACTCTGATTGTCACTCTGTTCGCCAGTCAGCTCGCCACTCTCTTCGCCACCCTCCTCACCACCCTGCGCGTCGTCCTCCCCGGGTGCATTCTCCCCCTCGTCTCCGTCCTCCTCATCGCTTGTGGGAACCTCTTCCGACACCTGGCTTATGAATTTCCCATCGTCAGAATCACCGCCATCCTTTTTGGAATCGTTATTCAGGTCATCCAGGATGTTTTTAAAATATTTGGTTATATTTTGTCCCCTGAAAGGTTCCTCACTCATGTCTGCGGGGCTCTCACTCATGTTTGCGGGGCCCTCACTGCTTGTCTTATCATTTTTGCCAACCTTTTTGGCCTTTTCATTTTTCGGTTTGTAATTCGTCCCCGTAATAAAAGTTCTACCGTGCGATGCCACGGCGTGGAGCGCCACGAAAAAAATGGCCAGAAGGAAAATTTTGCCGTTCATGGTGAGCGTTAATGTGTTAATTAGGCTATGTTGTGCTCTGTTGCGTTGCCTGTACTTGTGTGCAGGTTAGCATGGGTGCGCTCTCGAAAAGGGCGATTCAAGCGGCACGGGTTGAGAGCTGTACTTTTGAAGTTGTGGCTGGGAAAAAACAAACGAACAAAAAACGCGGGTGGAGCAAAAAAAAAATTTTTCTGTTGACAGGATTACACGCGGAAATGAAATTCACAAAATGGAAAAATAGCTACGGGAAAATGCGCCACAAATTTGCTCCAAAGAATGCACCACAATTTTGCCCCCAAAAATGCACTCCAATTTTTTTTCACGTGATAAAAACAGATTGGAGAAAAATTCAGCGACCGAAAGACGCGCTCAGGGGAAAAACGCGCAGGCGGGAAAATACAAATCAGTTGGGTTAAGAGTGAAATTTGCGCCGATCAAAAATGGTGGCCAACTTTGGAGAGGAAGTTTAACGGGGCGCTATTTTGGGAAGATAAAAGCAATTTGTTCCTCTGCTGGCCACCACCACCATTACCCCTTTGGCAAATTCTCCTTCGCTGTCCGTTCGCCGTTACCCGTTTTGTGATGCCGATTTTCCTCCCCGGGCGTTTCCCCGCGTGAGCGAGCGTCCTTTGCCGCTTTGCAATTTTTCCCCTCGCAGAACTTTTCGGGGGGAGCAAATCGCCACTCGCCTCTCCTCTCCCCATTGCCTCCACGCAGCGCGCGCGCGTCTTCCTTTTTCTCGTTGCACCATCGCTGAAGGCATCCCATTCTAACGCTAGCGAAACGCACCAGCGGAGAGGCCACTTTTCGCATATACACGTCTGTGTAAAATGGTGTAAATATGTACATACGTGCGTGTACACGCATATTCCAGCCCGTTTCGCTAGCTATGTGCAACTTTACACTTGGGAGAGACGAACAGGGGAAAAAATGAATCTGTGAGTGGAGTCCTTTTAACTCCATCTTTACCCCTCAGCCGCGTCGTTAACGTGAAAAAAAAAAAAAAAAAAAATTAACCACATTAATATGTGATGAAATAAACGGAGAGATTTTTACCCGCGACATTTTTTACCCCTTTTTTTTTGGACAGTTCTACCCATTCAGCAGTTTTAAATTTCTCGAATGGCTGCCTCCTTTCCCTTGACGCCAGTTCGATGTCTGTTTTTCCATTTTGACGTTGTTACACGAGAGAGGAGGAAAAACGAAAGAAACAAACGAGTGAACGAATAAATGGCCGCCTCACAGTACGTTGCCATAAAAAATGGCTGACCCTTTTTAATTCGCCGCATGGACAAGTGCATAAATGTGTGTATGTTGCAAATTTGTAAAATTTTCTGCTGCGAAAAAAAAGAAGAAAAAAAGAAAACACTTGTGGAAAGGGGGAAACATCAACTTGCTCACTTGTATGGAGCACACGGATGACCGCAAATTTTTCACTCCACGCGCGTTAACAACAGGGGAACCTCAAAACAGGCCGCTCTTTCGAACAATCGATTTTGTGGCGTGTCCGTGGAATTGCGTAACCGCGACGATTTTCAAAAACGCACATGTTACTCGTGTCATGTGCACGTGATACATTTTTTAATTTTTTTTTTATGCTGCATTTGCCGACTCCTTTTGCGTCTTTCTTTCCCTTTTGGATGCTTCCCACCTTTCTATATGCAGTCACCGCGGGGAAAATGACCGCCCCCCAATGTGCGCGTTGATCCAAAAGGGAGATGAGAAAAATGCACTTTTACTGATCACCGAAATGGGATTAATTTGTTAAAACGCTCACACGGGAACTGTGACCCAGTGGGGAATACGCAGCGTGCGAAAGGTTTAAAAAAAAAAAAAAAAAAAAAAAAAATTGTTCTGCCAGCTTGTCGCCACAATGTGGCCACTTTGCACACACGTTACGCACACAAACATGAGAATCGCACAAATGGAAAATTAAAAAATCGTTCATTCGTTGCTACCCCTTGTGGGGGGGAATTCGTTTGCATTTTTTCCCCTCATTCGTTAAGTATATTTCCGCGTGGCTATATTAAAAGAAAGCAACATGGTCATCAAAGGAGGGCAAAACATCGAATGGAGGAATCTTCCCCTCAGTAGTAAAACATCGGGTTGACCAACTGAAAGGCATTGTCAAAGAAAAATCTCATCAACTCGTTTTTCTTTTCATCATCACTTAAGACGTCATTCTTTTTCAAAAATTCGTAAAGGTCATACATAAAAGTTTTTAGTTCGTTTCGAAACCGTTCGTCGTCTAGCACTTTTTTGAATATGTCAATTATGCAGGGCACATTTGGATCGGCTCCTTCCCCTTTGTTAAAGCAGGCATCAAGCAACTTTTTAATCACTTCGTAATCCCTTGCTTGGCTCACAAATGGGTTGTACGCTGGGGCATAATTATAATAGGGGTCATAGTTATAGTACCCGCCGTGGTTAAAATAGGGGCCATAATATGGGTGGAAAAATATTTCCTTTTTGTTATTGCTTTGATTGGTTAAGAGGCCATTTAGGAAGCTGCTCATATGTTTCATTCGTGATGCTCTTCTATTTGCATTTTCGTCAATGGAGGGAAGGTGCGTCTCTTGGGGTGCGCCGGGGTTTTCGCCGCTTGGGTGGGGAGGTGTGTCAAATGGCATATTTGTGTCTACTCCTATGTTCGCATCTGCTGGCATGTGCGTATCTACTGCCGTATGTGTGGTGTTAACGTCCGGCTCATTTGGGGCACTCTCAGCTGAAGAATTGCCTTCCGTTTCCAATCCGGATAGGGGTTCGCCTTCTGGTGAGTCATCTGTCTCGTCGACTACAACTCCGGGAGAAGCTTCTCCCTCGATGCTCTCCTGCGTTTGCGTTTCATCATTTCCTTGCGATTCCTCATTTGGAAAATTCGCCTTTTCACTTATGACAGCGGTGTCTTCTTTTTCAGCTTCTTCATCTACCGCTTCTTCCTTCTCCGTAAAAATGACATTTTTGACTTGAGTGTTTTCTTCCTGCGCTTCTCCCTCGTTACTGTCACTTGGGGCCTGCTCTTCCAATCCGTTTTGACTCACATTTTGATCTTCTTGCTGTTCCTTGGGTGTGGTATCCTCCCCATCCGTTTTACTTTTATCCTTTTCTGCCTTACCCTGTAGTTCCTCAATTTTCTTTTTCAGCAGTTCTACGTTTTTTTTAAAATCTGGAGAAACTACCTGCTCCTCGCTGATTTTATTTAGTAACTCTAATTTGCCCCTTAAGAAATGTAGTGCGTTAGCATTTAGCTTCTTATTTGGGGGGGGCCCAGATGGACCTTTCGTTTCTGACCATACCGAATGTGGTAGCAGCAAAATGGACGGCAAGAAGAATAGTACTTTTGTTTTCATTTTTTTTTTCTTTTCTTTTTTGCATTAAATTTGTGTAACGTGTGAAAATGGGGAAGCGGAGGAGGGGGCAGATTTTTCCGATTCTGGAAGGAAAATATTTTCTTTACAACAGGGGTGGAAAATTTAAAAAAATGGCAGTTTCGAACTGGTCGATCACTCGAAAAATACAAAACAGATGTACGACACACTGACGATTGCGAATGCATATCTGGTTGTGAAGGCGGCACGCCTTTCGCGCGTTTTCCGCGGCTGTTTAGCGGCACATTTGTCCCCGTTCCGGTTACGTCATTACGTGTTTGCGCTTCTGTTTTGGTTTCTGTTCCCGCTCCTGTTTTGGTTTCTGTTCTGCTCCTGTTTGTGTTCGTTTGGGCAGCGGCAACCCCGCGCATGCAGGAGGCATACGCTGCACATTTGGACGACACGGAAATGTGCAGCAAAAGGGTGCAACGAAGAAGTGCAACGAAGAAGTGCAGCCAAGATGTGCAGCCAAGATGTGCAACGAAGATGTGCAGCAAAATGTGCAGCAAAATGGTGCAGCCAAAATGGTGCATTTCTGCACACACCTGTTGAAGTATGCATCCCCTTTTGGTTCTTCTGCTTCATTTTTTTTGTGGCCCCATTTCGACCAACAGTACATTTGTGCGATTACAAATCTGGGGCCACTGCAGCGGAGAGGAAATTACCACTTGCCTTAGTTGCGCATGCACATAGGGGATGGGGGACCCATTTCAAGTGGTAAAAGGGAGAAAAGGCACACATGTATGCATACGTGTATATATTTGTATGACGCCCTTGTGACCCCTTTTTTACGCTCCAGTTTGCTCCCAAACAGGCACCCTTCAACGGGCGAACCATTTCAGATTTATCACCCCCCCACGTACATATACACAAGTGAAAAAACGAATAGATGAGGACAGCCACTTTGTTCGGCACAGAGGGGGAGAGTAAAACGTCATGCACAGCGTATCTTACACAATTTGTGTTTTGAAGGAAACGTGCCAAAATGGGGTGGGTGCAACATACAGGTCTGTTCATTTCTGTTGATAAGACGGGTGGGGCATTTTTCGACGTGCGCCTTTAAAGGTGGGTCCTTTCAAGATGTGCGCCATTTTGCCCTGTTAACCTTCCTTATTGTTCACCTTCCTTGTTGCTCACCGTTCCATATCGATCACCCTTCCGTGTTGCCCCCCCATTCAACATTTCACGATCCCTAAATGGGGGTACCGCCAAACCGTTTGACACGGGGGCAAAGCGCACTTTTCCGCATGACCTCCCATCGGCACATTTTTCTTGCCGTCCTGGAGCCACTTCCCAGGGTGTAGAGCTTTCCACTCAGCGTAAATTTCAAGGACAAAAGGTGTTTCCCCAGCTTTCTTATTTAACAACCTACCGTTGCTGCGGGTTGTCCTTCTCCCTTAGTCACCTTTTTTTGGTGAAAGGCCCATTCGGCTACATCCACCTGTGGGGGACGCGCACTGGTAACACCGTGAAGGTATTTTTTTTTTTTTTTTTTTTTTTTTTTCCACACGATAGCAGTGTAAACGAACTGGGAGACACACATGAAACGCGTCAACTGCGCGCAACGACGGCTTAACGCTAATGTTATTCTAATTATTCCTTTTATAAAAAAATGTAAAATAAAACGAGTTTTTTTTGTGCTACTAGCTTTTTATGTTTATACATAATTACACACTTTTTTTTAAATGTCAAATTGTGCATATAAAAAAAAAAAGGCGGAACGAAAAATGGCATTTTTAAAAAAAAAAAAAAAAAAAAACTTACTCAACTGGTGTGCATCACTGTGTTGTATTTATAGCACGGATGGCATAACTTAGAAGAAGGCAAGTGGGTAATAAAATTAGATATAGAGAGATACAATTGATTAAAGGGGATGGTTATGCCTACGCATGCACGTGTGTAAAAAAAAAAAAAAAAAATGAAGACAATTTGGGCACGATGAAAAAATGAAACGAATACAGTGGGGAATAAAAATAACATTTCGGCATGAAAAGTTATACTAAATTAAGGGTATGAGATAAAGTATACGGGGGTAAAGATGCAAAATGGAAAGGAGGAGGAGGAAGAAGAAGAAGAAGAAGAAGAAGAAGGATATAATACACTAAACATGTTCGGGGGAAAGAGAGTCAAGTCAGTTGGAAAAAAATATAAACGGATACTAAACATTTGGAGGGCATAAAAAATGATCTGCATAAATATATACATGAAGCATTTATGTATGCACGTTTGTACGCACATGTATGTAAATTTTTATGAACGACTTGAAAGACGTGGAAAAGGGCGAAGAATGAGAAGGGCGGGCGGTGATTTTGTTTTTCTATTTATTTATTTACTTATTTACTTTATCTTTTTTTTTTTCTTTTTTTTTCTCCACCTCCCCCCTTCTGCACACATTCATTTTACACATTTGTCATTTCATGTCAGGACATATTCCTTTCGGTACTTCTACATATATTGGTCGCGTTCATATATCCACAAGGCACATAAAAAAGAGGAAAAAAAATTTTCTGGCCATGCAAGGCGCTGTTCGACCTTTTCCCGCTTCTCCCCGAAAGAAAGGCATGCACGTATGCAAGTATGTATGTATGTATGTATTCACGTATGGATGACTTCAAAAATAAAACAAATGAGCCATGCACGGGGGGTAAATATACATACACACATACGTGCATAGATACATGCATATATATATAAATATACGTATACACATAAATAGCTTCTGCGCGTGTGCTTCGAAGTAGTCTACATAAACATATGTGGCCCGTCATCTGCGCGTTTGCAGCGATTAGCGGCCGGTTAAAGGCGCGTTGTCGGCACAAAAATAATCTGATTAATAAGTACTCATCATACCACTTTGGACCAAATCTATAACACTTCCAACCATTGGGTTATCCAAAACACCTCCCAAACCTCCAGCTAATAATGGCGTTCTGGTTGCGAAAATAAACAGACAGCACAGTAAATTCTTGAAGAAATAACAGAACTTACCCCATCCAGTTCTTTTAATACCCTTGGAGGAATACTGCAGTCTACCTTTGAAGAAATCAGTTCTTCCACCCCATGGGAGCCCTTGTCGAGGAGCCATGTTTCGGTTCATACCGAGTGCAGCATTAGCCAAACCTGCGGCACCTGCGGCACCTGCGGCACCTGCACCACCAGCAGCAGATAGAAAACCTTGTAAAAGGGGATTTCCAGCACCAATGCCACCGAGCAGTTGGTCATATTCACCAAATAAGCCACCATTTCCTCCTATACCTGGTGCTCCATCTTCTTCTTCCCCATCATCACCTGATTTGACACTACCATTATCGCTCTTGTCATCACCTTTTGTTTTTTTCTGTGGAAGCGGAGCCCATGGTGATCGTGGGGTTTGCTTGGGTTTAGCACCTGGAGACCATAAAAGGGTTGAAGGTTTTCCTTTATTCCATGGTGATGCTCCAGGTGGAGACCAAGGCATTGCTGGTTTCATTCCTGGAGAGAATTTTCCATTTAGACCAAGCATACTTCCCATAGGTGCACCCGGCATCATGGGAGGCATGAACACTCCTCCTGGTTTTCCCCTAAGAGATCCAGCTCCCTTCTGCTGACCTTTTCCTTTAGTGGCTAGCATTCTAGATAGCCTCTTTTTTTGTCTAAACTTGTTGAGGTCGTTTCCCCATTGAGGGATATTCACATTTATACTTCCAAGGGAAGCTTCTGCGTTGTTTTCGATTTTTTCATTTTTTACAGTTAGTCCCTCCTCTGTGGACATGTGTGCATTCCCTTCTTGTTCTATCTTTCCCTGGAGGAACTCAAAACCTTTGGGGAGTTTAAACCATGTGGTATCAGCGCCCGTTTCGTTCTTAATATTTAGATATTCAAATTCTTTCTTTAACGATCCAATGGCGGCGTTGAATTGGTTGTTGGCCGAAATTTTGGTAGATCTGGTTTTTGCGGTTTGGCACTGTAGTAAAAGCAAAACCGTCGAAATGCAGACTGCGGCTTTGTACTTCATTTTGGGATACACGGGTATAGAAGTAACGTGTGCGTTGTGTATAGACGAGGGGTCTTGAGGTAGCTACGTACTAGGGGGTAGTAAAGTACGTATGCTGTGCATGCGAAGGACTTCCGTTGAGAGCGAGGCGTTCTATCTGGCTAGACACGGTCGCTTCGAATTGAAATTTAAATTAGAAACATAACTATAATTATCGCTGTAATTAGGAATGGGCATTGTTTTTCGAAATATACACGGGGGGTAGGGTAAATGGAGCTAGGCGATGCGCGGAAAAATCTCCGAGGGGGCTTCACGTATATGTCTCAGGGGTACATCAAATAAAAAAGAAGAGTACACAGAATACCCTCTTGTTATCTGAAGACAAATACACAAGTGAATATACACGCAGGGGCGATGTATATTACAGGTATATTACGTACATAATATTATTTTGTGTGTTTCCCCCTTTTTGCTAAATACAAAAAATAGATTTTTTGGCTAATCGAGTAGCATCTTTTCTGGCTGTCTATATGGGACCACGAGGTGACACATTCATATGTATATACATATGGCGTACGTGCGGGGCTGACATCTATTAAAAAAAAAAATGAAGACGGGGACTTCCTCTTCGAATGAACTCTTCGCGCAAGTGGAAGCGGCGTATAGATAAATATAATATGTAAATAATATAAAAAATATCGTGGACGTGTTTTATGCCGCCTTGTGATTATCTACCGGAGGACTTCTACTTTACTGTATAGGAAAAAAAAAAAAAAAAAAAAAGTATCATGTTTTCATTTTGTCTTTTTTTTTTAAATTGTATCCTGAGATAGGAGGACAAATTTATTATTGCGTTTTTCTTTTCTCTTCTAAACATATCATCCATGTAGTTTTTTCGCATCTTAAATGAACTTACCAGAATGTTATTCATCCTTTTGGAATTAAAAAAAAAAAAAAAAACATATCATCAGTGGGTGACTGCTCAAGTATTCGTCACTTTTCAACGTAGTTCGTTTGTTTTTTACTTGACTGACTATTTTTTAACAATTTAGTATTTTCTTAGAAAAAGTTTTTTGTTTGATATTTTGTAAATATAAACTAATTTTGTCCTTAATATAATTTTGTTATGAAAAAGTTTTTCGCTAAGTATTTTTTAGCTAAATGTTTGTTCCGTATTTCTTTATTAATTTTTTTTATACGAAAAAATACATTTTATATAATTATAATTTATTTTGTTATTAATAATAATTATATTATTATTATTATTATGATGTACTATTTTTTTTTTTTTTTTTTTTATAGTTCGACAATTTTCGTAGTTTTCTTTCTTTTTTTTCCTGAGTTTGTTAAAAAATCGCGAAAAAAGCATCACTGTTGAAGGTCGATGCGTTTAGTGCAATAGGCAAAAAAAAAAAAAATGATGAAAGAAATAATGTAGTTACCAAAAAAATGCAATTATCGAAAAAACGGTATTTTTATATAGCACAGTATGCTATGTCATTTTTACTTTAAAAACGTTATGCCGCAATTTTATGAAAAAACAGGGAACCAATTAACCTTAAATTTAACATCTGCCCGACATTTTATAATATTAACCATTTTTAGAGTGAATTTCTGAATGCGAACATGAATCGCCCCTGTTTTAAAGCACACTATATAAATTGCGCATCTTTTTAGAAAACGAAAAAACGCGATGAGGGAAAAGGATCATGCAAAAAAAAAAAATAACAAAATGAGCAGTGAACAAATGAACAAAATGAACAAAAAATGTACAAAGTGAACAAAATGAGCAAAATTAACAAAATAAGGAAAAAGAAGAGGAAAAAAACAAACAAAAAATGTACCCTTTAGCATACTTTTCATCCATGTTATTTTTCCTGCATTTTTTTACAACTCTTTGCCAAAATTAGAAACACAAATGGGCCCCAAAAAAATGCTACTTTAAGAAGCATACGTATTCTTACCCGCACATGCGCAGGCGGAATGTAATTATTTGTCCTAAACTGCATGCGTCATACATCTCTCTACAAAAGCGCTCATGCACTCGGCGAACGCCTGCGTTACGTGCTATTCTTTCTTTAATGAATGTTTAGAAGAACAAATTTGGTACAATTTTTTTTTTTTTTTTTTTTTTTTATTTCTTTTTTTTTTCCGACGAATGGAAGGGGCTAACAGTTGTTGCATGGATGCACTGCCCCTCTGTCGATTTGTGAACAAAGTAAAAAAAAAAAAAAAAATCCTTTCCTCTTAACAACAATGTTCAAAAATTACGCGCGGGCACAAATTTTAACAACTGTTAGACTGAATAAAATTTGCACCATTCGGCAGGGGAGGAAAGGTGGATTTTTTTTTGCCCCCCTGCCGCCGCTTTACTTTTGCGTTTACTCTCACGCGTAGGATGAAAAAAAAGACGCTGTACAACGCACGTCCGAATTTGTTCACATTAGACCCTCGATGGTCCTGCCCCCCAATTTTGTTCTACTCCTTTCCCATAACACTTATCGAAAAAAAAAAAACTCAATCCAACCCTCGCAACTTCCAAAACGTGCGGAAGGCAAAAATTCTGAGGATAAAAAAATCTGGGCAAAAAAAAAAAAAACTAACCTATGCGGAGAGCCTGCGAGGTGAAAAAAAAAAAAAAAATTGCTTCTCTCGTAGCAGCACCGTAGGGGCCTCCTCCAATTTAGTGAATTTTTTTTTTCAAAATTTTTTACCCAAATGGAGGGCAAAAGTGGGGGAAGGCGGTACTACTCGCTTTTCGTTCGCATTTTATCATTTGGCAAAAGTTACAACTTTTATATTCTGCCGCTCTTAAGGTGAACTTCATGCAACGTTAAGAAAGTAGTATAAGGGACAAAGAAAACGGATAAGCTGTTTATATGCGTGGCCAAATCTTTAATGGAAGGGGGGGAAAAATAAAAAATAGCACTAATCTGTTACCGGGGGCATGCCACAAAAAAAATATAATTGCATAGTATTATACGAACGTTTTAATGTTATAATATGGAGATCACCTGTTGGACAACTTTTTAATTTTTTTTTTCCTCCACTGAAAATTTGCGCAAATTAAAATTTTATCTCACCTTTTGGGTGGCTACGTTTCTTTTGTAAAAATCCCCCCAGTTGGAAGGAGAAACAATTTAAAATCATTTCCGCTATGCCATGTCAATTTTTTTTTTCTTTTTTCTTTTTTTTTCCACACTTCAAACACCCTTGCGCGTCACTTAATGTGCAACTTTGGCACACATCGGGCAAAGCTAAATCTGCAAAATTGCAGAATGGACGAAAAGCAAAAGGAAGGCCTGAACATGCGTATATATGCCCCTTTATATGCAGCTATGGGGAAGAAAAAGAACTCCTCAAATGAATAGAGCACTTTTTATAATCCCCAGCGGGAGTATAAACCTACACATATGGGCAGAATAGCGACAGACAGACAGAAAGCTAATTTGACGATTAAAAAAATAAAATAATAAAATAAAAATAAAATGACCATTCTTTCGCTTTCCCAGTTTGTTCGCAAACTTGCAATCGCGCAAATAAAGACGCTAAAAAATAATTTAAAAAAAATGTATAAACAACGTTACGCTTGGCCATTTGGACACGCACCTGAAATGATTTTCTCCTTTTTTTTGGCGAGTCAAAATGGTGGTAGATTGCCACCCCCCTTAAAGTGGCTCTCTCGCAGGGGATTTACGCAGCCATGTACATTTATGTACATATAAACGTGCCTACCAATTTGCCATTCACAAAGAGGCGTCTCGAACATAAGCACCACTGGTTATGTTGCTAATGGGGCACGAAATATTGGCGCGCATTTTTTTTTTTTTTCCCCTGTTTGCTATGAAGAAAAGGCGCACAATTGGAGACCCCTCTCTGTGTTAAGGGAAAGGCAGCTCCCCCAAATGGGGAATAGCATTTTTGACTGTGTAGTTAATATGACAAATCAACCGCAGGAGAAAAACAATTCGACTCCATTCCCTTTTAACTGTTAAAAGGTGTATACAAACGTGCTCACAATGGTGGGAATTTTTTTCTCTCAACATGTCCTTTTGCACGAATCGCATGACTCCGTGGAATGGGAAAAAAAAGGACCGCCTCTACACACAAGAGAGTGAGAGGAACGAGATGAGATCCCTTCAAAAGTGAAGTCAAAAAAAAAAAAAAAAAACGCACACGAGTGCAATAAGGAGTGCACTTTGACGCGGTATAATCCCCTTCTCTTCTGTCTAGACATGGTCCTCGCTTGACCGTTATGACCCCCGCGTGGGTAATCCGCACATGCGTATTACGCCGCAAATACTGAGAGGCATGGCGAAAAAGAGACGCCACATTTAGCAGTACCGTTTGATCATTGCCACTTGGGGAAACATGCCGTGAATGCTCACCCGTTGGCACATGCGCAGGGAAATCTACCCGGGTAGACGAGTGTGCGTCCAGGGCACATATGAGGACACGTTTTACAAATAGGCAAATCCGCTTTGCTTCTTAAGTTCGTCCAAACGGGGGGGAACCTCTCTTCTTCTTACTTCCCGTAGAAGTTCCCAAATTGCTCAAGTTACCCATCATCTATGCGTTAGGCAGCACACCTCAGTTCGTCCCTCCCTCCTATTTTAGCTACTTAAGGTATATTTTGAAACTGCCCAAGAAGAGGTTTTCCCCGAGCTATTCATTTAGCAGGTTATACAAGTTAGAGGTAGTTTGCAGATGCACGGAGGGGATTCTATTGATGGAGTGAAGATAACCCCGTGTTCGTCGCAGTAGTCCTACAGATGGAGAGAAAAGTTTGAGATTACTCTATCGTAAGGAGAACTCATGCTGGGGGAAGAGTGCGGTTAGGGGGGGCCATTTCTTCTATGTGTTACTACTTTGATGGACGGTTTGACCATTCATCAGAGTATTCACCAGACCATACCCCCCCTCTTTTCACCCCCCTATTTCCACCCCCTCTGTGCAGCCCCCTCAACATGGATGACGTGTTCAACATTTTTATAAAAAAAAACAAAACGAAGAAAAGGGCGTCCACCGGCGCAGGCAAGGAAGAAGGCCAAAATGAAGGAAAGAAAAAACTTTTCAACTATAACAGGAAAAACCCCCGAAGAGCACACAACGAGGAAGACACGTACAATAACTACCAAGTGAATAAAAACTCGCGCAGTAAAGACAATAATGCAAATAAAAATATAGAAAATATAGTCCTTGTTGACTTCCCCCCGTTGCCATTAAAAAAGGTGGAAGCTTGTGTGTCCTTCTACTACCTCCAGTATCTGCGAAATCAGTTGATATATGGGAACAAAAATATCAAAATGGATGAAAATGCCAAAATGGTTGGCGAGTCGTTACTAGACAGGATAGAAAATACCATCTACAAATACGAAAATGACAGTACAGAGGAGGATAATTACAAAAAGGAGATCCAAATTGTTACTTTCAAATCTATATATGATAGGTTTTATAAAATTTTAACGACGTTAACTTCCTACGCGGAAGGTATCCCCATGCCAAATAATCTCTACGAGTATGTATTAAACAATGGGGTGTATGTGAGGTCAAAAAAAAATACAGACTATAATAGTAGGGAGAATATTCACAATGTGTATTCCTACCTGGACAACGTAGACGTAGGGGAAAACGATTTGTCCTTCAACGATGAAAAGATTTATATTGATAGCATTGACATTAGTAGGCCCACCATACTGAACAGGACACTCATAAATGAGGACATTGATATTGAGTACCTGCCGCTGAAACTCAACTCTGCTTATCACTACAATAACATACAGTATGCGAAGCTGTTTTTGAATGACGCCGTCAACATGTCTCTGTACGACCGGGCGCTGGGCGAGCTCGTCGTGGTCAAGGCCCTCGTGGACATCCCCCCCCTCCCCACGGCCTTCGTGGAGGTTAGCCCTACCGCGGCGGTGTAGCGGTGTAGCGGTGTAGCAGCGGTGTAGCAGCGGTGTAGTAGCGGCGTAGTAGCGGCGTAGTAGCGGCGTAGCAGAGGTGTGATTGTATGCCTCATTACAGCGTATGCCTCTTCATGGTGTATGCCCCTCCGCCGCTCCCCCCCCGCGCAGGGATTCGACATCCGAGAAATGAAGGCCGGCGAGAGGCAGTGGATGCCCATTTACCTGGCCATCACCCTCTCGTCCTTCACCTACGTCGACGTGGAGTTCCCCTTCTGGTTCTACATAAAGAACTTCATAAACATAAAGGAGGAGGAGTACAAAAAGCAGAGTGAGCTCTTTGAGCTCCCCTCCCCCTACTTCTTCGAGATTTGCTTCATGTTCATCGACCAGAAGGTGTTTTCGAAGGTCACCCCGATAGAAACGGTGGGGCAGAAGAGCTACTTCAAGTACATGTCCAAGGTGGCCGGTAAGGTCGCCTCCCTCGCGGGGGGGTGCTCTCCGTATGGCCCCTCGGCGCAGTTGCGAACGGTGCAAGCTATTGGAGATAATGCCAACTGATGCCAACTTGGCGAGGGCTGCTACGCATGCCGCTTTTTTCTGCCCCCTTAAAATCGCTTCACACCGCTGCGCACATTTCCTGTTGTGCCGCCCCCCCCCCCAGGCTACGTCGAAGACATCAAGCACTGCCGGACGGAGAAAATCATCAGGCACCTGGAGGAGCAAAATGTGCATTCCTCCCACATCTACATCCCGAATCTGCAGCACTCCGAGACGCACCTGATCAACTTAACCTTATACAGCTTCTGGAAATACGACAAGGGGTTAAACGAAAAGGCTAACTCGATAGACTTCACCTCCTATCTGTTGGAGCCTTTCATAAAAGACGAAGAGGACGAAAAGGACGCCAACCTCCTGCAGGACCTTTAGATCGTTCCATCACAGTTTTTGAAGTCAGTATGTATGTCTATCGTGGAAGGGCACTTTAACTACTCCCTCCGTTGTTATGTTATTATGGCGTTTGACCAGTGGGGGAGTATACCTCCTGCGGTTGAAGAGGTGTATACAGCTTATGTGCCCATGGGAGGGGGGCTATTTCCTTTGTGGGACTTATGCTCAATCGGTTGGGTTAAGGCAATCTGCACCACCTTGTTGAGCAACGGGTTAGCGTTGCACTCGAAGTGTTCCACGAAGAAGCGGTTTAAGGTGAATGGCATTTTTAAAGGGTCAAGAGAATGGCGGTGGAGAATCAAACGTTCACCCTCTTTTTTACCATCGTCATTTTTACTTTGCAATTTTTTATCTGCACTTATGTTGGCTTCCAATTTTTAGCTTCCCACTTTGACTTCTTTTTATTTCTCCCCCCCGCCACTCCTTTTTAATATAATATATCTGCTGTTATTTTTCCCCACCCTCCCCCGCGTTGGCATTATATCACAATGTTTTTTTTTTTTTTTTTGTTTTTTTCTCCTTTTTTCTCTTTTTTTCCACTTGAAATTGCGAAGTGGCACCTCCGTGTCGTCCATTTTGAAAAGCAAAACATGGCGAACATCAATTGACACGATTTTATAATTTACCCCTTCGCCCGCCTAGCAAAAGTGGCAGTTTTTTTCTTTTCTTTTTTTTCGTGGGACAAATTCGTGGCTTCGTCACCTTAGCACATACAGTTTTGAAGTCACCCGAGTTATCGCCCCCTATTCGAAGAAGAAAGCACTTATAGAGGGAAAGCCAACGCGTTCGTTCGTTCGTTCGTTCGTTCGTCGGTTAGTTCGTTCTTTCTTTTTTTTTTTTTTTTTTTTCCCTTCCCGTTTAGGCGCCCCCCCCTTATCGCGCCTCTTCCCAAATGAGTGAGCCCAAAATGTGGGACGTAACCTCCTCGCCAAAGCTGTAACTTCATGCAAAAGAAAAAAAAGAAAATGAGTAACGAAAGCAAGGTGATGAACCAATGCTTCAATGGGAAACACAACATCTGCTTTAGTTTTAAGGGAAGGAGAGACGACCAGAGGGGGAGGAAAAGCCAAAGGATCGTCCTGCACAACTGCATCCAGACGCTGCTGTCGGACCCCATAGTTGTTCTGTACACGGATGACAATTATATTTGCACCGGTACGTTGCGCGCTTGGCGCGGGGGCGCTCGTGGTGTGTGTTAAGGCAGTCCGGGGTATGCGCCCGTCCATTGCTGTGATGATAATCTGCCCGTTCATCGCCTCACCCCTTTTCTTCACCTCTTTTCTTCACCCCTTTTTCCTCACCCCTTTTGCCCCCCCCACCGTAGGCTCCCTGACCGGGAAAGTGTGCCTGTTCAGAATCACGCGGAAGGAAAACAAGGGGGTCAACACAGATGTGTCCCTCCTCGAAGCGAAGCCGAAGAGGGGGGACTCTGAAAAGAACGACTCCACGGAGTTGAGCAGCAAGTCCGCAAGTGACACCCCCCAGCGTAACTCATTGGAGGACTCCTGCAGAGATAATCAAAATGGGATTGAAAATGACAGAAGCGACAGCATCGGGGTGGGCACGAGCGCAATGAGCAACCCCGCAGTAGGATTCAGCCGCAAAAGCAGCAACGGCACCATCGAAGTGCTCGAGAAGTATCACATCCTGTGCATGTTCAGGAACAACAGCATCAAGTCGATTTACATAGACAAGAATTACGCGTACGTATATTACGAGAGCTGCATAGATGTTTTTTGCATAAGGACCTACCAGTTTGTAAAAAAAATGAACGTAGAAGTGGCAAACAACAAGCAAGTGATTTACTTTGAAAACCTCATTCTCTTTAATAACTCCAAGAGTCTGTTCATATACGACATTAAAAATAATTGCACGAGTTATTTTTATAAAAATTTTTTAAAAAATATTGTAATTTTTGACTTTAATGTGAATTATCTCTTATGCTACAAAAACAATTTCGGGAAATGCCACATTCGAGTTTTACAAATAAATATAAATGCACAGAAATGTGAACACGAATTAATTTTTTGCGTCGATTTTTCTTCCAAGTTTATAAGTCATGGGAAATTTTTGGATGATGAAAAAATTATTGTTGCAAAAAATGGGAGGAGGTTAATCATTTTTGATTTTAAAAAAGCGGTGGATATGTACAGAATTAAAAAATTAAAAAAAAAAATTTTGGATATCTACAAATCGGTGGAAAATTTGCTTTTCATTTTGGTGGAAAATGAAATCTTCATTTTTAATTTATCCACTTTTATATTTTACAAATGTGTGCAGCTCCCCGCTGGGCTCTTCTACTTCAAGTGGTCCTACTTCATACGCCACAAGAATAACAAAATTATTTTTTCGTCCGACCGGGGGATTTACTTTATTGATTATCCCGTCGAGGAGGGCGCCTGACTTGCCTACGTCGCAAACGCGATGGCGTGAGACTTTCTGAGAGTGCTCCTCCATTTTATCCCCCCCGTTACGCCCCTTTTTGTGTGGAATTTTTTCTCCCCATTTGAGTCTTTTTCTTTTCTTTTTTTTTGTCCTGCTGAATGGTATATATCGCCACTTCGATGGCCCCGCGAACTCCCTTTTGAAAAAAATTACTCCCCCCAGATGTTGTAATTCTTGTTTGCGTCCAAGTACTGGTGGACGTCCGCAAAGGAGCAGGCGTACCGCTCGCTCGAATTCAGGAAGAGCAAAATGTCGTTGACGTAGTTCTCTTCGAATATGGCTTCCACTTGGTGCGCATACTTGAGCCTTAGCACGAGGTACACCTCGCTACGGGGGGTGGGAAGTTACGCAGTTGTGAAGGTGGAAGTGAGAAGGTGCAAAGGTGCGAAGTTACACAGTTGCGAAGTTACGCAGAGTGCCAACGCTGGGGAGCCCTCCACACCCGCTGGCGCGCAAATGAGGAGACTGCACTCACCTGAGCAGGCCCATTATTCTATACGTCAGGAGACCCACGATGTGGGAAAACAGTCCGGGGAAAAAGTCATTCTCGTCTGGCTTGTCCGTATTGGAGCAAATAAATAACTTCACGTAAAAATATATCCTCGGAAATAGGTTACAAACATTTTGCTTAAACGACTGGAGGCTCTTTTTCAGGTCATCGAGGTTGGAGCACTTGGGTGCTTCTTCCCCCCGCTCGTTGGTAACCTTCTCTGCGAATTCCTTTAACAAGTGGAAGTTTATTTCGCGCAAAAAGGAGAAGTCCATTTTATCCCCTGCGAGTTCCAAATCTGGTTGGCGACTCCTTTTGGCGTTCAAAAAATCGTGAGTCATTTTTTTAATTTCTTCCTCCTTTTCGAGCGCACCTTCTTTGTATTCCATCGAGAGGATTTTAATCAAGGGGGAACAAACTGTAGGAGAAGGGGGGGAGGGAAAGAAAGTGCACACGCAGATGGAAGGTTGTCTCTTTCGCTGAGATGGAGGTAGTCACATGTGTGTTTAGGGGCGAATAAGTACATGCACTCGCGCAGCTACTGAGAGCTGCTACTTCGAGTTGCTATTCGCGCCGCTGCTCCTCATCGCTGCTCCGCACCGCCGCTCCACACCGCTGCCACTCCGCGCGTACCCCTCGACACTGTCGCCACGGTGAAGTTGTAAACGGCCTCGTTGAAGGCGGCCAGGATTCTGTTCTGCACGCCGTTCTGCGAAGACATGTTGTACACCCTTTTGAAGAAGCACAAAATGGAGTTCTCATTTTCGGCCCCCCCTTTGTCGCTCTCCCTTTTCCCGCCGCCCGTCTGGCTCTCCATGGTCCACTCCTTTGGAGAGGCCCCAAAGAGGAGCTGCTCGGTCAAACCGCTGTGCAGATAGAAGCGGGCAAACTCGCGGTCCTTCGTAACTTTGTAAAACAAATAGAGTAAAAGACTCAAATTTTTGATTAAATAAAGAGAACCATTAAACATGTCCTGAGGGTGACTTTTCAAGTGGTCCTTATAAATGGAGCTTATAGAGTTGAAGCTATTTTCCAGGCACTCCCTGAACAGCTCCAGCAGCGTCTCTTCGTCGATTATAAAAAGTATCGTTTTCAAAATTAGGATGGTACCAATGATGTTCAGGTCTATACCGCGCAGGCCCAGTTTGGTGTCCTTATTAAATTCCCAGCGGTGGAAGGAAAACGGCTTGTACACATTCTTCTCGCTCAGCACCTTCCTGTTGCACTCGCTCGGATGCGAGTGCCCCCTGCTGGTTAGGCTGTCCCGGCTGGCCCGGCTCTCCTGGCTGCTTGTGCTCTCCATGGATGGGTCATCCACCTTCTGGGCGGCCCCACCCCAAGGATTTCCCTCCTCGCTATTGTCACAGCTGCGCATCAGCTCGCGTTTACCCCCCCCCGGTGGGTCCTTCCCCATGGGAGGGTTACTCCCCGCGGAGGAGTGCAACATATTCGCCTGACCGTTCGCCTGCCCGCTCGCCTGTGCGTTTGGCCCCCCCTCCGCCGATGCCACGTGTGCAGTTCCCACAGGGCACTCCCCAACCTGCGCATCACACGTGAGGAGATACTCATCATACAGAAAGTTGTTCACCATGTTGATGAATTTTTTCCTCAGAGGGTAGAAGCACACATAGGGCAAATGGGCAGTCGTATTTTTGGTGTAGTAGGAGATATACATCTCTATCACGTAGAGTAGCTTCTCCTTCAGAATTTTGCAAATATTTTTTAAGTAATCACAAATGATCCTATACGAATTATCACTATACGTGTCTATAACGTCCACGTAAATTATTCGGATGATCTTCCTAATCAATTGAATGTTGTTAAGTTGGAGGATGCAATCGTGAAGGCAGTCGAAGATACACACCCCGATGCTGTTCAGAATGATGCTGACCGAATTGGTAACTTTATTATTGAAAATGTGTTTGTACAGGTCCACCTCTAACTTAGAAACGTACATTGCCAAGAGGCACACATTTTTTATATACTTGCAAATGTCCTTCTTCAGAAGGTATTCAAAATTGCTCAACACATTACTGCTTAGCACATTGCTGTTGAGTATTTTTACCCTTGTGCTCACGTAGAAATTCTCCAGCTGGTTGTATTCCTCTGTGTAGAGGTCATTTTCATCCTCCACGGATTTTTCATAAATGAAGTGTATCACATCTCGCATGCAGCTGCATTTTATTTTGAACTTCCTATAGTACTCCACTTCGTTTATGTACTTGCTGAAGTAGATCATGTTTATATTTCTGTACATTTGACTCTCCTCCATTTGTTCCTCTGCGGAGAGGAGGTTTGGCATCTCCGTCGAATTGGCTTCCTCGTGCGGCGGCTTATCCTTCTGTTCGCCTGTCTCATCAGTTATGCCTTCAGGGGGGTCCTTCATTTGGTCAAATTTGACACTATCCACATGGCTGTCTTCTCCGGGTAGCCTTTTTTCGCACACAGAATTGGAAGACGGATCAGTTGGGGGATGCTTGCCCCATATGGGGTTGTCTCCGCCCAGGGTACTGCCCTCCCACCACTTCCCCTTACAGCTTAACTCCCTCGGTACATTCGAATCTTTACCATACAGGGGTAAACTCTCCCCCCCTCTCCCACCAGGCATATTCAACTCCGCGTTGTTTAGAACGTCCCTGAACAGATTAATGATGTACTTCAAAATGCGCCTTATGATGGCCTGGTACTTGGCCAGCTTCGCCTTGGCGTGCAAATAGGTGCCATTCTTCTTGAAGAACTTTATGGCCTCTTCGGAGAACTGCAGCATGTGATAGATTTCGTTCTTCTCGCTCCCCCGGTTGGCTCTACCGCGGCGGGGCCCTCCGTTGTGTCCGCCACCCGTTGCTACCCCATTGGAGATGCGCCCCGCGGAGCTCCTCCTTTGCTTCCTTTTCGCCCACCATATACGACCGCGCAGTTGCCCCTCCACGGGGTTGCCCCCCATTGGGCCAAGCCCTCCGCTGGGCTGCTGTACTCCGAGCTTGTTACTCCTTCCCGATTGGCAACTCACCCGTTTTGTCGCAACTTCCGCGGTTGCCTCTACCTCTTCCTGTTCGTACAACGCAGCGCGCTCCGCCTCGCCCTCACCATTAAGCGCGCCCCTTTGAAGTGCACCTTCATCGTGATGCTGCCCCCTCTGGGCGGCATATCCTCCGACAGGGAAGCTCACCTCTTCCTCCTTCTCCCAATCACTAAGTAAGTAGTTATCAATTTCGTGGCTCCCTTCATCCTCCGCGTTGTTCTCCTCACTGTGTGTGTCCCCCCCTTCCGTTCCGTATGAAGCTACCCCGTTTTGTGTATCCTCCGCGACCCAATTGTCCATGGGCACCTCTCCATCTTCATCCCCCGAGTCCGTCTCGCTCTCACCATAATCACTCTGCTCATCCCCCTCAAGCACCACCGCCGAGGATTCCTTCCCTCCACTTTTCTGCAAAGAATTATTATACATGTCAATGAAGTAGGCATATTCGTTTTTCTCCATGTGGCTGAGTACCTTCTCGAACCGCTCTACGTTGGTGTAAAATTTCAAGTGGCGTTCTACCCTTCGCTTGTTCCCCTTGATCACTTTCACTTCTTCATACCTGGAATAGTAGTTCAAAAAAATTGAGTAAAATGTGTCGTAAATGAATTGCTTCTTCGTCTCCAGCTTATCTAATTCGTCCCTAATCTTTTCATATGCACTGATGATGTGATCGATTTTTTGGATCATCGCTAGCAGGTTGGAGCTCCCCTGGCTGCATATCATTTTGACTTCGCCCACGCTTTTGTGTTCTTCCATTTTTCTGTTCATCTTGGAAATGACGTAGTAGTTTTGTACTTCGCTTAGGGGGTCGCTCCTCGGGTTGGTAATGCTCTCCCTGGTGCGCCCCTTCTTTTTGGTCTTTTCGTCTACTTTCTTTTTTGGGTGGATGTGCTCGTATGAGGGGCCATTCACTCCGCCACCCCGGTCATCCTTTTCCGCTTTGAGAGGGCAATCCCGTGGCGCGGTGGGGGCCGCGGTTTCGTCCCCCCGACTGCTGTAACTGCTGCTACAACTGATGGTGTAGCTACCGCCGTCCTCACCGCTATCCTCACCGCTGTCCTCGCCGCTTTCCCCCCCTAGTGGGCCACTTCCCTCAGCACCAGCTGCCACACAGCTTCGAGCTTTTATTTTACTCTCCCTACGTTTGGCCCTCCCCGCGGCCTGCAAAGAATGAGCCCCCCTGCCCTCTCCCTTCACCTCCGCCTGGGTCACTTCCCCACCACCCGACCTTTTCTTCCCCTTTGCCTTTTTACTAATGTATAGGACATTCTTCCTCCCCTCCTTCTCCAAGCTAACATCATCACCTGCAGAGTTATCTAGCTTGTTTATATATTCATATAACTTAAAGAACAGCTTATCTTTGTTGCTGGTTCCCCCCTCCATTTTAATTTCCCCCTTCCAGCGGTGGCACCCTTTTCACCAACGGTCACGTGCTCACGTGCTCACGTTTAGCTCGTCTTACACATTATTGTTTAACCGCCGAGCAAAGAACCATGCAAAGCGGCAGCCAAATGGCGGGTACGCTAGCAGATATACCCACGCGTACACCTATGTGCATATGCATACATCCCACAGCTACGCGCAAAGTTTTCTTAATTTCAAACGTGATGTAATTTCGAGACCAGGCAGAGTGCCCCTTCTGTTTCCTACGTAAGGTGAGGATGCCTCGATTGTATGCGAGCTGCCCGACAATTTTCTTTAAACAGTTGGTACTTTTAAACCAAGTGGGGATATCCACCGATTTGAGAGAGAAAAAAAAAAAAAAAAAAAGGGACCCAATTTCGCGGCAACGCGCGCATGAGCGGTGTATTGAAATGCACTGCAATGTAGCGCAAAATTGCCGCTAACCTTTTGTGTAGAAAGAGAGCCAAGCCTATTTGGGCCAAATGGGAAGGCCCAGCAAAAAATTGATCATTTAGGAGAAATAATTCCCCCATTGGGATGGTCAAACAGAGTGGATAACTCCCTTTTACGAGCAGTGCTCCTCCGTTTACTCTTTAAAAAGGGTGTTTTTTTTTTTTTTTTTTTCTTCCCCTATTGGGGGATGCGCCTGGCAGGTTGTTTTATCCCCCCTCAAGCGGTGTGAAAATCCACATCATGCGAACTACACCTCCTTCCCCGAAGCGGAAGAATGCGTAACAATGTCCGATTTCCTGGGCACGAAACTGACCAACCACGACGTGAGTGAAGTGAGGAGGGAGTTTCGCAAAAAGAGGAAGCACAGCCACTACGATGAGCACGACTTTTATGTGTACTACAGAAATTTGCTAGCGGAGGAAAGGAAGAAGAGGGAGAAGCGCGAAAGCAGTAAAAGGAGGAAGGAAAAGCAGCAGGCAGAGGCAGAGGACGAATTCAAGCCCTGCAATTACCTATCCAGCAGGTACAAACGGAAAGAAGATGTAACCAAAAAAGGGTTATATGACTACATCGATGAGGAGGATAGCATATATGAGGATATAATTACCAGTGCGCACTTTGATGATAAGGCCAATTACGCAGATGATGACCTCCGGTTTAGCTTTTTCAACGAGAGTGTGTCCTACGCCCTGCTAAGAAACAACAATTATATTGATGGCATTCCCATCGGAATAGACATGAAAGTGGCAAACAAGTATATAGAGGAAGATGTACCTAAGGGGAGCGGCGCCGAAACGATTGCTAAACAGGATTGCCTCGCATCGAGGGGCACTCCTACACATGTTACTCCCCCCCCTGATGAAGAGCCAAACGCACAGGGTGGGAAGAACTGCGCAGAGTCCAACCACGATGTTATCCTCAAAGGGGACTCTTCCAAAAGGCGAAATCCGATAGGCCCCAAACTGCCAAAAATTTTCGAACAAATTAGACACAAGATAGAAGAACAAACGCACACAAAGGAGAGGAGCGAAAATGCCTATATAAACATTTTATCTTCTCGAAATCGCCTCATTTCCATCAAAATGGAAGAACAGAAGGCGTTTGAAAAGTTAATTAAAGAGATATATAAGCCAAAGAATAACTTCGAAGGGGCCTTTTATAAAAAGAACCAAAACAGTATTGACCAAGTGAAGAAGCGCGAATTTGATCGCCTGCGGAAGGATTTCCTTTTACTGCACCGAAGGGGCATCCACGATGAGGGGTCAATCGCCAAACACGCACAGATCGAAATGACAGCAACAGGGAGGAGGCAAACGTTTGGGCAGACGGATTATGAAGACTATTCGGATAGCTCCCTAGAAAATGTATACCCAAGTTCAGCACGGCGAAACGAAAAGAAGGGTCACGGCATGCTGCTCGACAGGAAGAGCAGACAAAGCGAAGACCGTTGCATAATCCCATACAGTAGCCTCAGCATTGATGTAGACAGCGGTGAGGAGGACGCCTTCGTTTTGTATAACCCAGGGGAGCATCAAGCGGAAGAAATGCTACTACTTCGGTCCAAATTTTATCGTTCACTTTTTGGGAGCACACAGGTGGGGAAGCCTGACAGAGGAGCCCTTGCAGACGAGATTGAAGATCTGAACGTGAGATATGCAAAGCTAATTAACCCCAACATGGAGGTGAAGCTGAGCAAAAGCGAGTTACTCGAATTGTATGCGCCCAAGAAGAGCTGGGTGCAAAGCGGGCGTCCTTTAACGCGCGAGGAGGAGGAGGCGCAAAACGAAATCTACGTGTTGAAAAATAAAATTAATTTTAACAACGACTTGAAGAAGAGGCATAGGTTTTATTTTTACTGCAGAGTGAAGGAGGGGAGGATGGATGCGGATGGGAGGATGGATGCGGGTGGAAGGACGAATGCGGATGGGAGGATGGATGCGGGTGGAAGGACGAATGCGGATGGGAGGATGACTACTGATGGGAGGATAAATCCGGATGGAAGCGTGAGCAGACGCGTGGACAACATCCTGAGCGCACCGGAGAGGGCAGAATTTGAAGAACTCATGGGGAAGCTAAAACGTTATTACCTCGACTTTTACAACAGAGAAATTGCCAACGAGGATGTGAACACCAACTTTCAGATTCAGGAATACCAGTTTGCCAAATGTCTCTACGAGAAGTTAGGCATTTCGGACCCTTCCGCGGGGGACCACAGTGGCGCAGAAGCGGAGCGGTCCATCGTCGACGATTTTTTGAAAATCCCGCAGTTCGTTTTTGATGCCATTTTTTGCGCATAAAATGGGGGGTACAAACAAACTCCGCAAGGATGTGCCCTCCCCCCCTGTGTAGCACTCCACACGGCCAACTCGTTCGCGAACATATGTGAGCAAAACGGACTGGTAATCCGAGCGTGGCTGAATTGGAGTGTTCATTTGTCCGCTTACACATGGGGAACTGCTCCCCCCTTTGAGCCCCCAATAAATAATACCCATTTTATGTGTCGTTTTTTTTTTCCTACTTCGCGTCGCACTTTTTTTGTTTTTTTGTTTTTTGTCGATTTGCTTTTTCTTCATTTTTTCCCAACGAAGAGGCATTTTAAAAAGTAGCACAAATTATGACCGTATTATGTAACACAAACGTGGTAAGTTTTCATCAAAAAGGGGTTAAAAAAGAAGGGGGAAAATGTGGCGGCGAGGAGTCGCCAAAAAAAGGAAAAAAAAAAAAAAAATAGTGTAAAAGAGTGTAAGGTACAAAAGCGTACAAGGTGCAAACGAATGAAGCAAATGAAAGGTGAAGCATACAAACGTGACTCATGAAGTGGCGAAACAAACGGTGGGGTGGGTCGAGCGGAATAAAAAAGCGATTAGTTTGGGAAGAACATCCTCTTAATTTTATAAGTGCAGCTATTTAAAAATTGCGTTTTCAGTTGGGTGCGCGGGCCTTCAAGCACACTGCGTGCGCACTCCGGCCCGGCTCCTTACTCATCAGAAGCAGTTCCAAGCAGTTCCAGTAACTTCCTATCAGTCCCAGTAACTTCCTATCAGTCCCAGTAACTTCCTATCAGGCCCAGTAACTTCCTATCATCTCCAGTAACTTCCTATCAGTCCCAGTAACTTCCTATCAGTTCCAGTCGTTATCCTCGGGCAGCTTGAACTGGTCCGCCTCCGCAACGTCTTTTTCATCCTCAGCCATCGCCTCATCGAAGGGCGCAGGCTCACCGGCCATTCCTGCGGCGCCTCCGCCAGCTACGAAATTGTACGCGAATCCAACGCAGCCGACCAGAGCCAACCCGGCAATCACTCCACCTGCAATTTTGTAGCCATTATTTGATGACTTCTTCGCTTTATCCTCAGGCTGTTCGTAGTCAGATGGGACGGGATTATTGGGAATGTCCGAATTTTCGTTAGCTCTGTTATTGTTTACGTGTGTGCTTCCGTGTGGTCTGGCGTACCTATCACGAGCGGAGTCTTTTCTACCAGGATGAACCGTTTTGTTCTTGTTGGCCATGTCTCTTTCGTTATCAAGTGGGTTTGGAATGACCTTTTCGTTCACTCCATATCCGTTTGAGTCTGAGCGTTCTGGTTCATTTACGTTGTTGTCTTGGGGCACCTCCTGCTCCATTGGTAACTCTTCTGGGCTATCTGGGTTATTCTGAACATCTGCTGGGAATTCCTCAGAGGAACCTCCAGGAACTGCAGGGGGTAATGGAAGGACGTTTGACTCATCAGGTACAGAGTCATCGGCTGGTGGGAAGACATTTTCTTCGACTGGGTTTCCATCCGCCCCTTCATTTGCAGGTGGAACTTCATCATCATCTTCATCAGGCACATCTAGGCCTTTGTTAAAATTGGGGTTTTCATTCTCATCATCCGTATCACGTGGGTTGACATCTTCTGGGACAGTTGGGAGAGGAGCAGGTACGGGCAGAGGCTCAGGTTCCACAGGGCATTCTCCCTCTTCACATTCGCTAACCATGTGAGTGGTACATTTTTCATGCAACGATGGTCTTGACCTGCTGTGGGTTCCCCTTCCACAAGTAACGCTGCACGCAGTCCATGGGTCCCAGGGACCACAGTTAGCAACTCTTTCCACTTCAGTACATACCTTTGCAATAAAAGGTTTGATGAGAGCTACGGCCTCATTCCAGTCAGCATAGGAATAAAATTTACAGTTTGGCTCACGAGGGCGGCACCCAGCTATTAGCCTATTGAACTGGTGGTTTATGCCTTGTCCAACTCCTATAACAGCCAAACTCACATTTCTTTGCTTTAATTTATTGGCTACCTCCAAGGCTCTGTATTTACTGTTGGGTACACCATCAGTCATTAGGATAACCAGTTGGATTGCTTTTTCTCTGTTAACTCGGTCGTTTAAATGCTTCTGCACTTCATCCAGAGCAGCGGTCATATTGGTGGTACCGTAAGGTGTGTATGTCTTTCTCAATTCTGTAACTTTACTTAGTGCTTGTCTTTTGTCTATAGACTGGCCACTGCCAAGCCTTATCAATTCAGTTGTGTAGTTTCCAAATAAATTCATATACAAGTTGATGGTGTCCCTTGAGAGGCTAAGGCTGTTAATCAATCCGTTGAGCATTGGTATAACCTTCGTGATCCAATTCGGGTACCCAATACTTCCAGACCCGTCAACTAGGAGGTATAAATCGACGCTCTCGTTACATACTTCCTCACTATACTTCACTTCGTCCACAACCTTTTCGTCGCCTCTGGCGAATATACTCACGTACAGGAGGAAAACCACCAACAGGTAGCTTTTGTTCTGAAGTAGCTTCATGGTTTTGGAAGAGGGGTAATAAAAAAAAAAATGGGAGCTCTGGCTCGTTTTTGTGGCCGTTTGTAAAAGTTGTGTCTCTATACGTATATGCAAGCCTATATTCTGGGCACACTGACGCGTCGAAGCGGCGTTTCGACGCAACGGATTCGTTGAGCAGTACGGAACACCACGATGGGGGGGGCGTGTGCTGGGAATCCTTTATAGGGCATAAACAGCGTGGTGGGAAGGAGACGCACAAAAGGGGGGCAAACGAGCATGTCAGGGGGGGTACGTATTTGCGTGCAGGTACTTATTCGTGTATATATTTGTGTGTTTGAGTATTTTGTTTTTTTTCTGCCTCGCACTCGAAGGAGTGTATCTGGCCGCCGATAAGGAAAACCGCGCGCTCACACAGACATGTATACACACTTACGTACGCAAACATACGCAAATGTACACACATACTTATGCAGACGCAAATGCTTATTACACGTTTCACGAATGCGTGTTTGCAGAGCTTCCGGTTAAGCAAAAAAAAGGGAAAAACAAAATTATTTTGGTTCAGTTTGAAGGTCTTCACCAAGTGGGTTGGGCAGGGGGTACAAATATCTCACATTTAGCAACTGACGAAAGTTAAATTGGATATTCACTTAAATTAAAGTTGTGTTAACATTTCCACATTTATTTTTTGAGAAAAAAAAAAAAAAAATGTAAATGAAGACAAGCAAAGGCAAATATAGTTCTTTTTACAAATTATATATACCAAAAAAAACAAAAAAAAGGAAGCAAAAGAAGCAAAAGGGTTTTTAAAAAAAAAAAAAAGGGAACAAGTTGATAAACACACAACAGTTACATGTTTAAAAAAAAAAGCTTATTAAAATTGAGCTTTTTATTTGTTTTTTTTTGTTGTTGTTGTTCTTCTTCTCACATAATCATGTTAAAGTAAGAAAAAAGGGTCAACCTTTTGTGATGAAAAATGAGATATAACAGGAAAAAAAAAAAAAAAAAAAAAAAAACAACCAATCAGACAGTTGTAAAATGGTAACTAAGCTTCACATGAAGCTGCCTTTTGATCAGAATTTGCGACAAATGCGAGAAGAAGGGTAAACTTATGCGTACAACACAAAGGGTACAAACATATATGTAAGCTTGCAAATGGAATATGCTCTCGCGCACATTCAATTTTGCTGCTGGTAAGATGGCTCGTGCGGACGAGAAACAGACTTAATCACATGCATGCTTCCTTCGAAAAAAGACAAGCGCGCATTCCGCGCGTACATGTAAAAATAAAAAAAATTGCACGCAGCATCATGCGTCAAACGTGAAGGATCAAATCAGCCGCGCGAAACTTCTACCCGAACAGGCCTGCACAAATGGGTGATCTCTGCAGAGACAAGAAGAAACCTACACATATACACACAAAACAAAGCCGGCTGCGGAAAAAAAATGGCTAAAAGGGGGGGAAAAGTCTCTCAGCATATGAGCGACTCAATTCCCTCAAGCTTAGCAAAAACAGCCGCGCCATTTTGAATGCATTTTTTTTGCATGCAATCAGCTTCTGTAATGCCGCAAAAGGGGGAAAAATTAAAAATGAAACGTAAAAAATTGAAAAATGAAAACGTAAAAAATTAAAACGTAAAAAATGAAAAAGTAAAAAATTAAAAACTGATAATGTGAAAAAAGACTCCCCAAAAAAAAAAAGCATTTTGGCTAGCTCGCCACAAAACAACAATGAATAATCGAAAAAAAAAAAAAAAAAAAAAAAAATTTCGAAATTCACTCCCTTTTATGAACATTTCCCCCCTCCGGCAATCTCACGCGAAAGCCTTTTTTATGCAACATTTTTCAAAAAGCAAAAAAGACAATAACATGGGCACATTTGCGGTTTGCCCGTTTGGCATATTACTGGTTTGAATTTTTTCCCATTCTGTCATTTTGCCGTTAAGCCATATGTACCCACCTTCGCGTCTCACTCATTTTTCCCTTTATTGGAGTTGCCTGTGGACACATGCATCCGTTTGGCCAAAGCGCTTTTCAAAAAAGTAAAATGCCAAGAATGGGGAAGGTCACCACAAGAGTGGTTACGCTTTTAAGCAACGGTGTGTAAAGTGCACCTCTGTACACAGATTTGCTCATTTGTTAGTGGCCTCACCTGTTTTTGTTGTTTTTTTTTTTCTCCTTTAAATGGGACCCCTCTCAACGTATTAAAAGAAGAGAATATCTTTAAGCGGTATTTTCCAACACCTCTTCCTCATTTTTTAGACGTTTGCGCCAAACGAAAAGGTCAATTTAGGGATGCCATATAACGCATCAGGCGGTATATTTTTTTTTCCTTTTTATGTGTACAAAAATTAGCACTTTCTTAAGTACAGAATAATTTCCTCATCGAAACGAATTAATTTGCTTTTTACTTCACGCAATTGTGTAGGTGCAATTGTGGCGAAAAATAAAAAGCATTATTCCCCACACACCATAATAACGAAGTGGTGTTTTTAAAAAGCAAAAGAAAAGTCCCATTCTGCATAAGAATTTCACGCGAATTGGAAATTCCCCACTTAAGCGAAACAACGTGATTTCGACGTGTCTCATATAAAAGTCCCGTTTGCGCCATACAGGGGAGTAATTCCTGCCAGGCACACATGTGCGGAGAAACTCACCGCGTGTTCCTTTACCAAATGTAACGCTAAAAATGCGCGACAAAGAAAAGAAAAAAAAAATTCTCAAACTGGCTAAAATATGCGTTTTTTTTTTTATACCCGCCGACATTCCCTTAACTGCGACACGCTGAAACAAAACCATTTTGGTGAATTTTCACTCGTGGTATTTAAGCCTCTCTTAAGAGGGACGGTCTAGGATTTTTCCGCATCGTACGTTTAAGCTGGCCCCCATTTTTACGAACGGGGGGGGTAAATGCTCATCCTGTATAATTCGTGACGTGTGCATACGGCTACATACAACCATATGCAACTATACATAATTCACCTCTTTTTTTCCCTTTGTGGATGCGCCTACCTCCGTAGTGGCAACACATACGCGAGGGTATATCTCAACACAACAGAGTGGCAGCTCTAAGCTAAGCCTTACCGGTACTTCAGTCAAGGCTGCGAAATGAGCGGTGGTTTCTTACATTATGGGAAGATGTCCCTCCCAGAGGAAAAAAAAAAAAAAAAAAAAATATAAACATACAAACATACATATACATTCATATTATATGCGCGCCATACGCATTTCCCTTCCCCGTTGCGCGTAACAAAATCGGCAAATCTGAAATTAACAAAATTAACCCCACCTGCGCAGCTTGTTTTTTCTCCTTAATCATTTTTTTATTTTTCCCGCGAAGTTCCGATTTCATTTTTTTTGTCACATTTTTCGCAAAATTAAGATATATTCATCCTCTCAAAGAACACTTTTTTAACATTTTCTTTTTTGTCAAAAATGGGGTGGAAATTTTCTGATTAATCGAAAAGAAGAGTATACATAAATATACGAGAGGCATATAACTTATACGTACTTAAATACACGTACATGCGTTTGCGTTTTATATGTCATCGATTCTGCAAAATTCCCTTCGTTTCGTAGGTTAGCCTTTTTTTTTTTTTTTTTCCATTTTTGTTTAAGCAGCCTCCGTCCGCCCTTCCATGAGCCGAGGAGATGCTTTTCCATTCGTGTTCATTCGGCCCAATAGCGAGTTCCTCAAAAATAGGAGGATTGTGTGGAACGGCGGTGATAATGCTCTTTCATTTCCCGCGTTAGCAAGCACGCAAAGGCGCATGTATATATGCACGCTGGCGAAAACGAACTTCCATCAGCAGTCTGCTTGCTCGAGTACAAACGATGCGTGGGAAATATGACCTCCCAATTTTGAAAAATTAAAAGGGGAGAAAAGCCTCTGCGAAGGTGAGTAAAACGGACGTATATATCTTCGTCTCTGCCTTCTACCCACCCGTACGCGGCTACGTACATACATATATTTACGTGTGCGATAGAGGAACATATCGAAGCATCGCCTCCCCCCCCAAAAAAAAAACAAACCACACGCAGTTATGTAAAAAAAAAAAAAAGCAAAAAAGATGAATACATTTAGCGGTTTTGCCCCTAACAATGTGAGCAGTTCAAATGTGAGCAACCCGTTGAATAACTTCGTGGGATCGCAACCACAAACCGTTTCTTCGAATAATATACAGAATGACAGGGCTGCTGGGTTGGGCAGCACTTTTAATAGCGCACCCAGTGCGGCTAACAATTTTGGTAACCAAACAAACGTATTGACAGGTGAAGGCACATCGACTCAAAGCGGGTTCACAGGGGTGTTAAACAAGGGCGCGATTCCCGGCGAAAACAAGGCAGACAATTTTGCCAGAGTGCACCCCCCCAGTAATGGCACTCCCAATCAGAATGCCAGCAGTGCCAGTAACAACCAAGTCGGCAGCAGTAACAACCAGGTAAGCAACAGCAACTGTAACAGCGGGAAGGCTGATGAGTTGAAGAAAAACTCCGAAAAGGACAATTCGCAAATTGAGCGCCAAAATGGAAACTTTAGCTTTGAAAATAAATTCAATTTTAACAGCTCCCTAAAGATTAGGAAGTCCCTGACGGAGCAGCTTTGTGGTAAAATAATGAGAGAGAAGTGGAATGCGTGTTTGCCAAGTGTTGCATATGTCTCGGTGGGGAAGGCCTCTCCCTCCTGCTTCAACGTGTGATTATCTCCCATGATGAGTTGCACACAGGGAGGCATATTTTGCCCACTCTTTGTATGCTTCTCCTCACTTTGTATGTTTTTCCCCCCTGTGTGTATATCCACACCTACCTACCTGCATCCCCCTTAGAGGAAATCTCGATGAAGCTTGGCACAATATTCATGTGCAAGTCGTACCTCGAAACGTACGTGTTTGAGAGGAACCCGTACATGATGAACTTCATTTACCTGAAGGATGAAATGAGCGAGTCGAAGAACAGAGTGATGAACTCGCTGCTGCTCAGCTCCTTCTGCAATTTGATATGGAACACGCATATATACAAACATGAGTATTTAATTTCGAAGGAAATATTAAGTAAGTACGCCAAGGCGGTGGAAAAAAATCCAGATAAAAATAACTTTTGCATTGTGCCAATTTACAACTTGGAGAAGGTGAAAATGGCGTTAAGTGATCAGGAAAAAAATATAAAAATTCTTAAAAAAAGAAAATTACATATTAAGAAGAATAATGAAAATCTTCTATTCATTTTGTATATCATAAAAAATAATTTTCTCGAAATAAAAACCAAAGCACAGCGCATCATTCAGAGACTGCTATTCCGATTGGACATACTGGACAAACTTTTTATGTTAAAAAATAACGCCGTTTTTTTTTCCAATAAATACGAATTTAATAAATTCAAGTTGATGGAAATTTTGGATTTTTTTAACTCCTTCAATATAGACAGTCAGCTGCAAAAAATTAACAAAAATATAAAAAACCTTGTGCAGGAGAAAAAGAACCTCCAGAAGTTCCTGCACGCGGATAACGAGTTTACCAACTCGTTGAGGAACACCGTTGTGAAGAATGAGCAGGTGAGCTTCACGCGGCGCGGGGGTGGAGCGGCCCGGTTGAAAAAAAAGGATAACGCCAATAAAGACTGCGTCTCAATTATGCCGTGTGGGAGTGTCCCCAAGTTACCATGCATTCACCTCATTTCGCCCGTTTTTATTCCCCCCTCTGTAGGATATAACCGACCTGAAGGGAACAACCTCGGAGATTTGCATCAACCTGGAGGAGAACAAAGAGTACATGTACCACCTGAACGCATTTGAGAGGGAAGAAAATTACGAAATGTTATAATGACATTTTTTTTAAAGAAAGGAATTCCCCCCTGATGTGTTAAATTTGTTTTTTTGCTGTCATTTTTGCTGTCATTTTTGCTGTCATTTTTGCTGTCATTTTTGCTGTCATTTTTTGCTGTCATTTTTGCTGTCATTTTTTGCTGTCATTTTTGCTGTCATTTTTTGCTGTCATTTTTTGTGTATTTTTTTTTTTTTTTTTTCCCCACTGAGCCTTCACACACACTTGTTTGATAACCATCTCTACGGTGTACTTTTTTACAACTTTGCAAAAGTGTTTATAAAATACTTATGCATGTGCGTGTACACGCCGTTTGCCTTTTTTTTTAAATTTGTTTTCTGCCTCCCCCTTTGACATAAAAACGTGATTTGTTTAACCTCCAAAATGGGTAAAATTATTCGCCTTAATGTGCAAGCTGCGTCAGCAGTAGGGTGACAGGGAGAAAAATCCCGCCGTAAGTACTTTTTTTATTGCAGCCCCAGTCGGATTGGGCCGCATACCATCTGTTTTATTTTATTTTTTTTTCTGTCAACAATTTGAAGAAGCAAAAAATATAATACGCAATTGCGCAGGGGCAGATGTTTCACTGGAAAAAAAAAAAAATTGCCAAATGATGGTAACGTAACGGTGAACAGTTTGGCCGCTTCTAAAGGACAAACAGATGAGCTAGCAGGGGATATACTCGCTCCTTCGCCAGATAAATCCACATTTTAGAAAAGGAGGAACTATACCCCCCAATGTTGCTTCTTTTTTTTTTAGCCCCCCGAATGGTGCACATTTCGTTTCCTTCCCCTTTTGTCGCCAAGAAGGGGTGGAAGTGTACCCACTCGAAGTCGACGGGCTCGACCGCGCTGTAGTTGCGCATTCGATTTGTGGAAAATCCTATTGTGGGAACACTAGGAGCTAACCCACCTGGCAAAAGCGCGCCAAGATGTTTCCTGCTCAGTTCCTACGTAGGACAGCTACACGTAATGCGCAATAAACAAATCAGGGGGAAATAAACCGCTTGACTCATTTTGCCTTCCCCACGGAAGAAAGGAACATGAGTGGGCAATGTCACACACTAGGTGGTCACTATGCATGGTTAGTTTATTCATATCCCTCCGCATGTGTTGCCGTTCTGCTTGTTAGGATTTGCCAAAAAGAAATTCTTCGCCTCGACAAGGGAGCAAAATCTGGGAAACACAGCTCAATGCAGCGGAAATGAAGCCACAACCGATGTGTACGATAATTACGAAGCGCTAAAAAATGTGAAGGAGAAAAGCAGCCTTCAGAGCGCACTAAAAAGATTTCGCGAAATTGTTCAAAGGGAAACGAAGAGGAAAGGGTATCATTTTTACGCTGGATGGCCCCCGAGAAACAGGATAAGAATTACCCAAGATGAGAAGGTAAGGTGATGTGGGCGTTCAACGGAAAGGAAAAGGTGCCGAGCGAAAGGGTGTGAAAATGGAGAGGCATACGAGCGGTGGAGTGAACGCGAGTGACATGTATACGCATGTTGCCCTACACTGATACGAATGTCCCTCCATCCCATGTGTCTTTTTTGTTTTCCCAGTCGTGCATTAGATGAGATGGAGATGCAGCTTCACCCAAGTGGGGAACCATTAGGGGGAGCCGTCTCTCCCTACCCCTTCCAATTCACCACGTTGACACTCCATTTTTTCTCCCCAACGGGGCACACCCTCTTCCATAGCTGGGCCTGTATGGACGTACCCTGTTTGTCCTCAACCGAGTAAAAGGAGTGAAGGAAGTGGAGCCGAATCTATGCATATGTTGCAAAAACAAGAATATCCTTTTTTTGAACAAACCCGAATTTGAGTCTTTGTTAAAAAATATGGAGGCCATAAAGCATCAACTGCAGGAGTTCGCAAAAAAGCTCTGACGCGAAGGAAGTCGTGGCGACGGCGCTCTTTTCTTCTCAGTGGCGTATGTCTACGTTTGGCATAGTTGCGAAGGACGCGCGTCATTGGGTCCCCCCTATTTTCCTGCACATCGCCCTATAAGCGGAGGGCACGTTATTAGGGTCATCCCCGAGCGACATGTGCAGATATGCCTTTGTGCACGTTCGTTGATTGGCGGCGATAGGCAGCGACTGACGGCTTCTTAGCTGCGGCCATTTCGCAAACCGGGCGGTGAAAGCTCCTCCTCGTTTGGGCTGCCCACATGGGTACACAGATAGGTGTACGCGGAGCTACCCACGGGTGGTCCTTTTTTTTTTTTTTTGTTTCATTTGAGTGTTAACAACGTGGCGTGCCCCCTCGCCCGTTTTTCCACGCTGCTTTATTTTTGTGCCAATCAGTTTTCATCCCCCAGCGTATTCCGCCGAGGGGAGGCAAAACGGTACGTAAATGACTAGCAAAGAGGAAAAAAAAAAAAAAAAAAAAATACATATATGTATGTATGCATGTATACATAATGGTAAGAGGAACAAGTAGGGAGGCACGAAAATTACGCAAATGAGCAAAAACGAAACAACGCAGGAGCTGCAACTTGTCAGTTTTTCCCCTTTTTCGCCAAACGTGAGCAGTTTTCAGTTGGCAATTTTCAGTTGGCAGTTTTCAGTTGGCAGTTTTCAGTTTTCGGCTTCCATTTGGCCGTTGGCGGCGAATTTCTCTCACATCCGTTTTGCCCCCCTGCGAAACTTTTCCTTCCCCAATCCTGTCGTAAGGCAAAACAATTTTTAAACATATCGTCTGGCGCAAAAAAAGAAAAGGATAAAAAAAAAAAATGTATAGAGAAGGGCAAACAATGAATTAACGCAAAATGGGGAATACACCATACGGGCATTTCAACTCGGCGAAAAATGTCACTCGTGAAAGCGCATAAATGTGAGCATTCGCGTTGGCACCATTTTGTAGTGTCTAGCAGCGGCATTTAAAAAGTGAAAAAAAAGGCAAACGTGGGGGGTGAATTTAGGCGAAGTGAAGCAAAAGAGAAGTGGAGGAAGGCCGAGCCGAACGCAAAGCGAAGGGGAGGCCAGCGCGAAATGCCTGCTTGCTTGAGCCGCTCCTCGCCATGCGTACACTCCTTTGTTCTACCCACGCAATGAACGTACCATTCGGGGAAAGGAAAAATTTATTCACACGCACAAAATGAAGGACACCATGTTGAACAACCCCCTGGATGTATACAAAAAGGAGGCAACCAATGGGGAGGATGTGAAGGTGGCAAAGAAAGGCCACTCAAAGGAGGAGAGAAAAAAGGACGAAGAGAAGTTCCTCCATGCCGATTCGCTAAGTGACATTTCAATCTCGACTGTAAGCAACAGCACAGGCATCGACTCAGATTTGTATATTAATGTTGTCCGGAAAATTAAAAAAGAAAAAAGGCAAAGGAGACGAGAAAGGGAAAGGGAGCGGAAGAGGACTCGGAAGAGGAAACGGGGAAGCAGAACGAGGAGCAGAACGGGGAGCGCCGGTAGAAGTGGAAAGGAGGACCAACGGGAGCAACAGCAGGTCCTGGTGGACCAAAAGGACGAGCACCAAACAGGCACTCAGAAGGAACAGAAGGGAAGCCAAAAGGAGGAGCAACATGTAGGAGAATGGAAAGAGCGCGAGAGTGGTAGCAAGGAGGATATCGAAAAAAGGGACAAACGGGAAGACAGAAGAGATTCCAAGAGGGAGCGCGAAGGGGAGGGCGAAAGGGACCACAAAAGGGACGGAAGGAGGGACCAAAAAAAGGATCCCAAAAAGGAGCACAAAAAGGAGCACAAAAGTGAGCACAAAAGTGAGCTCAAAAAGGAACACAAAAAGGACCTCAAAAAGGAGCACAAAAAGGACGACCAAGCAGAGTACAGGAAGAAGAGGAAGAAGAAAGAGTCCACACACGAAAACAGGTCCACTGAAGACAAAAGGACGAAGAGGAAAAGGGTTTCCAAGGAAAGCTACGATAGCGACAGAAGGCACAGGAAGCAGACGGACGCAGACAGGAAAAAAAAACACAAAAGGTCCAGATCGAGGACCAAAAGGTGAGTGCCCCATGTGTCAACAATGAAGTTTTGTTGAATAAAAAAAATGGGCGCCTGTCTGTTGTGCAAGGAGTCTCTCGATGGTGAAGCCCACATGACATGGTATACCGCGAGGGGAGGTGCAGTGCGTTGTAGTGAGGCACAGCGCGGTTTACCGTGATGAACCGTAGTGTGCCATGTGTTCATTTCCCCCCTTTGCGCTTCACCCCCCCGTAGCTCTTACGACGAACCCATTCCCAAGGACCCCTTCAACCCCCTGCTCCTGGCGTACGAAAAGAAGAAAAAGCAAAGGCACAAGTAACACCCAAAAAAAAAAAAAAAAAATATTAAAAATGTTGAAAATAGAGCAAGTTAGTTTTGCACGAATGGGTGCGCACAAGTTGTAAGAACCCACAGCGCATACATTTTTTTTTTTTTTTTCTTTTTTTTTCTGTTCCCCCCTTGAGGCAGGAAAGTGAGCGATGAAGGATCAATCCCGAGCGATAGGTGGAGGCACGACAGGTAAAGCAAGCTAAAGGAAGCCCCCGTGATGAGTCTACCTTCCGATCAGCAGAAATGGCGCCGCAAAGCGTTTCCCACGTCTGCCTCTTCTGTGCTTAATACTTCAAATTTTTTTAACCCGTAGATATGAAAGCACTTCTGGTGAGGAAGCCGGTCCCCTTAGAGAAGAAAGACCAAATAAGCCGCACCCCAAAGTGGACTTGCAACATGTTAGGAAAAATTTGTGGAAGTCCAAAGCGGGGGTAAGGGAAGAAAGCGCGTAAACGAAAAAGTGGGCACAGGAAATGCGCAAAATGGAAGAAAAAAAAAAAATAAAGAAGCAACATTCGCAATTCAGTTGACTTATTTATTATTTATTTTTTTTCTTTCTTTTTTGCGCAAAAATGATGGGCACACGTGCGCATATCCCCCCTTGCATGTGATCCCACAATGCCACATGTGTATCTCCACGCATGTCTATGCGCGTCGTGCTCGTTTTGCTCTCCATTGAGGTTTTTTTTTTTTTTTTTTCTCCCCGTAGGGTGTCTGCATTCCTCAAATAAGCGAAGATGCATGATGAGAAGAGATAGAGAAGGAAAAAAAAAAAAAAAAAAAAAAAGACAAGTTTCACAAGAGAAGAAATATCTGCCTGGTTATTCCCCCTAACGAAGCGTGTACAAATATTTTTTTAAGTGGTCACGTTTCAGCTGCTACTCCTTAGCGGTCACGCTTCAGCTGCTACTGCATAGCGGTCATGCTTAAGCTGCTACTTCATAGCGGTCACTTTTCAGTTTACTTTTTCGTTTTCCCTTTTGCATTTTTTTTTCCCTTTTTTGATTAACACACCTTGTGCGTTGCCTTCGCATAACGTTTTGTTTTTTTTAAACGTTATCGCAGCGGGTAGAAAGCTTTGTCTGTGCACAGACGCATGCGCTGCCATGTAGCTCTGTGTGAATGGGCGTGCATACTTATATGTGCACATGCGGCCGTTTCGTGGCTACCATTTTCCCACTAGAAAGCAACCCCCGCATGGCGCACTCCATTCGACTCGCTATAACCCCCCGCATGCATGCGTTAAATATTTCAAAGTGGAAAAGATCCCCCTGGATGTCTTTCTGTGCTCTTCTGTTTCTCCCACCAACGTCGTGAAATGAAAAACGGGAAGTAGGGCGAACTGGCGAGATAGCAGCGGCGAAGACGGTCATCAGCGCGATTAGCAGTGCGATTAGCAGCGCGATTACCAGTGCGGTTACCGGATCGATTTGCCCGTGAAGCGGCGCTCACCACAGAGTGGCTCGGCGGACACAGCGCTACCCTACAAGGTACTCCCCCACGTGGCGCCATCCCTCGCGACAGTGCTCAGCTTCACACAGCGCAACCGAATCAAACGTGCAAAGTAAGCAGCAGCCCAATTGGAAAGACGTTAAATGGATAAGCTATACGGAAACTATGACAAAGTATTTGAAAAATATAAAAACGACAATTTGTGCAAAAGGAAAAATGAAAAGGAGGAGGTAGACCAGGGCAGCAAAAAGGAGGCAAAGGAAAAAAAGGGGCCAGACAAGCTGACCGAGAAGAAGGCACCCGAGAAGGCGCCAGAGAAGGCAGCTCCCCAAAGGAAGGCGAAAAAGGGAAACAACCCCCCCTGCAGCGAAGCCCCACCGGGCCTGTTAACTCACCAGGAAAATGCGAAACCAGGTTTCCTGCCCGATTGTGCCCCCAAGGGTAAAAAGAACAACGAGCGGAGCGGCAACAAAAGAGGCAACAGTGTGAGTACGAGCCAAGTTAGCAACAACATGAGCTGTAGCATAAGCCCGAATTTAAACCCAAACCGTCACAGCGTCCCAAGCAACCACACGAGCAGCGGAAATCACCCGAGGGAGCGCTCCGTAAATGAATACAAAATCAGGAGAAAAGTGAGCATAGAAATAAACCAGAAAATTTACAGCGACTCGGAAAAGACCCATTTCGATGACAAATCCTTTTTGAAAAATCAATTTGGAATTTGCGAAAGTAATAACAATCAAAATGTGAGAAAAAAAAAAGTGAAAAATGATGACCAGAAGGCGAAAAAAATGTTAAACAAAAAAAACAAAACGAAGTTTTTTGTAAATTTGCTATTTGTCCTCTACTATATATTCTTCCTTTTCCATTACATCATCGAAATTCAAGTAAATCAATTATACAACATCGTTATTAACACATTTACCATCATAATCATCACCGTGCTGTTAAGTTATATTCACTTCCTGCGCACACGCAATAAAACTTTAAAAAAAATAATTTTCTACATAACTACGTACATAAATTTGCTGTATTGTTTGCACATTTATAACACCTTCACTTATTGGTTAAATATTTATCTCAACTTTACGATCAGTAAGAGGATTTATTTAAAATACAAAACGTTATTTAAGAATGTCTCCTTTGTATTTTCCTACTTCAGTTTTGATGAAGTTTTTTTTTTTCTTTTAATTTTTTACGGCCTCTTTTTCGTCACCACTTCCCTGTTAACCTTTACTCTGTTTTATTACATATACAACTTTATAAATTATTCCTTTTGAATTTCCTTCACCGGTGCTCGTGGCCACGGGGAAAAAAGGCAGTCACGAATGGCGAAATGGCGCAAAAAAGGAACACATATGAGTGTAGGGACAACGGGGGAAATGGGGTGGAAAAGTCCCCCCGAAAAAATACGATGGCATGTGCAAACGGGGAAAATGAACTCTCGAGTTACTCCCATGTGCACGCATCAACATGAAAAAAAAAAAAAGCACATAAATGAATGCATAACACATGGATGCATAAGTACCTACGTACATCCGTAAGCAGCCACTTAAACCACAGCGCGCTGCGCTAAACGGAACGATAGTCATCCTCGTTCGTCGCCTCGAAATCCTTCGCCGTGTCTTCCCCCGTCTTGTCGTCGAAAATCTTCTCCTTGGACTTGCCCTTGTGCCTACTTTTTCGGCTCGATTTTTTCTTCTTTCTCTTTTTCTGCTTTTCGTAATACTCGATGTAGCCGGTCTTCAGGTTCTTCAGCTTGGGGATGCTGCACGGGTACTGTTCGGGGAGGCACGCGGGGGTAGCACATTAAGGGGGGGCAAGAGAGTACCACAATAAGGGGGAACAACGTATCGCATCGATGGGCACACCGGCGGCACACCTCGCACATGTGCCTCTCACATGTGGCTCGCGCAAGCGCCTCTCGCCCCTTGCCTACCTTCGAACTCAACACATTCTGCGTGAAGAAGATATTTTTCACGATATATTCCAGTGTGCTTTCTACAAGGGGGGGGAAGATTCACCATGTTGTAAAAAGGCTACCACGCACAGTAGTTAGAGGCTGTAAAGGTGGGCCAGAATGATGGGGCCACCCACCCGCTCACTCGCGCGCTGTTCCTTCCTTGGCGACTCTCCAAAACTCACCACTGTCCACGTTGTAGTAACTTAAGATGATGTCGTCGATCCTTTTCAGGGTGTTTTTCTTCTTCTCGATTTTTTGGATTAGCTTTTTGGCCTCCTCGCTCTGCGGGTTGGGCGAAATGGGAGGCAAAATGGGAGGCAAAATGGGAGGCAAAACGGAGGGCGAAACAGACGCTCGTGACGGCGCTGCAACGAATGAGGAGTTACGTTAAAGTCCTGGTATGCCATGAGCATCATGACGTCATCGATCTCGCTAATAAGGGATGGCTATGCGGGGGGTCGCGGGGAAAATGTTAGCTTACATGCAATGCAACGAAGGTATGCAAAAGTGCGCACATGCGAGGGAGCAACTATGGAAACGAGCAGACTAACGAAGGCATGCATGTGTAAGCTCCACTCGGGTAGCGCTATCCACACGTGGCTTGCCAAACCTTTTCATTCACGTATGGGGCCAGCTCCTGCTGCGAATATAATATCGCCTCATTGATGTTATTCTGAAAGGGGAAAAAAAAAAAAAAAAAAAAAAAAAAAATACATATATATATATATATATACATATCATGTGCACATACAAATGGAACTACTGCTATGTTGCGCACATCTGAGGGGAATAATCTGAACACGCGTGGTCACTGTTTTGTTACTGCCCCCTTTACTCACGTTCAAAATTAATTTTAATAACTGCTGCTTCTTGAGGAAGAATACGAGGTCCTTATGCTTCTTCAAAATCTGTAAATGGAAATGCGTGAAAGGAGGGAGCAGCATGAACAGGTGCTCGCAACGGGTAACTGCACACAAAAAAAGGGGAAAGCCCAATGGGGTATAAAATGAGAAAAAAAAAAAAAAAATGATGACTCACCCCCTTGTCTAAATTATTGATATGTTCTATGGCCTCCTCAATTTTGTTATTCATAATTTCACTTTGAATTAGGTAACGGATTTTTACTGTGTCTATTGGCATGTCAGCTGTGGGGGGGGTTGAGAAAAAAAAAAAATACCCACATTTGTTGTGCCGCTCATCATATTTAACTGCCTTCCAATTACATAGTGACACATCTCTGCGTTGTCAAAGTTGTGCCAGTCAACTCGGTTGAGAAGGCAACAACATGTGGCTCATATTTCGCGACAATTTCAAATTATGAGATTGTGTGAAAAAAAAAAAAAAAAAAAATCAGTTCAAGGATGACATCAAGTATCATCATTCTACATAGTAGTACGACTTTGATTTATATTTCTGCGCATAGAATCATCATTTTTTTTTTTTTTTTTTCATTTCATTTTCCCCCGTTTTGTAGGCAATCTTCACATGCGTCCACTTTTACGGCAGCTCACATGACGCTCATCTACGTACGCTTTACCCGGGCCTCCTTCTGAAACTCACTCGCAACGTCATACATCCTGTGTACGCAAAAGAAATTCATAAGGACTTCGTTCAAATCATTTTCGTGTATTTTTGTATGTTCGAATTCTTTCAGCCAGTTTTTCCTTCGTAAATTCGAAAAGGATAGGAAAAGAAAAAAAAAAGAAAGTTGCAAATAATTTGGCTCCACAAACGTGTGTGCAGCGCAACTTCGGCGAACGAACAACCGTTATGGCAAGCAGATTGGCCACACTTGCACAAGCGGCATAATAGCATGTGCCGACAAACAATTCACAAAGGCCTTACGCGTTCAGGTATACGTGGCAGTTTTCGTCTACCGGATCTTCAATCATTTCGCGGAGTGGTTAATGCAATTTCGCAGGACAGAAAAAAGTCTTCCCCTCCTTTGTATAAACTCTTATCGTTACGTGCGTGTGCGTATGCGTGAACGCGTGACTACGAAATGGGCTCTTGGCGATAACCCCCCTTTGTTGGAAATCAGACTGATGGGTACATACGCGAAGGGATGTGCTCCCCAAGTGGGCCACACGTTTGTAAGCAGAATGGCAAACTTGGAAGAAAACGCAGAGTGGTAATCGGACAAATTATCTCTATACCTAACAAGCGGTGCAACAAAGGGAAAGGGGCGCAAAACTATCACAGGCGCATGCTCACCTTGTTAGTCATATGGCATTTTCCTCATACGTTGGTCCCAAAGGAACGAACGTGATTAGCCCCTTTGTGTACATATTCGAATTTTGGCTTATTGGCAAAATGGATGCACACAAAATGGGGCGCCGCATAAATGCGTAAAAGGAGTGTAAATATGCGGGGTATGCGTTCATATAAATTTGTAGCTTCCGCTCGAGGGCGCAGGGGGGAAAAAAAAAGGAAACAATGCTCATTCATTTTCGCGTTCGCAATGGAGCACTTGCCTTATACATCGTAAAAGCTTCACCCATATGTTAGCACAGCGTGGAGCGTAGAAGGGCAAGGGGAACGAATGCGAAAAAAAAAAAAAAAAAAAAAAAAAAATCCAACGGGGAATTACCTTATGGCATCACGGCAAACTTTTCAGAAAAACGCTGCTAAACGGCGCGAAAAATGATACAAAACGTGACGAAGTGAAATTTCCTTTCAAACGAGCAGCACTGCGATGGGGTTGAGCCACTTGTGAGCGCGCCAGCTGTTAGCAAAGGTCCACAAAAGAAGAAATTTTCGAAAGGAGCGCCCCTCATGTGTAGCTCCATTTTTTGCGAACAAGTTTATATATATGTGTATGTATAAACCTGCTTGATTAGTATGCCTGCAAGTTGCGCTGGGGCAGTTTCCCCTCTTCCTTCCGATTAGCCTGACCGCCAAACACTATTTTTTTGTGTGTAAAAAAGGCGTCACTTTTTTAAAAATGTGGCACAGAGGTATGCTCCACAAGTGGGACGAATTCACCTTTGCAATTGCAGATGGCACATCCACTTGAAATTTTTGCGAAGCGTAATAATAGCCCATGTGGCTACCACTTTGCTGCTAATTGGTTATTTTATTTATTATTTTTTTTTTTTCCCCCCAATGTGCAGGAGTCCTGACCTTGCTTTGCAATTCGTGTCGGTATGTTATTCACAGGTGGCACGTTCCGTTACTGGGTATGCGAGGAGATACTTCTTTCATGAGAGTAGCCATGCGGAGTGGACGCAGTGCCAGTTAGCGAGAAGCGGCTTTACACCATGTGCAGACGTTTGGGCAGATGTCCCGATGGCCATTCATTTGTTCATTCTGTCCAGTAGCTTATGCTCCCCCTCTTTTGCGCGCAAAACTTCAGGAGTCGATTGCAATGCCAACCCGAGACACAAACAAGTGTTATCAAACCCGGCACCCAGGTCTAGAGGAATTCCCAAGTATTTAGAGAAGTACATTTTTTACAAGCAGGCGCCGAGGAACCCAAAGTATAAATCGCAGTTTATTAACATGTATACAGCAGGTTAGCAGCATGGGGAGTAAAGCGACCTAATAAAATGGGTGTGTTTTTAGCTCCTTTGGTTTTTTTTTCAATTCATTTGAGAGCGTCACCATGAGGTTTGTATCACCCATCCGTGGTGAGGACATAGCTTCGGAAAGATCACTTTGTGGAGAATGGCTCACCCCCCCTTCCTGCCTTCCTTTTTTACATGAATGTATTTAATTTTTTTCTTCTTACTAACCCGCATACACCCCATAGGTCGGAAGTACAGACAGCAGATTAAGAAAACCGGTTAGGTGGAGGATCGTGGACAGGAAAGGTTTCACTTCCCCCAGACCGCTTAGCATTTTGCCAAATTTTTTCTCTTATTTTTTCCTTCATTTTATATTAATTTACAAACGTGTTATCAAATTTTTGGTTAGTTCAAACAATTAAATAAAAAAAAAAAAAAAAAAAAAAAAAAAAAATCATTTTTTTTGGTTAAACATGATTATTATCACATGGAAAAATAATGAAAAAAAAAAAAGGAGGGGTGCACAACAGGGGTGTGTGTGCTTTTGCTTCGTTCTTTTCGTTGACAGAAAAAGGCGATTAAAAATATTGGCAAATTTTACAGAGGAAAAAGCTAAATATGCTGTGATCAAGGTGTAGGGGGAGCGCGAGAACAGACTCACCCGCTTCATATACAGATAGCACCTTCCCACAGTGGACATCACTAAAGTACGGGGAAGGGGAACATCAGATGGGCTTCAAGATGGCACGCCGGAAAGGAGTCTTCCGTCTGTACACCCTGCTTAGCTTTATACACGTACAGAGGAGACGCACCATCACGTAAGAAGGCGAATGCTTCCAAATGGTATTTAAAAATAAGTTAAGATGAAACAAAGGAGGCGACGGTTCACTTCAAACGCGTCTGCGGGTTGGTGTGCCACTACGGACGGTACACTCCCCCCCCGTGGAGTTCTCTCCTCCATCTCCTCTTCACAAACATGGCTCTTCTACTAACTGGAGAGACCTACAAATTATTTCTTTTTCTTTTATTTTGGTTATTTTTCTTTTCATTTTCGTTAATTTCTTCATCATCGTCATCATCATCGTTATCGATATCCTCGTCGTCATTATTATCATCGTTGGAGTTGTCAATTATTTCATCATCGTCATCATCGTCGTCGTCATCACCATCATCATTTCCTCCATTGAAATTTCCATTGTTATAAAAATTAAAGAAATTGTTGTTCGTATTTCCGTCATCTGGGTTTGCTTGTGGTTGTGCCTCTGGTTCTAGCGCAGGTGCGGGCTCATCCATGTAATCGGGTTCGGGTTGGGGCATTGGAAATGGGATTGGATGGCACAGGCATGAGTCGTTGCCCTCTTTCTTTACATACGAAATGAAGTTAAAAAAGGCAAAAAAAATGACGCACTTTTTGAGACCCATTTTGTGAACTTCGTACATAAGCAGTGTATAAAAGAAAAACGGTTGGCCACAAAGGCAAGGATGTGTAGAAGAGAAGCCGATTTTCGGCGGTGAAAATGGGCACGACTTGGTCAGGTTGGGTGGCAAACCCTTTTAAATGGGACACGGCTCAGGATGTGCTAACGTATATATAAGAACGTGTATGTACGAGCATATACGTATCAGCATATATGCATCCGCACATATGTAGGTGCACCTCTACACGTGTACTCGTACGCGCACCTTTGCGAAAAATCCGCAGTGAGCAATTTATAACGGGGGAGAGGGTCTACACATATATTCACGTTCACAAACACAAGCGCTCCCTTTCTGCAAAACCTTTCGAAGCATCAATTTGGAAGGTAATATAACTCAGAGGGGCGGGGAACAATTCGTAAAAAAAAAAAAAATAATTTCCCTTTCGATGACGAATTAACCGATGGAGGGTTATTACATTATGTTTTCCACGAAAACGAAATTTGGGCGGTTAACTTTTGCGGGGGAATCAAAGTTGCGCCTCTTTGGAGTAGTGTTGCTATTTTGCCCACTTGGAGCGGCAATAAATCGACACGCGGGTGGTACGTGAGTGGTACGTAACTGGTTCGGCAAATTGTCGCTCTGTCGTTTGGCGATTTATCAATCTGTCGCTCACCGCTGCATCGATCTGCCGCTCGCCGCCTTATCGATCTGCAGTTTGCGAATTTTCTTTTTCGCGCGTCATTTGAGTGGTCCAAAATTAACTCGCAAAACGCTGACAGTTTTTTTTTTCAACTGTTTCGCGAATCCATTCCTTTTCGCAAAAAATAAAAAACGGGAACTCACAATCGTGGCAAAATGCGCAGTTGCAAATCGTGAAAAAGTGAAAATTATTTCTTACGCAAAGATGTAATGTAATAAGTATATATGTAAGTTTTTTTTATTTTGTAAATTTACCAAACAATGAAGAAATTTTAATGGTGCATGATTTTTCCGCGCAAAAAAAATATGACGAATTGGGGTATACTATTTTTTTTTTTTTTTTTTTTTTTTTGCAGCGTTTTTTTTAAAAAAAATTACGAAAAAAATGGACGCGCATAATATTGCATATATTGCTATCCTCTAGTGCATGCGCCTTCGTTGCTGCTATACATTTTCGCAAAAATACTCGAGAAGTAGTGGCGTTTCTAAGTAGTACATATGTATATTGTTTCGCCAAGGCGTAGGGCGGCGGGCAAAGTATTTTTTGTCATATGTTAAACATATGAGATGATGATATGGGCATATTTTGCCAAAGGCGCATGCTTACGAGGGCGAAAATCGCAGGAGCGACGCAGGAAGAGGCAGATGAAGCAGATGAACAGGTGGGACGACGGACGGGGGCATACCTACGATCGACGCATATGGCACCTTTAATTTTCGTGACAACACAACGGCACTCGTCTTCCCGTTGCAGCGAACCACATAAAATTATTCCATTCGGCAATTTTGAAGAAAAAAAAACCACAAAAGAGTAGCGGTACTATAAAAAAAAAAAAAAAAAGGAATGGCAATTGAGCGGCATCCATTTGGAATGTACCTCCACGGGCCTTCCCCAAAATTGCGCAATCGTCCTCCAAACAAATGATGGCGCGTAAAAAAAAGTTTTAATCACGTCTTTGTTTAGTTTGTCCCTTTGCGCCACCCTACAATGAGGATATGCTTTGCCCCTTTGAGCTACATTTCGTTTTAATCGCCCCCCTTCACGAGCGTGAGTGTCATTTGTCAAAATTTGCTCTCGTGATATGCCGCAAAAAGCGCAAATAGCGCAAATAGCGCGAACGCGGAGGTATTCCGTATGCCGTTCGCCCCCCCGTCGACAGATCGACGTTATTTATTGGTGAAGAAAAAGGCCACTCTAGGAAGGCCCAACTTTACCTATATGGTGAAAGCGCCAAAATAAAAAAAAAGTAAAAAAAAAATTTTACAAGAGGATTGAAGCGAACTGCATATTATTTTCGCCTCTGCTGAGGCAATTCCCTTGCGATAAAAAAAAAAAAAAAAAAAGGAGTAATCACCAAAGGTGGGTAAAAAATGAACACAACTTCGAAAGAGGTGCCACCTCCTGTATGCCACCGCCTCAAAGTATTCATTCGATAAGTATGGGGGATCTTTTTCGGGACCCCCTTTTTCATGCTGGCCCCCGCGCGAGATAAACAAATTAAATGAAAAATGAACACCATTGTGGATTCGTGCAAATGAAAAAATTGTGGCGTGCTCATTTGCCGTAAGCGCGTCTACATATAACCGCGGTTGACAAAACAGGTACTGATAGGGGGCCCTAATAAAGGTTCTATGCAAACCGCAGTGATGCGCAAATTAGGAGGTAGCTGAGGATCATTTTTTCTCTTTTTCACGCTTCACCATGTGTATACGTATAGCACACATGATGCTCTATGTTTACAAAAAAAAAGGAAAAAGAACAAAACTGCCCTATTTGAAGGCAGCTCCTGTATTGTTTTACGCTGCCATTTTTAATGCGCCAGATGGGGCAACCAATGGGATGCTTCCCTCAGGTGATGGGGTATCCCCCCCCTGCGGTTCTGCCCATTGGACAATTCGCCTAAGTGTCGCGTACGTTTGTTCAAACCGGACACGCTACCGCTTCCGCTGCTTCTACAGGTAGTCGCCTTTCTGCGTAACAGCAGCACACGCATAGCACGGTTCGTTTTCCCCTTCCACAAAAACGGGGCGCAAAAAATGTAAGCTGCACGTGTGCCATGTGCTCATGTACGTATCATACCCGCGGTGCTATTCGCCTGGACGCTTCTCCACAGCGTTGCGGTCTCTTTTCCATTTCGCGTCGTACGTTAAGGAGAAGTGGATGTTTGATGCCTCCGATTGAGCATCGATCTTTAGACGGCAAAAGGTACTTGTTCGATGTTTGCTCGCCTTGCTGCATATGCCAACATGTTGCTCCTTTGGCGAAACAATTTTTCGCTTAAAATTTGTGGATCTTTCCCATTTTGCAAGGAAGGTACGAACTTCGGGGAGCAGAGGAAAACTCGCCAAGCTGCTTGGCATAACAACGTGGAGGTGCTTATCTACCAAAAGGGTCATTATGCCAATTCGTAAGCTGGATGTCACCTCAACTTGAGTGTTTATTTTCCCCCCCCCCCAGTTGGGTCTCCATCGAGCACGTTGAAATGTACGCCTCTACGTTGGTATAATTTCCCCATTTTGGTAGTACCCCCTCCCCTGCGTGCATTTTCTTCTATACATTTTTATTCACCATTTTTAAAGGCTCACTGAGATCGCAGAGATTCTTTTCCGTGCGGTTAAACCAATTTGGCATCCACAACGCGTGTGTTGCACGACTGGCGTAAAGTGTTTGCCTTTCCCCAGCGTGGGTTCCAACGTGGTTCGATCGCTCGATCGCTTTTTTCTTTTTTTTTTTTTTTTCTACTCATACGCGTGTTCCACGTGAACAACAGCACGTTTACGCGGTAAGGCAAACATGCATACTGCGTGGATGGATGCATACTACGTGGGTACATGCATACGTACTTTGACATTCACGCCGCCTTCAAAAAGGGGGGGCTCCTTTTGGGAACCCCGCACGCGCGGCAAGCGGCGAGGCGCGTCCCCCGTGCGGCTAGCAAATTTATTTTACAAAAGGGAGAACAAAATGGAGCCAAAAAAATTGCCTTTTTTATTGCCTCTGTTTATGCCTTTTTTTATTGCCTCTGTTTATTGCCTTTTTTATTGCCTTTTTTTTTGCCTCTTTTTTTTGGCAATTTTTTTTTTCCCCTTGCCAGACGAAGAAGGCTTACTCTCTGTAACGCGCGTGTTTAATTTTTCCCTTCCTGCCGCATGTTAATACGGCCATATGTAGTGCCTGCCCATCATCCCATTTGATATGACGAAGCAGTATACGTAAGCGCAAAGAGTACCTTTTATAACCCCCGCGCTTACCTCTACGTAAGTACTATACCGTCATAAGTTTGTGGCGAAGCGCAGCAAGCACCACCACCGGAAGGAAGGAAGGAAGCATCCCAGGAGAGCTAAACAGAAAAGGGAAAAGAACGAAAAATGGATACAGACGTAGTGGTAAACGAGAAATTTGACTTTATAATGCTAAACATTGCCAAAGAATGCGGAGACATTAACAGCTTGATGAACCATTTTTTCTCCTTCCTGTTGCGTAAAACAGACTTCATTACCAACTCGAAGAACGTAGAACAATGTGAGGAGATCGTCTTGAAGACGCTGAGGAAGTACTACAGACGGAAGGAGGAATACCTCATGAAGTTAAAAAAGGAGTACGAAAAAATGGATGAAGAAAAAAAAAAAATCTACCAGAGGGAAAACACTAACGGTAGTAGTGGTAGGAAGGACGAAATGAGCGAGAAAAAAAAAAACGCAAATTTGAAAATGAACCACAATGTGAAGAACGGCACGGCAACATCTTTGGATAACACACAGGAGGAGAAGCGCGTGGTAGAAATTGATGAGGATGGCAAAATGGGAGATGAAGAGCTAGCCATTCACCAACACCTTCCGAACGGGAAGGGGGACTCCAACAAAAAAAACCCCATAAGTTCGCCTCCCGCCAAGGGGAAAGCAAAGAACGAACGGAAGGCAAACCTATCAGAGGAGTCAGACGAAGACACCAATGATGAACCTCCCAAGGGAAACGGCGGGCAAACAGAAAAATACACATGGACGCAAACGATAAATAGCCTCGATATGTACATAAATCTGGAGCAGAAGGTAAAAACAAAGGATATAAAGTTACAAATAACTTACAAAAAATTATATGTGAATGTTAAAAACGAAGTTATTATTGATGGAGAATTTTATAAGCATATAAAACCAGAGGACTCCATTTGGACTTTGGAAGATAACAGGGTTATTCATGTGTGCATTGAAAAGCTAAACGGAATGGAGTGGTGGTCTACGGTTATAAAGGGCGACTCCGAAATTGACGTTAAGAAAATCGTTCCGGAGAATTCCAGGATGGAGGACCTCGATGCGGAGACTCGGTCGGTCGTCGAGAAGATGCTCTACGACCAGAGGCAGAAGGCTATGAATCTGCCCACCTCAGACGAGCAGAAGAAGTTTGAAATTTTTGAGAAGTTCAAAAAAATGCACCCGGAAATGGACTTTTCCAAGGCCAACATCAACTACGGCAGCTCCAACCCGAACAGCATGTTCTTCGGCCGCTAGCCTCCGCAAATGCGCATGCACATATGTGCATGTGTGCACATACGTATGCATATCTGTACATATGCGTAGCATACGTGCTTGCTTTTTTTCGAACCTGCGTGCATACCCTTTTAGTGCCCCCCGCGGGCGCCTACTCCCCAGCCGTCATGCGTATGGGAACATTCCCCCCACACAGTACACTTCTAGGGAGACATGCGGTGTGAAAAAAACTAATGTACTCACCCACCGCCTTAATTTTAACCATTCGTCAACGTGGGAAAACCTCCGTTCGCCTGCGAAGGAAAGTTGCCTTGCCCCCCCTATGCACAGCTAAGTCACAGCTAAGTGAGGGAAGAAAATGGCGACGCGGTAACAACGGCTAAGCAGCCCCATGCGCCGCTGAGTAAAGGTGGGGGGATTCAAACTGGTGCCGCTAGGCCTCCCCCATTAGCGGCGCGCGAAGGTGCGCTAAAATAGGCGCAGCAAAGTAGGCGCCGCAATGTGAAGCAAAGTGGAATAAATCAAAATGAAGAAAAATAAAATAATGTATAATAACGTACAATAAAGTACAATCATGGGATCGCCCCGGCGAGCGCGAAACCGATGGGCAAATTGACAAACCGGTTGCAAAGGCATAGCGGGAGAGCAGCTTCCCCTCCATGTGCCTCTCCAATTCTGCGTCGCATCCGCTTATACGTACAGTGAGGGCGGGTTGGGGGAGGCAGTTTTGCAGGATACACACCCGGGGGTCCTCCGACGTGTGGGTTAGAAGTGGTCACCTGGTTAGGAGTTGATGCGAATGGGGAGACGCGCAATCGCAGGAGTGTCTGTAAATTCTCTCGGCTACACCTCTCAATGCGCCGCTCAACCGTTCAACCGCTCAACCGCTTTACCACTCAACCGCTAAGCCCCCCTGAACTTGCTCAAGCCGGGCTTGTGGGCGTCAAAAAAATAGGCGATCTCCGCCTCCGTGAGGGCCTGCCTCCTCTGCTGGTGCTTCTGTATTAGCTCGGTTAAAACCTCGATGAGAATCTTCTTGAGCTCCCCACTTAGCATTTCTCCCCGTCTGTACTTCTCTCCAATTTCGTGCAACTTTTCATCATCCTCCATGAGGTACCTCAAATATTGGTACGAAATGTCCTTCTCCAAATTGCCCCCCTTTTCCCTGTGTTCCTCGATGGTGGCCCCCCCCCCGCTGAAGGCGTACTTGTTAATTTTATTTTTGATCTGTTCGGGGGTATCCGTTAGGAAAATAACGCTGTTGTTGTGTTCCTTGGCGCTATTGCTGGCGGTACCCTTAGGGGTGCTATTCTGTCCGGCCGCGTCCTTCCCCTTCTCGTCCTTCTTCTTCGTGCTGCTCATCTTGGTGTTCACACCCTGGAGCCCCGGCATAAACACGGAATGCACAACGACGGGCTTGTGTAGAGCCATTTTCACCGCGATGTCCCTGCTGAGCCGGAAGTAGGGGTCCTGGTCAATGCCCTGCGGAACTAAGCAAGGAATATTGGGGGGGAGGAACTGCGGAAAGCACTGAGAAAAGCAAGGGGCAATCTGAAAAGAGGGGTAGGAAATTTTGCCTATATTATCCGAATGGTTAAAGCCAAAGACGTTCATGCTCTGATTTAGGGTTGTCTTCTTATGAATAGATAAAACCGTTGGGTAGAGGTAGCCGGCATATTGGGTATTCTTAAAAATGAAAGTCAGCTCTGGGTTGAGCCCAACTGCGATTATATCCTTCACGTTCTCCTTCGTCAAGGTGTTAATATATTCTAGGGAGTAGTTCTGGTTGAACAGGAACTTCTCATCGTCGGACATTTGAATAACCAAAGGGACGTTAAAAGCGTCTTGCAGATATTTACAGAAATAAAAAGGGATCAAATGGCCTAGATGCATGGATAGGGAAGAAGGCCCCCTACCAGTGTATATATAAAAGCATTTGTGCTGTTCATAAGAATTTAATAAAAAATCCAAATCCCTATGGCTGAAGAATATTTCCCGTCGGATGAAATGGTGAGCTCTTCTGTTGGTCAGCTGCTCTATCCTCTTAATATGACTCTCCGTAATTTTGGAACAGCCGAATTCTTTTATCAACTTGTTGTAGTTAATTCCCTCTTCCGTTATGTTCACATCCCAAGGGGTCACTTCTTTGGACCTTTCGTAATTCACATTTTCAACCCCCGATGGGGGGAGCACTTTATTCTTTTGCAGAATGTCATCTACATGGGCGTACGCAAAATCCTCACTGGTGGGGGCCTCCCCTTTTGCACCACTTTCCTCCCCTGATGTGTAAACCTTAACAATTGGAGCTAGCAAAAAATCCGTAAGACTCTTTTCACTTTTATACATACCACTCAGCTCTTCAAATGAGTACTTGGGGTTCACTGCAAAATGAACTTCCAACGATTCCTTCGTTGTTAAATATTTAAATTCGTTTATCTGGATGTCCTTTATCAAGCCTGTGTTTTGCAGGACTCTATTTCTGTTGCAGTTAATGTTCCACTCTTCCAGAGCTATCAGGTTCACCTCGCTGATGTCCTTCGAGAGCCCAAAGTTATCATATATGCAATCTCCGTAGATCGTTTCTGCAAGGGTCCTCTTCATTTGGTAGTTGTAGAAGGGGACCTCCTCTTGGATTTTGTTCCGAATCAGCTTCTTTATGTCGTCGTACTGGCTGATCGTCGGCTCCATCAAGATGGACCTCACGGTCAGCACGCCATTGTTGTTTTGCTGCGGGGGGGGAGGAGTGGGCGAAGTGGATGAAGTGAGCGGAGTGGATGAAGTGAGCGGAGTGAGCAGGGTGAGCAGGGTGAGCAGGGTGAGCGCCGGTCAGGAGTTACTCGAAAAGGTGGTTACGCAGAATTGGCCACTCAGAATTGGCCCCTTGAAGGACAGCAATCTGCCTCGATCACCCATCTGGATCGAACACCAATCTAGCTTGAACACCGCAGGGGATGCATTTCGAACCGGCCTGCCACCCATGTAGCCACACCAACTCGTTAAAGAAAAGAAATGAAATACACACCGTGCGAGCAGTGCTTTTCTCCTCCTCGCCCTCTCACTCTCTCCCGTTCGAGCTTTGTACCTTTTTTTTCACACTTTCGGTCGTCCTGCTGGTGGGTATCTGCAGGATGACGCACAGGGCCCCCTTTATTATGCTCAGGGCCGAATCCAAATACACCGTTTTTAGCTTATCCATTTGGGGGGTCTTCAGCTTCGTTCCTGCAGTGTCAGTTAGGTGCGGGGCTGCCTTGCGTTAAGCTGTGTTTGGTTTGGTTACTTGTAAGTTTTTTTCTCCTGGGATTAAATGCGGGAAAAAAAAACAGGAAAAAAAAAGGAAGAAAAAGGAAAAAAAAGGAAACTCAATTCGAGCTCACCTTCAAATTTTTTTGTGTGAAAAAAAGTGGCAGAGGAAATGCGCCACTGCTTCCCTTGCGTGCGCTTTTTCGCTGGCTATTTTTGCCTTTTGTTTTGTCCTACGTTAGTTCTTTTTTATTCTTAATGTTTCGCCTTTAATTTTTCGCTTTTCCTTTTTCGTTTTTCCTTTTTCGTTTTTCCTTTTTCGTTTTTCCTTTTTCGTTGTTCCCTTTTCACCCTCGCTTCGCGACAGGAGCCTTCAACTTGGCCTGCGCGCCAGGTGTGGGTGGCACAATTGCCACGTGGATTTTGTCAGCCCAGTTCTGGCGCGCAGCTCGGCATGCTCAGATAAAAAATGCGGCGAGAAGGCAACAGGGCAAGTGGGCAAATGGGCAAATGGGCGAATGGTCGAATGGACAAATGGGGCATGAGCGACCATATGATCATGCGGCAGGAGCACCTGTTCTGCTGAAACGGAGATGCTACTCCTTCCCGTGCCGCATCTTCTCCGATATTGTCCCCCCGCTCAGCTACATTTCATCCGCAAGGAGTGGCAAAACGGTATCCGTTCCTCTTTAACCGAGCGGGGTGTGCCTCTTCCGCATTATGGACATGCGTTCATTCACACATTCATTTGTTTTTTTTTTTTCAAGAGGACAACGTTTGGAGGAAAATACGCCTCGTCGCAAAAAGCATTGCGCGTGTGATTTATTCTCCTCCAGAGGGGAGCAAAATTAAACAGCCACTTGGCACACACAACAGGATGAACAATCTTTAACTTCACTGTCCTGTCGCTTTGACAAAAAAAAAAAAAAAACGAACACACAAATCCATTTCGCAAAACAAAATGGCGCATACGTTTCTGTGCGCGGGTTGAATAAAGTGCAACTTTCACTTTTTCACGATAAAAAAAGGGGGGAATTTTTTTATATATATTTTTTTATTTTATTTTTTTGCGATTTAGAGGGCCTCCAAAAAGGAGTTGTACTCCTCGGCCTTGTTTTCACCCGAGTAATGCTCCAAAAAGTCCTCAAGTGGCAGGTGTTGCGGATTTTCCGTGTAGTACTGAACCTTCTCCGGGTCATCCTCCACCAGTGCAATGATGTTTCTTAAGCTCGAGTCGACCGAGCCCTGCGCAGTAGAAAAAAAAAAATAAAAATACAAATAATAAAAGGAAAGGAAAGGACATATCCACCGCTCACCTAACCAAGTGCACATTGCGGTGGGAACATATCTACGCTTGCACAGCCGGAGGCCGCGCGAAAAGACGCAGTGGTAGAACTCACCCCGCGCATAAAGTTCACAATTTCGGCGGCCTTCCCCCGATTCATCAAATCCCGCTTGAACGTCCGCGTCCAAACATATTTGGATAACACGGAGCAGTACAGGTAGCAGAAATAATTGGCAGGATAATGAACGAGGTGTGTCGTTTTGGAAAAATGAATCTGTGGAAATAACTCCAGTATAAATATGTCCCTGTAATACACCCCGGAGAAGTACTCCTTTATTTTCTTTTCAATTAATTCATTTCGCTCAGAAATGCAGCTGGACTTTTCCGACAGGCAATAAAAAATCTGGTCAATGATCGACTGAATCGTCACCTGCATGATGGAGTAGTAACAGAGGATGTTTTTGCTTTCCAAATAGCGTTTCACCATGCGCTCCCTATGTTCGCGTTTCTCCCCCGTCTGATCGCTGCCCCCCCCCGGCTCTGCTCCATCCCCGCCGTACAGCCGCAACAACGCATCGTAGCTGTTCAAATACTCCTCAAAAAAGTGAGACGTGAATTCTGAGAAGTCTACGCCCCCCCTATTTCCAGACAGATGCTGCAGATATGTGGAGCTCAGTATGCAGTGGAGGGTGTGCCCAAATTCGTGCAGAAACATGTTGACCTTGTCGAGGGACATTTTTATTCTTCCAAGTGAGTTGGCTATTTGCTCATTTATGAAGATGTTATCCTGTGGGGGGTGACTCGCGGGGGCTGCTCCCTCGGCGGCGCTCAATTTTGTGCTGAAGTTGCACACAAGGAAGGTCGACGTGGTTTGTCGGTAGGTTTGTCGGTGGGGCCGCCCCCCAGTTGATGCGCAGTTGGGTGTGCCGTCGGTCGTATCGCTGCCGCTATCGCTTCCCGTATCGCTGTTTGCGCCTCCCCGCACGATGCCCGCGTAGAAGAACGGACACTCGCGCGCGCCCTCCTCAAACCACCGGTGCTTCAAGCAGGCGTTCATATTTTTGGAGCACCGAACGGTGTACTGAGCAATTGAGTGGCTCTTGTTCTCCCGCTCGAACAGGTCCATATATAAGTACCCGTAGGTGTGGCTCCCGTCCCGTATCTCAAATTTTAATATGCTCTCGTCCCACAGTTCGTTCGGCAACGGCGCAACGTTCGCCATCTCCAAGGCGTAGGAATCTTTCAGTATGTTCACGACAAAGCGAATGACCTGGTACAGAGTCAATCGGTTTTTCATTTCCGCCTCGATCTGTTTGAGCTTCTCCTTCCGTATTTGGTTCATGTAGTAGAATACATTTTGGGGGGTTAGCTTGGGGCGCCTCCCTCCTCCGTCCCCGCTGCGGGGGTGGCCATCAGTTGTGTTAAACGGCTGTGTGGAGATCTCTACGGTATTTTGTGAGACCTTTTCTGGGGTGCCGTCAACAGCACTGTGTAAGGTAGTCCCTCCGGATGGCCTCTCCTCCTTGTTGGCCCCTCTACACGAAACCGCGTCGATGTACCTCTCCACGAACCGCAGCTCTTCCAGAAATCGGGGCAAAACGGTGTTAAAAACTTTCCCCAAAAAATAGTGCACCTTCTCGGGGCTGTTCAGGATGCAATTTTTTAGAGAGTACTCACTGAAGTTTTTAAAATTTCTAAACTGGGTTAGAATATTTCTATAGTACTGCAGCAGGAGGATATTTTTTAGGAACGTCTGGTTTGGCTTCCTCAGTAGTGCATAAGCCCTATTTGCTACCTCTTCATCGTTGACATTTTCCAGCACCGTCATGATGAAGGAGCTGTCCTGGAGGAGGAATACCCACTCGTTTGAGTCGAATCCCTCACGCGTGTTTTTCTTTTTTACTTTTCCACTTTCAATAAAAGGTTTTATTTTTTCCTGGTAGTTCTGTATGACCTGCTCATCGATGAAGGGAAGGAGTCTCCCCTTTTGTATGAACACCCCGTCGTATTCATTTGCCACATTCGATGCAGCATGAAAGGAGATGCATTTTTCCTCTGCCTGGAGTTTTAAATATTCTCGTCTTTGCTTCTTATCCTTTATGTGTACCCCTTGGTTTTCCATGGACACGATCATGTTGAGCAGAACTTCCGCATGCTCCCGATCTAACTGATGTGCATGTTGCTCATATTTTTTTTTTAAAAAATGGTAAATTTGCTCGTCAATGTTAATTCTGTCTATGTAGGTGGTTAGCTTCTCCAGCGCGTCATGTGCCTTGGCCATCACCCCCTGGTTTGTGTGTAAATTCCTGAGCAGTTCCAGCGCGTCTCCTAATTTGCATAAATTATTTGAAACTGTATCTACCATGTTAACAATTTTGAAGATGTTTTCCTCTTTGCACATTTTTTTTAATATACTATCGCATGTACGTATGCAGACGAGGCTGGCTTGGGGGATGTTATCTCCGTCGCTTTGCAATCCTATCAGTTCTAGTAGGTGTCCCTCTCCATTTGGCTGCTTTTCCTTTCTGCTTAACTGTGCAATGATTTTATCTATTCTTTGTAGGTCTCCTTCGCTTAGCGTGTCTACATCTTGAAGGTGCTCCTTATCGGTTTGGCCTAACGATTGACTAGAACAGTTCTCCTTCAGATCCGCCTCCTCCGAGCAGGTTATCCCTCCCCCATTTCTTCCTTTTTTCACGAAATTTTTTAAATTTAGTTTTGCCAGCAAATTGGCCGCTCCTCCTATTTTGTCGCTCTCCTTTTTGAAGAAGAAATTCCTCCGGGATGTCCCCCCGGGGAATCCGCTCAAAAGGGTGCCACGAAGTTTTCTAGGAGTAGCGCACCAGTTTATACCCTCAAGCGTCGCCACATTGCACACCGCCTGGACCAGCTGGCACGGCCTGCGCTTCATCGTGTGGCTTCGCATAAAGTCCGCTTCTTCACCTTGGTGGCGTCACGTGAAGTCCGCTTCTCCGCATTGGTGGCGTCACGTGAAGTCCGCTTCTCCGCATTGGTGGCGTCACGTGAAGTCCGCTTCTCCACATTGGTGCCGATCATTCCTTTGGCAAATGTGCCCCCACTAGGCAGCATCTGGTTAAAAAAAATGATTTGCCTTCTTTCTCTGAACAATGGCGGCCCAGTCGTGCTATGTCCTCTGTGTGTAGGTCACCCTCAGGATGGCTCTTCCGCGGGCCAAACCAAAAAAAAGGGACTCAAGTTGAAGCTAAGAGCAACTCAGTGAGGAGTAAGACCATCTTCGCAGCGACTATAGGAGCTAGCCCCTTCTGGCAAAAAATTGACTCCTCCCCTGGTGTTACCTTTCCACTGTATCTACATCGAGGGGTTAGAAGAACATCCCCCCAGTTTTATGTTTCCTTTAATTTTCTTTCTTTTCCCTTCCACTTCCTCACATCTTGTGGAGAGCTGAACGATCAACCCTTCGCACAGATGTCGTGTTCGTTTTGTAAGGAGGAACATACCATTTGGGGGAGGGGCCTCCTTTTCGGCAGCCCCAAATTTGAGCCTACTACGATGAAGGGGCACAACAAAAAAAAAAAAAAAAAAAAAAAAGCCATGTCATGGCGACGGCTTGGAAAAAATAAGCATAAAATGGCGGAGCGTAAAAATAATGCACAAAGGTTGCTCTCCCACGTTGGGCCTTCTCAATCGCTTTCGTTTTTCCCCCACGGTGATGAGAAGCAGGACATACCGCATGGCAGAAGAAGGGGCACAAGAACGGGCACTTGGAAGAACCTGCGCCCAGTTGGAGGTTCTCCAAATTGGGGACGCACCAACTTGCTCATTACATCTACCGTAGAAGAGCCACTCTTGCATTTTACGCGCAGAGAATCTGCTTTGCTTAGCTCGGCAAAATGATCCCCAGAGACATTTCCAACTTTGAGTTTTTGTGTGTAATAGGAAAGGGCACCTACGGTGAGTTTTTTCTTCGAGGCCATCGGGTCTTTTCTCCACCGCGAGTTTTCTTGTGCCATTTGGAGGCATGAACAGGTGAAGCGTTAAGGAATACACGCCGCTCCCACGCCGCCCCCACACCGTCACCGCTACCCCCCACAGGAATCGTTTACAAAGCGCTCGATAAGCATGAGAACCAACTGGTGGCCATAAAAAAAATAATCAACCTGTGCGACGACAACTATGGCATAAGCAAAAGCATCCTGCGGGAGTTAACCATCCTTCAGAAAATTCGGCACAAAAATATTATAAGTAGGGCTCTCCAGTGTGACACTTCGTTTCTCCACCACGGTGTTGATGATTTACACTTGCACACTGTGCATTCCATTCAACGGTTTCCCCTCCCCCTGTACCTGCCGCTAGACCTGAAGTACGTCTTTTATGGAAGAGATATAGAGGAAAAACTGAAAGGGGAAAATTTAGAGAACTCCTGTTTGTACCTGGTAGGGCGGCAATCTCGCCAAAAAAGGGCGGAGCAGCTCTCCCTCGGGGGGATAAGCATATAAGTATATAAGTATAGAAGTGTAGAAGTATAGAAGTATACCTCTATACTTGTGTGTACTTGCCTACACTTGCGTGTAGTTACGCCGGCAGGAATGCCCCTGAGTGACCCCCCCCCCTTTCGCACGCGCAGGCCTTCGAGTACTGCGATATTGACCTCCTCAATTTGATGAAGAAGTACAACATGAACATCCGGGAAGCCAAGTACGTCATCTTTGAGCTTCTCCTGGCGACCTCCTACCTGCATGGAAATAACTACCTACATAGGGATATCAAACCGGAAAACATTTTTATAACCTCCTGTGGAGAAATTAAATTGGGGGACTTGGGACTCTCTGTTGAAAGAACCGAAAATATGACGCCCACGGTGGTGACCCGCTGGTACAGATCGCCGGAAATTTTACTTCAGTCGAAGAATTACGACCATGAGGTGGACGTGTGGAGCTTGGGTTGTCTCTTCGTGGAGTTGATAACGGGCAGGTAATGCGGCGTCTCCCAGAGGGGAGATTCGTGCACTTTTTTTTTTGCACAAACATATGCCCATATTGGAGTGAACCCCACCAGCGCGGTAAACTTAAATACTCGCATCACTTTTTTAACCTTTTTTGCAAAAAAAAAAATGCCTCATGTGTAAACATTTATAGGCCATTATTCCCCGGGAAGAACGACGAATCACAGGTAGGGACCCCCCACACACCCAAAAAAAAAAAAAAAAAAAGTAACCCCCATGTGAAATATCCCAACAAAAGAACGTTCACCAATTCAACCGCACACCCCCATATGTTTACCTTCAGCTGGATCTGATTTATGTGGTCCTTGGCGATAAGAGCAAATTGCCCGCTGGAGACGAAGACCGGCACAGGATGTTTCCCTATTTTGAGGTGCGCGCGCGGGTAGCCGTCGTGGGGGGGGAGAAGTTGGACTGGCAAGGCAGCCGCGTCATGCAACGGCGTCACTGTCTGCACCACCCAACTGCGTCATACAGTCGCATCACCCAACCGCGTCACCCCTTCGCAGACGAATGAACTGAAAAACATAGTTCGAGACGAAGCCACCGCCGATTTGATCTCCAAAATGTTGATTTACGACCCGGCCTACCGCATATCTTCCAAAGAAGGTTCGAAGTTAAAATGGGGAGCTGAAAAAACGCTCGTGCAGCGAATGCGCGTAATTGTATTATTCTCCCTTTGGTTGCCTGGCCCCTCACAACTGATTTGTTTTGCTCTGCTCATGCGTCCCTTTTGGCTGAGCGTTTCTCAAGAGGGTTTTCCTTCCAAAAGGAACCCTTTTTTAGGGGCCCTTCTACACATTACTTTGTTTTTCTCTTGATATGTTTTATGTTGATGTGTGGTTGCTGCAGCCCCTCTGTTACCGCGCTACGTAACGTCGCACATTCCCCGCGTGACTCTCCCATCATCGCCCCCCCCTTTTCTGCGAGGTAGCCCTAAAGCACCCCTGCTTTAACGACATTGAACAGATAAAGCCCTCGAGCATTCTTTAAGTAGGTAGAAGAGGCACGACTGACGAGCTATCATATGCCATCTCGGCGGATCGCTTCCCGGAAAATGTGCGAGCAGCCGCATGCACCCCGTGCGGAGTTGTTTTGCCAGCCCCCCCTTAAAGAGGCATCGTTGCCGCCAAGTGCAGCGCTTTTTTCAGTCAGCCACCGCGCGAAGGAACATGACGCGCTCGTTCGTTAGTTAGCCCGTTTGTTCTTCAGTTTGTTGATATTTTGAATTTTTTTTTTTTTTTTTTGTCGGCTCGTTTTTCCAAACGGTGAGCGGAACTGGACCTGCCGCTTCGCCGTTTCACCATTTCGAACGCAATGAAGAGATTTCCCCCCTTAAAAAGCTCCCCTCCACAACTACCCCCCCCGTTGAGGCGCAAACATCGATTTTATGCCGCTCCTCCCCCCCCACCTACCATGTGACAGCGTGAACCTACACCACCATGATAATGGGAACTTCCTCTCTCCTACTGCTGCTCGCACTGATCATCACCTCCATGCATGTCAGTTTAAACGCCGCCAGCGGAAAATGCGAAGTAAGCAGAAACGTCAAGTACGTGAAGCAGTTGAACAGGATTACCACGAAAAAGCATTATTTGTGTAAAATCTTTAAGGACAGCTTCCCCTGCTTTTTTGGCATCTCTGGGTATGACCCCAATGGTGGTAGTGATAGGCTGCTCAACCGTGGTGGTACACAGTGGGATCAGTTAAAAGCAAAAAATGGGGTCTGCTCCAGGGGGGGGCATTGTGAGGAGGTGCAAGCAGAAAGGCAAGAAGAAGAAGAAGGGAAACCCCCCCAGGATGACCAAAGTGTAGATAACCATAAGGGAGCTACACAACGGTGCATACAGGATGGACAGCGCTACCCCATTTGCGCAAATAAAACCCCACGCGGGGGAAGCAGCGGGAGTGAGAGACACCCACTCACTCATAAGCCACCAAATTGGTTCTTCATCAATTACACCAATTTGAAGAAGTTGAAGAAGTTGCAGACGCATGGCGTGAGGGGAGGCGGATTCATCACCCCAAAGGCGACCTTTTCACACACCTGTGCAGGGACCCCCCAGAGGGATTACCCCACCAGTGCGACTCTAGGAAAGAAGCTGTTCAACGTAAAGAACGAGGAGGGCCAAACGGGGAGAGAGCCACAACTCTCAGGAGCGAATGAAAAGAGCGACGATAACAGGGACCCCCCCAACTTGGATGCCCTCTTTGACCAAATCAACAGCTACATAGATGTGGAAAAGTACAGAGATACCTATGGCGAGGAAATTTACCACAAAATGGTTAAATTGTATGTACGTAGGGATGTCCCCGAAAATTATGAAGAGCTGTTCTTCACCGAACCGACGGAAAAGAGCGTCGCGTTGGACGTAGACAAATATGATGAGGACCATTTTGAGAAACTAATGCGAGAGGAGTTCCAAAGAAATGGAGTCCTCATAAAGAACATTAGCAAAGAATACTACCAGAAGGAGAACATCAAGAAGGTTCTAAAGGTCCTAAAGTATTTACCCCTACTGAGGCTGATCAACAACCCAAGTGATTTGAAAAAATTGAAGAAGGAGTGCCTACCTCTCCTGGCTCACGAATTAAAAATGTTTCTCTTTTTCATGGTAAATATAACTGGTGGGCATTTCTCCGCCGGGCTGAGCTTGCTAGAGGTGCAGCTGTTGCTGCTGTACCTGTTTGACCATCCCCATGATGATGTTATCTACGACATTGGCCATCAGGCCTACGTGCATAAAATACTCACCGGGAGGAAGCTCCTTTTTTTATCCCTAAGAAGGAAGAAGGGTATATGTGGGTTTCTGAACATTTTTGAGAGCGCCTACGATAAGTTTGGGGCCGGCCATAGCTCCACTGCGCTGAGTGCAATTCAGGGGTTTTACGAAGCCGATTGGCAGGTGTGGCAGTTCTGGAGGAAGAGGACCGCTCATCCGGAAGAGAGATTAACTACCTCTTCTGCCCACCCCGGTGAAGAAGGCCCAACCCGTGCAGGGGAGAACCAACAAGCGAGTCACCCCAACAGGGGAGGCACCACTCAACAGAGCGCCTACCCGGGGCGGAACAACTCAGCTGATCATTTGAACAAAGTGCACATTGCCATCATAGGGGACGGTGGGCTCACCGGTGGTATGGCACTGGAAGCGCTAAATTACATTTCGTTTTTAAATTCCAAAGTGCTAATTATTTATAATGACAACGGGCAGGTGTCTCTCCCCACTAATGCACCCAGCATCTCGGGGCATCGCCCAATCGGCTCCATCTCTGACCACCTGCACAGCTTCCTCGCAAGGAAAAGCGGAAAAGGAGAGAGCCAACAAGCCAGCGGTACAAAAAAGAACAATATATTCGAAAATTTGAACTACGACTATGTGCAGGTCCAAAACGGGAACGACACGGAAGCCCTTTTCAACGCGCTCTCCGCCTTTAAAAAGGGGAAAATGAACAGAGCCACTGTGTTGCACGTCTGCACGAGCAAGACCAGTGACTTCATAAACGCGAGGGCACCCATAACTGTGATGCACTCTATTAAGAAGAACGAAATTTTCCCCTTCAGTGAGGATGCGCTGAGCCCCCATGGGAAAGAGGGTGAGTCTGCAGGACACACCGCCCATGCCCAGGATGACCAAGCGAACCGTGGCAAAAGCAACTTCGCGAAGGAACAACAGGAGGACGCAAAAATATTCTCCAAAGAAACCTTCACAGATGTGTTCACCGAAGAAATGCTAACCTATTTGGAGCGAGACAAAAACGTTATCTTCATCTCCCCGGCCATGCTAGGGGGGTCCGGACTAGTAAAGATCAGCGAAAAATACCCCGACAATGTGTACGACGTGGGGATTGCAGAACAGCACGCAGTAACCTTCGCAACAGCCATGGCCATGAATAAGTCCCTAAAAATTTACCTGTGCATTTATTCTACCTTTATGCAAAGAGCATATGATCAAATAATACACGATTTGAACTTGCAGAAGGTCCCCCTAAAAGTTATTGTTGGAAGGAGCGGCTTAATTGGGGAAGATGGAGCGACTCACCAAGGAATTTATGACCTTACCTTTTTGGGTGCCTTAAACAACGCGTGCGTTATATCTCCGAGCAACCAGGTGGACTTGAAGAAGGCGCTCAAGTTTTGCCACCACGATGTGAACCGACCTGTGTTCGTTCGTCTCCCCAGGATTAACACCTTCACGGAGGAGTACCTACGGGGGTATTTCCGCATCGGGGGAGGCGGCCAAGTGGGTTGGGAAGAATCCAAAACAGGGGAGGACCCCCTAAAGGAGGAGCTCCAAACATTCTTCGGAAAAGCGAGAGTCATCAAAATCAGCCCAGAGGAAAAAAAACCAAACGAAGGAGGCAAAAAAAAAGTGGCCATTTTTAACATGGGCAGTATGCTATTCAATGTGCTCAACGCGATAGAAGCAATTGAGAAGGACCATCTGCTCGCCAGCAGATTCTCCTTCACAGTCGTCGATATGATTTTCCTAAACCCTATGGATAGCAGCATAGTAGATTACCTCATTGTGAGGAACAAGCATGACGTACACATCACCTACGAGGACAACACTGTAGGGGGGTTTTCAACCCACTTTAATAATTACCTAATAGGGAAGAATTACATTTCCAGGCACCAGTTGTCTGTTCATAATATTTATCTGCCGAATGATCCCATTGAGCACGCCACGTATGCGGAGCAGCACGTAGATGTGAAAATGGATTCTTCCAGTTTAGAGAATAGAATAAGGAGCTTCCTGCAAGGAGGGGTGTCCAACTGAGTTTTCCTTAGCAAGCGGTTCCTCCGTTCGTTCATTTGGCTTACCCACTCGGATGGCCTATCTACGTTGGTATGTTGAACGTTCTTTAACATACTTGCTACCCCTTTGAGCGCCCCCAGTGGAGCACGCGGGGAAAGCCCAAATGGGGGGCCATGGCAAGGAGAGCAACACCCACTTGACTACTGCTTCAATTTGATGCATTCCTTTTAGGGAAACCCTAATCACAGTTCTTCACCCTGGCGTTGTAGCCATCTGGGGAAGTACCGAGAGCGCATCGCACGTGAGAGTGGGTCTCTCCATGCCGGTTTGCCCTACCAGAGGGGTAACCTCATTGTGAAAATGTACCGATAAAGCTACCCCGTTAATGGTCAACGGTATGCAAAGCGGGGGAGCGATCTTCCCCCCACTTCCTCTTAACAATAAGGCGTATTCCTCCTACGCCCTACATCAATGCAAACACGTTCTGCAAGTCGAAATGATCATGCAGATTTTTTCATAGCACTTCCACCGCCATGCTGCGTTGCATGTAACACTTCGCTACCGATTCACAGTTCGGGGTGGACCCTTGTGGGGACTGCCTCAAAGGCGGATTCCCTTTCGCGCGTGGGGGTTCCCAATCAGGTTTGAAGGGCGTGCGCGCACATGAGGGGCGCAACATATGCGCCCGTTGCGATGCCGCTGGGCATGTGCAATGTACTACGTATTATGTATGCCTGTACTATGTATTACGTACTATGTATGTTTTTTTTTTTTTTTTTTCCGGTGCTGTTTCTTTTTTCCCCTTTTTTGAACCAACCCGAACGAATCGCAATAGCGGCAGCTTCCCCCGCGCAACATAAAAAAAAAAAATAAATAACAAAGGTGAACAATTTTATGCATAAAATGGCAATTCGCTCAGACTTATCACCATCGTGGCAGCGGGCGTAGGTATACTTCTTCCCCGCACCTACTTTGGAGCAGCCGCCAACAACAGAGTGGCGATCATTTTGCCGGCAAAATAATGCCCATAAAAAAAAGTTACGTGCATTATTTGCTTAAGAGGCTGCTGACTGTGGGCGAACGTTACATGGATTTTGCACTCCCCGCAAGGATGCAAGTCCGTTTCCCTTCCAACAACTGACTTGCAGTGTATCACCACACGGTAAAAGCTTCCTTGCCGATGCAGTGGAAACAAAGGAGTGAAAAAATTGTACTTTTGGAGGCACAAAGGAGATGTAATTTTGCGAAGGGGTTCCATAACGAGCCTGCCTCTTCGCGTTGGCGGTGGACACAGCTTGAGTGAAGCTTGGTCCGAGCTCTTCCACGGCTTCGGCACGGTGGGAGGCAGCGTAACCGCAGTGGGTGGCAGTTTCACCGCAAGTTGACGCAGCTTAACCGCAGTGGGTGGCAGCTTAACCGCAGTGGGTGGCAGCTTAACCGCAAGTTGACGCAGCTTCATCGCAAGTTGACGCTGCCTCACCGCAAGTTGACGCCGCTTCCCCGCAGCGCTACCCCCCCTGCAACGTCATCCCCATTTGACGCAAATGCGGGGGAGAACCCGTCGGCCGCATCACACCAGGAGAGTCCACCCTCGCCAGTCGCACTAACGCGCCCGCAACTGCAGTCAATTGTACACATGTAGAAGCGCGTAAACAGGTCAGTGCGTTTACCCCCCGTTCCGCCACACAACCTCGCACCAGGTGCACTCGTAAATTTTTGCTCCTACGGGGGAAGCACCTAACTGGGGAGGAAGCGGGGACACCCTCACAAAAATAAGAATAGCATCATCAGCAAGAGTGAAAAGGCACGCTCCTACCTCCAATAAAAAAGATGAGGCAGAAACGAAGGAACCAAGCGAAGGCTCCCCTGAACGGAGGCAGCGCTGGAGGTGACCATAAGACGCAGAACGTGAAGAGGAAGAAAACGGAGAAGGGGGAAGAGAAAGTGGTGGAGAAAGGGGCGACTGCAGAGGCCACTAAAGTGGCTGAAAAAGTGACGGCAAAAAAGACGCGGGGGCCAAACGACCCGCACAGAAAACTGGACATCCTCTTTTATGGGAACAAAAATATATACCTAAGAGATATACACAATTTTATAATAAACCTGCGGGTCGAAAAGAGCGTTCACAAAAATGACCTCTTCATCGTGAAAAACAGCGACTGCGTAAATAATTTAATCGTGGTGATCGTCCCCAATCTGTCCAGCTGGTTCATAAGGGACATTTCTGCCAGTGGGGTTTTTTCCAAGCTGCAGAAGAATAACAACTTTCGCAAAATACACACAGAAAATTGCTTCAAAAATAATTATAGCAATTTGATGCTAAAAGCGCTAAGTGTCTCTGTGATGAAAAATAAAGGGACAAATTGTAACTCCCCCCGGGGGGGGACCTTCTGCATCGAAAACTTTCTACTTAGCAGTGAGCAGATGCTGCTGAACAGGTACCCAAAGAAGGACTCCGAAGAGTACCTCAGTTTTGAAAGCGTTGAGTATGTGAAGACCCACAAAGGAATAACAGACATGCGCTCCTATTTGAACACCACCATGAACACCACTACGAGTGTCAGTCGGGATGGCACCCCAAATGGATTAAGCCATCCTGACGAGACGACCGTGCCGGTCAAAGAACCGGCTGCCCCCTCCCCACAGGGGAGTCACCCAAATGGGGAAAGCGCCCACTTGGAAGAAGCCACAGAAGAGACCGTTAAAGAGACCGTTAAAGAGACCGTTAAAGACGCCGCTGAGGAGGCGAAAAACATCTTCACCGAGGAACACATAACGATGTATGCGCAGGTGCTGGAGAAGCTGCTTAAGGTCTCCGAACAGGCGTCGCAGCAGAAGGGGCAAAGTACCCCAGCAGGGGATCCAAAGGGAGAGGAAAAAACGGAGTCGCTAAACGAGTCAGATGGGGGAGAAGACCAGAGGGATGAAATGCTAAACGGGGGAGAGAACGGAAATGCAGATGGGGCCGCCAACTTGCCTCTGCAAAATGGGGAGGTGAATGGAAGGATCAGCACTCCCAGTGAGGGAGGCTGTCCGAGTGGAAGCACCAGGGAAGGGGGAGATAACGCTAGCGGTTCCACCCCCAGCGGCTCCAACCATAGCGGCTCCACCCCTAATCGCCAGCCGGCCGTCCAGTTCGACCTAGACAACATCTACAGCATCGACTGCGAGATGTGCGAAACGATAAATAAAAAAAAAGAGCTCACCAAAATTACGGTAGTGGATGCGTATATGAACATAGTGTACGATTCGTACGTCGTGCCGGACAATCAAATTACAAACTACTTAACCCCCTACTCGGGCATAAGTGAAAGTACCCTGCGAGATGTGAATACCAAATTGAAAGATGTGCAGGAGCATTTGAAAAAGATTTTTAATAACAAATCCATTTTAATTGGGCACTCCCTAGAGAACGACTTGCACGCGCTGAGGATTCACCACGACCACGTCGTGGACACGTCCGTGGTTTACTCCAACTCGCCCTACTACTTTTTGAAGCCCTCTTTGTTTAACCTGTGCCAGCGCCACCTGGGCATCACCATGAAGCGGGAGAAGGGGCACAACTCGATCGACGACGCGAAGATCAGCATGTTCCTCGCGCTGAAGAAGGTACCCCGACGCGTAGCCAGTGTTGCACCGCGGATACTTCGTCTGTGTTGCACCGCTGCTACTTCGTCTGTGTTGCAACGTTGCTACTTCGTTTGTGCTGCCCCGCTGCTACTTCGTCTGTGCTGCTCCGCTGCTACTTCGTCTGTGCTGCTCCGCTGCTGCTTCGCCTGTGCTCCTCACACCTGCCGCTTCCTACGCCGCTTCTTCCACCCCCCGCAGATGAGCGAGTTCGACACGGCCGAGCCCCTCTACCAGTACCAGCCGCTGCCCGCCTTCCTCAACCCGGACAGCTTCGCCAACGTGAAGGGAAACATCATATACCACGAAGACGTGAGCCATAAATTTGAAAAAAACATGTGCATATATGACTCGAAGAGCGAATACATAGAGGAAAAGCTGCCCAAACATTTCCTAAAAAACTGCTTCCACTGTCCATGCGAAAATGATGACGAGTGTGTAGAAAATCTAATCATGAATATCAAAAATAAAAATAAAATAAAAAATTATCTACTCATATTGAGGGAGTATGAAAATCTATGCAACCAGAAAATATACAATTGTGTGAAAAACGCAAAGGAGGAAAATTTCCAAGTCGATGGAAATGGAGAGCTATTTCAAGTCCCTACCAGAGTGGAAGCAAGTGGCATTGTAAAAAAATTAAGTCAAAAAATTGAAAACATTTACGAAAATTTGGGCGCAAATGATGTCCTCATTCTGCTCTCCTTCAACAGTAATCACCTAGCGGAGGAAAAAATTAAAGAAACGCTGTTCCTGGCAAAAGATATTTTTCACGCAAATGTAGATACAAATGATAAGTTGAGCAACCTTACTGCGAAAATTAACTCCATGGAGAAAATCATCGCCAAAAAACAGAGCGAGAATGATTTTGCGAATTTGCACTTCCTACAGTTTAGGCACCTCCTCTGCTCGTACGAACGGCACATTCTTGCCTACCTCAATGAGCAGAAGAACACCGACCGGAGCATCTTCATTTTGAATTCGCTCACAAATTTGAAGAACACCGTGTGTGGCAACAGCCGGAAGAAGACCTTCAACGGGTGGTTCTCCATTCTGCTCAAGGGGTGACTTGCGGCGGATATCCATTCTGCGTAAGGGGTGCCCTTGGGTAGTTTTCCATTCTGCTTAAGGGGTGCTCTTGGGCGGTTCCCCACCCCCCTCCTCATTGTGCCATCTCCTCGTTGGACGCCCCTATTTGTTTGTTTTATTAATCCCCCTCGTTTGCTTCCCCTTCCCTCCACTTGTTTGTTTCGCGCATTTTGCGCCGTCCATTTTGTGTTATCCATTTTGCGTCATCCATTTTGCGTCCATTTTTGCTGCTCTCCCCCCCGCGCGACAGCAGCACAGCTCAACTTCGACCAGCCGCGAAAAAGCGAAGTGGTGAAAAAACGCAGTGGCGACATTGTAGCACCGCGCAAGGTGAACCCTAATAGAAGCACGAATAACGCGCAGGTCATGTGTCCGTCCGCTTGCTGGCGTGCGCCCCCCACGTGGGGTCTCACCAGGACATCCACGGATAATCATCAGGCCATCCGCTTATAACCGTACGGTCTTTAGCTCTTCTGTTGTTCCCTTTTTTCCACCCCGTTCGCCTGCACCGTAGCAGAAAAAAAAAAAAAAAAAAAAAAATCGCCCCCCTGGTCACCTCGCGAGGGCAATCATTTCGCTGCGATTTTTTCCCTTTCCGTTTTGCTTACCCCTTGTTATCACCATAAAGGGGGAGTTATTCACCCCGCCTGGAGCAACAGCCTAGGCGAAAGGACCCTACCGCGCTGTAGCGTACCAAAGTTTGAGCACACCTTGCAACGTTAACGTGTGCCTTTTTTTTACGCGCCAATTTGTTTTTTCTTTTTACAAAATTACCTTGTCCATTCAATTCACCTCCGTGACGGATTGGAAAATCACAAACAAATTAGCAGCCCCTGTACATACTTCTAACCCCCCCAATGTAAGAGCCACCGCACTTTCGTGTAGAAACGCGCCGCAAAGCAGGCAACCCTGCGAGAAAACGAAAAGATGATGCCCCAAACGCATAACAATGGATGAAAAAGATAAATATGCAAACCATATAAGGAAAAAAATTATAAAATTTTTTAACCTGAAAAATGAAGAACTAGATTTGAGTTATATTAAATCGATTCTCAACTGTAAGTCGTATGACCTGTATGGATCCATCTACCTCCTGAATGAATCTTTTTACGAAAATGGAAGAAATGAAAAGTGCTCCCTCAGCACTGTGCAGAAGTTTACCCAAGAATTGGTAGACGACAAGAAGAGGTTCATACTCTCCAGTGAGGACGACTCCGTTGGTGGGGCAACACAGGGGGGTAGCTCATATGGGCAGACTACCAACCATGGCGTGGTTCCAGGTGATGGGATACCCCGCAATTGTGTGGAAGGGAAAACCATCAACAGCTACTTCGAGGAGGTTTTTAAGAGGGAGGATGTGCCCCCCAGTAGGAAAGGAACAAGTGGGGGGGTGCCCCATGAGGATAAACATGGGAAGGTCCTCCCTAATAGGAGTGCTCTTGGGAAGGTAAAAAGGGTAGGACAAATGGAAGGAAATCAAAATAAGGATAAACCGAGGCGAAGCGCCAACGATGCCACCACCCATGGTGGAGAGCACCCCCTGGATGTGGCTGTGAGGCTTGCAAACGAGACAGAACCAAAGAAAGCGCCTGCAAAAGTGAACAAAGAGAAGAGCACCAAACGGGGGGGTCACTCCCCGGGTGGTGATAAGCCAAATGGGGTAGCCCCCCAAAAAGGAGAGGCAAAAGAAACACAAGGGAAGGAAGCCCAACCGAGGGGCGCAGCCAAATTGGAAGCGGTGGAGCATGGGCGTAAAGACAGCCGCACCCAGTTGGAGGAAGACCAAACGAAGTCCCAGACGAACTCGAAGGGGAAGGCCGAGAGTGACTACTTCGCGTTCTTCAACATGAAGGAAAACTCCTACTCGTTGAAGACGGTTATAAATTTCATCGAAAGTGACCAAGCGAAAGGGGGCGAGCAGAAAGAGCAAGCTAAAGAGGAAAAGAAAAAAAAAAAGCACACACAGATTTGCATCTGCAGTGGGAGGAGCCACCAGATATACGCCAACTGTTTATTCTGCGGAAAGGTTTACTGCACGAAGATAAAATATAGGCAGTGCCTGTTTTGTGGGAACCCCCTGTACGATTCGTCTCTCATTAACAGTCTGTTTACCCCCACAGAGGATGGCGAAAACGCTCACAAGAAAATCCTTGCAACGATGAAAAGCTCCAACCCCTTTCTCTACAAAAATTATTTCGACCCCAGTAACGCCTTCCTCAAGAAAGGTAGCTCAAAAGAGTTGCAGTTTTGCGGAAGGGGCCTTCTCGAATGTGCGAGAGGGGAGAGGCCACGCTCTTCGCGTTAGCGGCGTAGCGGATTAGCGGCGTGCCCATACACAGATTGGCTCAACCCGCTTACACTCCACCCGCTTACACTCCACCCGCTTACACTCCACCCACTTGCACTCCACCCGCTTGCACTCCACCCGCTTGCACTCCACCCGCTTACACTCCACCCGCTTACACTCCACCCGCTTACACTCCACCCGCTTACACTCCACCCGCTTACACTCCACCCGCTTGCACTCCACCCACTTGCACTCCACCCACTTGCACTCTTCCCTCCCCGCAGCCTTCCACCTGAGGGACAAAATGCTCAGGAATTCCACCAACGAGGAGCACACAAAAATAATAGACGATAGCATTGACTGGTTCGAGGACGACATCAAAAAGGAGTTTAACAACCCAGATGTTCATTTTTCCAATTACGATGATGAGATAAAAAATGAAATAATCGACAAGTACTACGAAATTTTTGGGAAGAAGTTTGGTAAGCAGGGGGTTCGCTCCTCTCCCGTATTTGTGTGTGTGTTTGTGGGGGGGGGGGGGGTATTAAGAATGCCTCCGATTGGGGGGAATACCCATCCACAATGTTGCCGCGTAGTGTAATGCAAGAGGCGCACAATGTACTATTCACCTCTAACCGGTGCACCCCCCCCAATCGCTCATCTCCCCATTTCACCTCCCCCCCCAGGCGACGTAAACATCGACATCGACCTGGTGAAGATGAAAATCACGGAGAACAAAGACCACGCGAAAATCCAGCAGTTCAATGAGTACCTGAACGAGCGCGAAAGTGACTACCGGAATGAGTTGGCAGTGAAGAAGGCGAATGAACTGCACGCGAGCAACGTCCACAATTACTTGGCCAATAAAGAAAGGAAAAACTTAAATTACATAAAAGATTTGCGCAAGCTATTTTTTAGGGACTCCTCTCGGAAGGGAGACGTTCCAGGGGGGGCCGCCTCTACCGAGGGGATTGCCTCTACAGAGGGGATTGCCTCAGACGGTATAGCCCCGCCTACAGAGCAGCAGAAAAGGACAATTGTACAAATGAGGAGGGCAAGTCAGAAATATAAATGTCATGTGCTTGGCGAAAGTGACGAGGAGTACGAACACGTGGCGTGAGGGCACTACTCCGTTTTTGTAACTTCTCCCCCACTGCAAATAAACACCTTCCATTCGCATCGACGGTTCGGAGTGGATATCCCATCCGTCGTGATGAAGCAAATAGGCCATCTTAAAATTTACCATGTGGAAAGTGGTGGGGGACGATGACTCCCTCATTTGGGGCGTCCAACCTGACGAGGAGCCTCTTCCCCATCGTTTGCGCCTCCCACTCTTTTATACAAAAAAACAAAGGGTCGAATTGTCCAAAAGGAGAAGAAGTTTCACACGATGTTGGCACAACTCAAATGGGAAATAAAAAAGGAATAAAAAAAAAAAGGGGGGGGTCATAACAACCTTGGTACAGCGCGGCGAAAAAAATTTACAACTACCAAAAGGGGAAAGCACACACACAAATACAGCTGAACAGGGATGCACACATAGTGGCGTGTATTTACACATAATGGCATCTGCTCGTGCGGGCGCGGAAAAAAAAAAAAAAAAATACATGAGCGCGCCTTCCCCTTTTTGGTGCGTCTAATAGGGGATACATATACGTAAACGGGGGCGGGAAGCAAATGCGTGGGCCTGTCTTCCTACCCCTTGGTTCGCCACAGAGAGCCGTTCCGTGGGAACAACCCCCTGGTGGCATTTTATTTTTTCAGTACCGCATTTCGCGCATGTACAGTTGCATAAGCAGTTGCATACGCAGTTGTATACGCAGTTGCATGCGCAGGTGCGAGTGCACGCCTGCCTTGGAAATCATAAACATCAAAACTTCAAATGGAATGTGCACTAGTAGACACAGTTAAGGGGTCTCTAATTCGATTTTTTTTTTCTTTTTTTTGGAAGATACAAATAACTTGAAGGTATTTTTTTTAAAAAAAATTTCTGCCTTTTGAGTGAAGCTGGAGAGACTGCGCATCGTGGGGATGCTCGCCGCGTGGATACTCCCTCATTCGACATTGCCAACGTGTGGGAAATTTTCATAAACCGTTGTAGACATGTCTGAGAGTTAGATGTGGTGGGCCACTCATCTGTTAATTGTTCGTTTTTTTTTTTTTTTTTTTTTGCTTGGCCGCCCTCCTGTCACTCGTTGTGCTGCATGGTACGCCCCCCGGCAGTGACCCGGTCGCTATCGTAGTTCGATTCGACGAGCATGCTGTCCCCATAGTCATTCATCACTGAATTGTAGTGATGCATCATTTCGCTTTCGCAGCTATTGGGCATGTTGCCCTGGTTGTAGTTGGGAAAACTCGCGTTGGTGAACATATTCATCGGGCCGAACTCGTCGTTCGCGTTGGTGGGGTTGGCACTGCTGGGACCCTTCTGGTGACTCATCGCCTGGTTACTTTCGCACGGGTACATGGCGTTCTTCATGGCCTGGTGCATCATGGCGCTTTCGTACGTGTTCGGTGCGAAGGGGCTGTTGCTGGAGCGGTTCCCCCCATTGTGACTGCTGCGGTTGTGACCGCTCCCGTTGTGACCGCTCCCGTTGTGACCGCTCCCGTTGTGGCCGCCCCCGGTGTGACTCCCCCCGCCGACCTGACCGGCGCGCCTGTTCCCTCGCCGACCCGCGAGGCTGCTCATTCCCGAACCGACGTTGCGGCAACTGGTGTTATTGCTATTGTTGTTCATATTGCTGTTCATATTGCTGTTCATATCGGTGGGAACCCCGCCGTGGACACCCTCCCCCCCCACATATTGGTCATTCCCCCGCGCGGAGAAATCCCCCTTCTTGGAGTGGAGCTTAAAAAAAGGGTTTACATTCTGGACGCTTCCGCTGCACTGGTTCATCAGGTGCATATTTTCAAACGAGTGCCCCTCGTTTAGTAAATTAAAGTTAACGTAATCAACCCCGGAGGGGGCATTCACATCGTCGTAGATATTCACGTGGCCCATATTGGGATTTCCCCCCACGTTCGGGATAAACGGCAGATGCTCTGGGATGAAATTCATCGAGGGGTCCATGTACAGCTGGTCGTTTATGCCACTCAGAAAATTGTTCATTTTTTTGTTTAACAAGTTCAGGTTGGTTGGGCACATTTCGTTTTTCTTCGGCAGGTTTGCTTCTCCGTATGGTTCGCTGACCATGTGTTTTTCTTGCACCCTTTGGTCTTTCTCGTAACTGCGTCTGTCTGCAGCGTTTTTTCCTCCCTCGCTTCTGTGCAGATTAGCGGGCTCACCCCTTTGCAAAGCCCCCATCTCGTCGTTTTTGCTAATCCCAAATATTTTTTCTTGATCCTTTAGCTTTTCAATATAATTCATAATTTGAATGACGTAGGCCTCGTCCTTTTCATTTGGGTTGACGGGGAAGAGCTTCCTCTGCTTTTTCTGCTTCCTATTTATGAAGGTGAGGATGTAACTGGACTTGCTATTGTCGTAGTGGATGTAGCAATTCTTGCAGACCTCTTTATTTTTCTGCACGCTTTTGTTTAATGTTCTTATGTCCATTTTTTGATACTTCTTCCTTTTGTCTTCTGAGCTCCTGGGCATTTTTTTCGAGCTGGACTTGTCCCCCCCATGTTCTGGGTTCTTCTCCCCGTTGGGGAAGGCGCGGTCGTTTGGAGGGCAGCCGATGGAGCTCAGCTTCCGCTTCTTGTCTTTGCCTTTCGCCTGCATGTCTGTTAAGCAAAGGAGGGGGAAAAGAAAGTAGAGTAAAATGGAGTGAAGTGCAGTGAAGTGATATAGAGTGAAGTACAGAGAAGTGATGAGGAGTGTGCGTGACGGGGGAGGGGAGATACGCCTCAGGGGTCGTCGGCAACACAACGGAGGAGGGTACCGTCCACCTCGTTCGGCCGTTCCTCCATAGTGGATTGCCCCCCCTTTCACCTTACTTGTGCTCATGATGTCAATGATCTTCTCTATATCTGCATTCAAACTGTCGCTCATCATTTCGCTGTTGGTTAGGACGTTGGCCGGGATGCAGGTCTCATTCAGCAGGTACTCATCCGCATCTGCCTCTGCACCTGCGTTCTTCATTTCTTCATTTCGTAGCATGCTGCACGACTTGAGCATATTTTTGCAGCTATCGTACATCATCAGGATTTCCAACTCATTGGAGTTATATTTGGCTGTGTTTTTTTTACTGCCCTTGCTCGCTGCGTTGGCTAGCTGGAGAGACTCTTCCAATCCGGTCAACTCATTCTTCAACAGATCGTCGTTTTGTATTATTTTGTGAATGTCTACGTAGGCACTGTTCGTGAAGTTAATAAAATCGTGTCCCATGCTTTCGTTTTTCTCCCCCACCTTCACCATGCTGGGTTTACACTTGGGTCTGTTTCTTTCCCCTGCGTTGTTCTGTGCGTCTCTGTGTGGGCGGTACAGCTCGTTGTTCAGCTGACTGTTCAGCTGACTACTCATATGACTGCTCATATGACTGCTCATATGACTGCTCATCGGTCTGCTCATCGGACTGCTCATCTGGTTATGAAGCTGCACCTGGTTGTTCGCACCCATAGGACCGCCTGCACCGCCTGCCCCGCTTCGAATCCTCAACTCGTCAGGCGGGAGGACTCTGCTTCTCCCCTCTGGCGTCTCCACTCCGCTATGCGTTAGGGCACTTCGCGCTACTGCCCTGTCGACCCTCCTTGGCTGCACTCCGCTCGAATTGGAGAAGGTGCCACAGTTGGTGTAACTCCCGTAACTGCGATCGCCAAAGTTGCTGTAACTGACGTAGTTGCCAAAGTTCTCGAATCCCCCATAGGGGCCGTAGTTGGATGGGTCTTGGAAGCTGACTTGGCCGCCAAAGGGGATGAAGGTGCACGAGCTGCCCAGGGGGGTACCGTCAGGGAGGTTCGGCAGGTTAGGCAGGTTTGGCATATTAGCCTGGTTTGGCAGATTAGTCTGGCTCGGCTGCCTCCCCCTGTGTGACCTGCCCAGCTGGCTCCTCGCGCCGTCCACACTGAGCCTGTTGGGGGCCCCCGAACTGTTCCCATGCCGCTCGAACTTCGCTTCGTTCATGGCTGACTCTATCAACTGGTGATCCTCCAGAAAGGACTCCCCTCGTTCGTTCCCCTGCGAATGTGCGTTAGGATCACCAGCCCGACTTTCAGAATTGCTCTGATTGGCTCCATTATGCTGCTCTCGTTCGCACCCATCATTCGTATTCATATGAAACTGATTGTTTGTTGGTTTTTCTGTGCCATCTGGCAAAGTGTGTTGATTGGGATGATCGGCAGGATGGCCCTTCCCACGTCCGTCCTTTTGATGCTCATTTTGATGTCCATTTTGATGTCCATTTTGATGCTCATTTTCGTCCTCCTCTTCCTCCTCGTCTTCCTTCTCATCGTAGTAGTCCCTCCTCCCCCTCTGCCGATGCTCCCCATTTTCGTCGTCATCACCATCGTTATCGTTACTGCCGCTGTCATTGCTTCGGCCGACTCCCTTGTTGCCACCGCCGCCACTGTGGCTGTACCCCCCGCTGTTATTGCTGCCCCTTCCATCCGTATTGTTGTTGCATCTTCCGCTGCTCCCATCATTGCATTGCCTATTTTTATAGCTCCCATAATTGGTACCTCCATCGGTGAGGCTATTATAGTTTTGTGGGTCCCAACTGGGCAAGCCACCCCGAAGGTGCTGAGCGTAGGAGGAGAAGCAACTCGGTCTATTGTAACTGTTAAGGCTGTTACTCCTGGGGAGATAAGTACAAAATTGGGTATCCAAACTGTCATCCCCACTTTTGTGGTGCATCTCGACCAACGAACTCGTTGGCATTTTCCTCACCGAGGAGTCGTTGTCCCTGTTAGGGGAAGCATTTTCCATCTGCTCTCCTTCCATCTGCCCTCCTTCCATGTGCACACTGAATCGCCCATCGAAGGGGGTCCCTTTTGATGCGCCTCCACTGGGAGGATTGCCCCTCTTGGCATTAAAGCCGCGTGCGTGTGCACCATCATCAAAGACGGCGGTGGCACTGAAGAAGTGCTTATCGTTTGCGTAGTGACTGCCATCATGTTTGTTGCTCCTCACCCTGGCGTGCGTCGTTTCTGTGTCCCTTCTAGTATCCCCACCATGGTGGCGGCGGGCCTCCCTGCTTCCGCTCCGAGCATGCGCAAGATGCAAATAATTCGCATCATTCGCATCATTCGTGTTATTCGCACGATGCGAACTCTCCCAACTGGGCGGATTGTCCCCCTCGTTTTCACTTCTTTTCGCTTCGCCCAGGTGTCCCCTTCCCTCCGCATGAAGCGCACCGACAGGGTGGCGCCCCCACAGATCGCCACTGTTCGTGTCATTCGAATAGTTCTGACCTGTGCATGTGGTGATTTCTGATCCTCCCAAGAAGTGTTCTTTTTTTCCCTCCATTTTTATGCCGTTTTTAAAATTGCCTAAGTAACTGCTGAAGCCGTTTTTCGCACTTGCATACCCTCCCTTGTAATGCTCCCCATAATGATCGTTTCCAATTTGGTTGTACCTGTCCTGCGGCATGAGATTACTTTCCTGTCTGAGCATTGTCGGGGCAGAGTAGTGGTCATGCTTCATCACGGTGTCATCTGTAATTGGCTCATTTGAATTCTCCCCGTGTTCCTTCGAAATTTGATTCATCCATATTGCGTGAGGGTAATTCGTATCTGTGGAGCTGACCTGATTGGAGGTACTTCCGCTAACGTTGTAGGGGGGGTTGTAACTCTGCGCCTTTTCGCACAGCAAGTTGTCGTAAGGGTTTCTGCCATCACCGCGTCGCCCCTCATCACTGATGCGATTTCCCCCCTGGTGGAGGGCCCCCCCTCCGTCCGCGAAGGTACACCCCTTCGGCACGATGCCGTTGTGATGGACTGCCTTTCCACCGATGGGGTTGTTTCTACCGGGTCTAAGGGCTACACTCGCCATACCTGTAATGCTCCCACTGGGGGGACCCCAATTGGGGACTTCCCCCTCCTGTGAGTTGCCGCCGGGAAACGGGTTCACACTACGCAGGAAGTGCTCGTTCGGAAGCTCACGTACACCTTCGACGGTATGTGCGAAGTGACTGTATGGGGTGTGTCTGGACAAAACGGTACCACTCCCAATGGAAGCACCCCCGACGTACCTTCCACTGTGCACATCTCCATTTGGTTGACTCTTAAGATCGCTCGGAAGGATACCGCTTGCCCTTTCCGCATCTCCCCCCTGCAGGATTTTGTCCTTCCAACCGTACAGGTAACTTTCATTAAATCCGTTAACGTTGTTGTTCTTTAGGATGTCCTCCACGAGGTAGTCATAATTGAGCGCAATGTCGTCCAGCTTCTTCCTCACGAGTGTGAGCTGTGCGTGTTCAGCGGTGTCTTCATATATGTCTCCGTCTGCGTCTCCAGCTTCCTCCCCATCTGCCTCTCCACCCAGGGAACTCTCCCCCAACTGACTGTCCCCCCCGCGCCTCTCCCCGTGGAACTTATTGAAGGGGGAAAGTAAATCCATGTAGTAGCTAATAATATTAAGGTCCCCTATATTGATGCCGGAAAAATTCGCGTTGCAAAAGTTGTAATCACAGCAGATGCTCTCATCTGGGTTTACTCTCCTTTTTAGAAAATCCCAATTTTTTTTTAACCTGTGGGTGTCATTATTCCCTCCCATTTGTGCGCTCCCCATTTGGTCTCTATTCAAATCGACTGTAGCATTACTTGAGTGCACCATGACGTGCTTCAGAAGTTCCAACAGGACAATGTGCTTCCTCAGGTTCAGTTTATTTTCCTTTATCACTTCCTCTACATTTGGGTTGTTACCCTTGTGGGGATTTTCCCCATGGGTCTTTTCACATTTATTTTTTTTGGACTCAATCTGGTTAATGATTAACTCTACCGGCGCATCGTAATTGCATATCATTTTAGCTAGCTCATTGGTGCACTTCAACTCCTTTGCAGTGTTAATCGATGGGGTGTTCTCCTCCCCTTCGTGGTATTCCCCACGGATGTGGGTACTTACCGATTGGTTAGTTCTTCCCTCATCGGTTGGATCCATCATCCTTGTCTCAGAACTGTCTGCTAGTGTGTCCATCTGGTTATTTGGCATCTTTCTATGCCCCACATTGGCATGCTCGGAACTCCCCCTGCTATTCCCTTCCTCGGGTTCTATTTTTACGTGTGCATTTCTGTCCACCTCTGTAAAGGGTTGTTTTTCCCCTGTACGTATGGCTCCACTTGAGGAAGGAGCACCTCCCCCTCCGGCTGAGTCACTGTGTTCATCATTGGTGATGTTAGCACAGCTAGGGTTGGCGTTAGAGGCACTACGGTGGGGACCACCTCCAGTGTGTAATTCTTTGGAGGAATCCCCCCTTGAGAAGCGCAGCGACTTCTCCACCAGGCTGTACACATGAATTACTATCGTCTGTAAATGATTCACAATCGAGTCGTGGATATTTAGAATGTCCAAGTAGATGCTGTTGAAGTCTGCCTTCCCTACGCGCAGCTGCGCGCTGTTGTTTGTGCCTTTCACTGGGGTCACCTGAGCCGTCTGCATCTCCAGCATCACCGGGACCATTTGGTTCTTTAGGCCATTCATTTTGCTCAGACTGTTGCTGTGAATCATTTTGGCTGATGGATCCACGCGAGGGTCATCGTATGGCTTCACATCTTCGTCGCCCCCCGCGCCTGTGCACGTAACGTTACGTTCGCGTAAGCTTTTACGTTTCCCCTCGAGAGTGCGCGTGTGTCATGAGTGTGCCATGCGTGTGCCATACGTGTGTCATACGTTTATAACGCATGTGCCATGCGCGTGCCTTCATTCACACTCGCGCTTGGCCCCCCCCTCCAAAAAAAAAAAAAGGTTTATACACCCATTTTATGTTTACCCTTTCCGCTGGCCCATAAACTACCTATTCGCAAATTGCCTGGCCACTTATACACGTGCACGTGTCCCTCTTTCGCATACAACTGCCAGGGATGTTCTCCCTCCCCTGTTTGTATACCCAAGAAGGGTGGAAGTGCAAAAATAAAAAAAAAAAAAAAAAAAGCAAACAGAACTTATGCTGATGTTTACACAGGCTCATATGTGTATACATGTGCGTCCTTATAGAACCAACCATATAGTACTTGTTGGTGCAATTTTGGTGGCAAAAGGGGGGGAAAAAAGTGAACCTTATAGAACCAGGCGAGGCAGTATATAAAACCCCCTTTGGGATGACCCTGCGTAGCCTCCCCCTTCAGGTTAAAAATCCCCACCTGCTATTTTCACAAATGGGGGTATTTAAAAAGGCGTAACAAATGAAAGGTGGGGGGCACTATTTCTTGTCTTAATGAAGCGGAGGGGGAAGAAAAAAAAAAAAATAAAAAAAATACGCTATACATTATATACCTTAAAACAACCACATTTGGCAAATGCGAGGTGGGTGAAGGATGTGTGAACGGCCTTTACCCATGTGGTGCAAGCGAAATGGGGCTGTGTGTAGCCGTCCCGAATTCCGCATCCCCCTGGGCGTGCGCACATACATACGCACATACATATACATACGCATATACGTACACACATCCGCGCGTACTTACTGACTGGATAACACGTTACGAATTTAAAAACGAAGCGCTGCGGCCCGTTCGCACCACTCGGACAGTTCCTAGTACCCGGCACTCATTTCGCGAACGCATGCGCCGCGCGCAGTTGGGTAGATGTGACTGCAAAGGTACATGCACACACGTGGGAAACGTTTTTCCTCACGGGGGTGCTATTCCGCGCTGCTACGAATTTTTAATTAACACCAAATGGTGGTGGTGGTGGGGAGCAAACACAGCATGACGAAGCTGGCAATGGGATGCAAACTGCGGGGCAGCAACCGTGTGTACGTATAACTGCAAAGTGGATCCAAATTCACAAACCAACAAAGGTAATTGTTCAGGCAATAGGGGGGGGGGAAAGGCAGAAAGGTGCGAAACGCGCCTATACGGAGGTCCGCGCAGATGGAGGGTATTCCCACGCACGTGCATGCCTATATGAATGCATGTACGTACACACAAAGGGGGGCAAAAGTGATGCTAAAAAAGAGGGGGTGGTAAAGAAAAGGTAAAAGGAGGCCTTTTCATCTAGCCTAACTGTATGAACAAAACTCAGTTTTTAATCTCCAACAGAACTCAAAATGTGTTGCGATTGGCAGGTGCAAAATGAAGCAAAGCTAAATGGGCGCACGAGGTCATACTGCGCAGGGGGATATGCGCGTATGTGTACAGCGTTTTCATCCCAATTCGCCGCGAGACCACGCGGATGAGAAAGGGGACGCGCGCGGGAATGAGTGGCGGAGAGGGAGGGGGGTGCGTGTACGTACCTGTCTATACACACAGTCGCGTACATACATGCATACGTGCATACATACGTACATACATACGTACATACATTTATACATAGCACGCGCGCCTGTGCTCCCATTCGTGCCAGCCTCCTATCCATACACACATGTGAAGGCAGTAGGCGGCACAGCGGTTAGCCCATTCACCGCAAAGTATCTCACAGCTCGCGCACTCCCCCCACTCTGTCTTTATATAAAAATTAGCGCAACCGCTATGGCAAAGAATTGCAAACGAATCGACAGGCAGTTCTTTGGTCGCGCACGCTAATTGAAGAGGTCAGCCCCAGTGGAGAAGGGGAAATGCCGGGGGGAGGGCGAAGCAAAACTTCGCAAAGGGAAGAGCAAAAATTCGAAAATGTGAAAGGCAAATGCTCACACAAATTGTGGAAAAAAAATCGAAAAAAATTCGGAAAAAATTCGGAAAAAATTCGGAAAAAAAAAAAAAAAAAACATAAAATGGGGCGTGGAAATATAATGCTTTGACGATGAACATTAAGAAAGGCCACGGAGGCTTACGGGAAATCTCCCTGTGACATAAAAATGAGGAGAAATGAGGAGGCGTGCAAAAATTGAAACAAAACTTCGTTCTTTCTTTCTTTCTTTCTTTCTTTATTTTTTTTTTTTTGCTTTATTTTTCTGCGAGTTTGTTTTGTTTTTTTTTAAAATGCATTTTATATGTCCTAAAATATGCTGTGCCATATGGCAACCCAACACACATCCTTAACTACAAACAGGAGGATAACCCCGCCCTTTTGCAGACGTGCATGTGGGGACGTTTCCTCGTGTGATGGCCTGCACCCACCCGTTTCGCAGATCAGCTTAAACGTATCCTGCGTCTATGTTAAGGCCAAATTGTATCTGCTTTCACTTATTTTTTGCGTAGCTGATGCGTAAAGGGGGGAGCTTACAGGGGGGAGCTTAAAGGGGGAAGCTTAAAGGGGGAAGCTCAAAGGGCGATGATCAAAGGGGAACGACACGAAATGGCCAGATGGCGAAACGTAACGTGGCATAAAAATATGCCGCCCCAAATGTAGGGCAAAAAAAAAATACACAATTCATGCAAAAAAAAAAAAAAAAAAAAGTGGGAAATGAAGGAAACGGCTATCTACACATTTGCATTTGCTGCAAAATGGTACCAAACTGAAATAAAAAAAAAAAAAAAAAGGAAGGGGTGGTTTGTGGGGGGTTATAAACGTGGGGATATCGTAACGCAAGCGCAAAAAAATAACGCAACGACTGTGCATACGTTTCGTGGAAGGATAAATGGGAAAGGAGAGAACGAGGGGGAAAAAATTAAA